>NC_083223.1:80998910-81309595 GCF_032191835.1 Heteronotia binoei
TATGGACTACAATCATGCACAGCAGTGGCTGAGGTGGTGAGAACAGCAAAAAATCATCTGCCCAGCAACTTGTATGAATAGAGAACACTTCTTTTAGTGGCACAGGATCCAACCCAGCACTAAAATCCAAAATACCATGAATAGTTGGGACACATAAAGCTGTTTTATACTGAATCAGACCATCAGTCCATCAAATTCAGTATCATCTATTCAGACTGGCAAGCAGCAGTTCTCCAGGGTCTTAGGTGGAGGTCTTCTATATCACCTACTATTTGATCTTTTTTTATTGGAGATGCCATGGACTGAACCCGGGACCTTCTGCAAACCAAGCAGATGTTCTACCACTGAGCCACAGCCATAATTCTTGGAAAAGATCATTGTGTATTTTTCCTACTCACTGCAGTCCCTGTTCCCCATGTTGCTTCTGGAGGTCAGAGAACATCTGAGAATGCAACACTGGACTGTAATGGGAAGGACCAATGGCAACAGATCCCTTCTTCTCACTGCAACCCCACATGTTGCAATATATACTTTTTATTCATAAGGTTACTTAACCACTGGAAGGGGCTTTTCAGGAGGTATATGTGGGTACAGTAGGAAAGGAGAAATGGCAAAAACCTTTTCAATGAAATCTGATCCATTAGTAACAGTTTAGATCCATGCCTATATAAAACTAAGACAGCACATTTGATCCAACTTGCATTAACAGGAGTTCACAGAAGCCCCTGTGGGTCTCAAAAGCCTACTTTGGAGGATTAAAGGACCTTCCTGAACAAAATGCCATGCAGCATATAATGCTGCAGGAAGACTACAGAATGGGGCAAGATCATCCACTTGATTCTTGTGCCCTGCACAATTAAATTCTGCCCATGAGTGAGGAGTATACTTCTCTCCTGCAATCTTTTGTGGTATTTTGTTCAGAAAAAGCTTTCAGACCACAGCAGTAATGGTGTATGGTAGGCAGAAACAGAGAACAGCCACTGTCTGCAAACTTCTTCTGTTCATGGAATTTTCACTGCAGAAGTGGGACAAAATAATATACACATGGGAAGCTTTGTATCAAAGAACTTTCAAGCTTCCTTAGAAGGTCAGTCTTTGCTAGGGATGTCTGTTCCTTCTGTTTTGGGACAAGAACGAACAGCAGCTGCTTGAAATTCATATAATATAGGTTCCCTTTCATTACTACAATATAGATGACAAGGCTACATTTTCAGCTCCTATGAGCGGCAAAATCTAAAATATGCTTGAAAACCTTCAGTAACAGTATATTATATTTCATAAATATACAGAAAAGTACAATTTTACCATGCTAGCTAAACTCTGCACAATGTATTTTATGTTCTTAAAGTAGTAAAATATAGCTGTGACTGAAATACTTTTTAAATTACAACTTTTTTTTTTGCTTTAAGAAAGCAAATAAAAAAGCAGGAAATTTTCTACAAATAAGATGAAGTATTGCTTATGTTATCTTTAAAAAAAACCCCTTTTCTTGAAAGACCTTGAAAAGCACACAGAGCAATGTGTTTAGAGTATTTTTAAATGTACTTCAGAATTACCAAATCACAGCACAGCACCAAGTCTATATCTATAGTCAGTATTGTTCTTTTGATTTTGATTTCAATGCTTTATTTATGAGCATATACACTGACATTTACCCAACAGATCTAAAACTGAAAGCCACAAATCTGAGGAAATTCAGGACAAATGGAAAACAGCAATCCCTCTGATTGTTACAAATTTATATTTCCCCCAGTGGTTCCTGAAAATTGTACTTTGCCCTTAAATTAGATATCAAACTGTATATTACTGTGATTCACAGTTCCTTCCATGAAGGAGGAATGTAAAAGCAATATGCATGCATTATAAAAGCAGTTGCTTAAGTTCTTCAAAAATTTGCACAAGTTTTCCTTAGAGCCATGACCACAAAAATGTATACTATGTGTATACTCCATACCCCTTTTAGAGTAATAATGTGGGGGTTTGATGCCTTTAAAACTAACAGCATAAGTATCTGTAGAGTAACTATGAACAGAACTTTGCATTGTTTTACAATGCCTGAAAAAAAACATACTTCAACTAAAGTAGAGAACACCAGCTATGGTCATCACTGAAGAGCATGATCTGGCCACAGTGATCCATGCTCTGATTATATTAGGTTACATTACTGTAATAATGCACTCTGGCTGCCTTTGAAAATGGTCTATCTGAAATGCAGCAGCCAGACTACTGTTAGGTGTTGAAAAATCTCTACCGGCTGCCCATTTGTTTCCAATGCAATCCAAAGACCTGATTCTTACCTTCAAAGCCTTAAATAGATTGAGGCCAGGATACTTTAAAGATCACCTCCTTTTATATTGTCCAGCATAAAATGAAAAATTTGCCTCACAATCCTTGCTCTCTGCCCCCACCCACAGACACGTGGCAAATAGAGAGAGCACTTTTTCAGTAGTGGCATCTCACTTGCAAAATACCCTTCCTCTTAAGGCTCACCTGGCACCTATGTTGCTTTCTTTCAGGTGGCAAGTCAAGATGTTTCTGTTTACCCATGCTTTTAATTAAAGGGTTGGTTTTTAAACATGACTTTAATTGTACACTGTTTTAAGGTGTCTGTAACTTGTTTTTATGCTGGGCTGAGGATTTGTTAATGCTGAATTTTAATATCTTTTAAGGTTTGGGTTTTGTTTTTATAAACCTTCTTGGGCCGGGTTCTAAAGAAAGTAAATATTAAATGCAGCACCTATATCCATGAGTTTTTATATAAGCAATGTAGCAATTTTTAAATCAGTTTAAGCAGATTTTTAAACATCTGAAGTTAAAATGAATTAACAGGGAGATCAGCAATGGAGCCATAAGTGTAGCCGACCCTCAGAAGATGAAAGGAGCAAAAATGAATAACTAGATAAAGCTTTCCCTATGAGGGACCATTAGAGAAAAAGCTTGATTATATGCCAAACTAACAGCAAGTACTTGATCAGCAGGAGATCCAGGGCTTTTTCGGTGGCAGCGCCAGAACTTTGGAACACCCTCCCAGAAGCTATAAGGGCCCTGCGGGATTTATCTGCGTTCTGCAGGGCCTGTAAGACCGAACTGTTTAAACAGGCTTTTGTGATCTAACTGAAAAAGGGCTGCCACCAGACACTGGTGGGTCTGATCATAGTTAAGAAGTCAATACCGCCTATACTGGATTGAAATAGCACTATAGAATGGTTTTAACGTTGATATGTAAATTATGGTTTTATATGTTTTATTGGATTAATTTTTTATAATGTTGTAAGCTGCCCTGAGTCCGCTTGCGGAGAGGGCGGGATATAAATGAAAAGAGATAGATAGACAGACAGACAGACAGACAGACAGACAGACCAAGAATAGGCCTTGAGTGAAATCAGAGCACGTACCTATGATTCACAATCTTAGCAGGGAAATCAAACTCAAAATGTGTTGCTCCTTAAACAATTACTACATCTACAGATGCAGTATGCTTACTACCACGATTCAGTCTGGTGATTTATTCTGAACTTCAAGAAACTGAAAGCATTATGGAATGTTCCATTCTTGAGCAAGATGACTGAATGGGTGCTGACTGGTCAACATTAAGCTTTTCTGGATGAGACAAATTGTTTAGATACCTTCAACATGGGTTCAGGCATGGCTATGAGACTGAAACAGCCCTGGTGGATGACTTGTGCTGTGAGACAGATGGAGTACAACTCTGTTGATTCTCTTGGGCCTCTTGGTGGTTTTTGATACCACTTATCGTACTTGAGAGATCACCTCCTTTTATATTGTCCAGTTTGGACCACCTATCTGGACTGGAATTGGAAGGCACCATTCTGTGGAGATCCCAGTCCTATCTGGAAGGCAGGTATCAGAAGGCTGTCTGAGAGAAGGTTCAATCTTGTCTCTCTAACACCTACATGAAACTGCTGAGTGAGGTCATCCACAGATACTGGTGACAATATATGAGTGACATTCAATTCTATCTTGTACTTCTAGGTGACCCCAGAGAGGCTGTAGGAACCTTGAACTAGTGACTGGAGGCAGTTTTGGAGAGGGTGTGGCCTAATAAACTGACGTTCAATCTCAACAAGTTGTAAATGCTACTGGTGAGTGGAAAGTGAGACCCAAGATTTAATGTGACATCTATTTTGGATGGGGCTGAACTCCCCTTAAAGGAATACGTCTGGAGATGTTCTTGAACCCAAGCCTACTGCTGGATAAGCATGTGACAGCTGTGGCCAAGAGTGCCTTTTGGCGGCTTTGACCGGTTAGCCATTTGAGGCCATTCCTGGGTTGAAAAGATCAGACCACTGCAGTGCATGTCCTGGTTACATCTAGATTAGATTACTGTAATGCACTTTATGTGGGGCTGCCCTTGAAAAGTGTTTAGAAACTTCAACTAATACAGAATGCTGAAGCCAGGAGGTTGATTGAATAAGGTTGTATGGGCCATATCACTCCAATCTTGGCCTATCTATATTGGTTTCCAAGTTGTTTCCAGGCACAATTTAAGGTGCTAGTCTTGATCTTCAAAGCCCAATACAGTTTGGACTAACATACCTGGTGTGTTCTTGAATTCTGGGGCTTCAATCTGAAAACAGTACTTTGGACCAAGCTGGCTACAGCTACAAAGTAACTTGTTTGTCTACTCTCCTTGTAAATGGACAACCTTGCAGAGTTGATTTCTTGTTTAGACCTGGGAGAGCTGGAAACTTGCTCCCTTGCCTAGTTAAAGGAGCTGGTGGTGGCAATACCCTGGAGCCTGGTGGCAATACCCTGGTGGTGGCAATACCCTGGAGTCTGTGGATTCACACTTTAGCCTTTTGCTTGTCTTGCCCAGCCAGTCACACACCTAAAATGAACTCCCTGGCTTAGGGAATTTATGACAAATTATACAAGGAGAACTTCAATCAGCAAGGTCTGTAGCCCCATATTAATTACAACGAAGAAAAAAACCTTTCTTCAGAGCTGTTTTAAACTCGAAACGGGCCTGTAGGTTCATATAAAATATGAAGAGAATTCTGACCTCTGCCAATAAAGGGAGGGTAAGACTCTCAAAATAGAAACATGAATGGGAGCTGGAACGAGCTATGGCTCCCCTACACAGGCCTTCCTCAGCATGCACTTTGCTACAGTAAACATTATATACCCATAAACATGCTGAAGCTACATGCTGAAGTTGAACTTGTACATCAGAGATTACCATTTTATGCGATGAAGAAAATTAAAAACAGAAGAAAATCAAACCTCAACAGTCAGTAATTGCCAGTGCTTATAAAAGACCCCTTAGTAGCCTGTTTGTAGCAATGTTTCCTCAATGGTACAAAAAACGTGAGTCTTTGTTAACGCAAGGTTACAGTTGCCAGGGGTTTTTCTATACACAATTATTAGAAATATTTAAACTCAACAAAAGGATGGGTGTATTTGAACTAGAATTGTGTACAAATGACCAACATGCTATCACTAAAATGTATAAACTTCTGTTGAAATTTGAAAGATGAACAGGAATAAGAATTTAATGATAAAGTGCTAAAAAAAATTGGCTACTCTATCCAAATGGAACAATGGGAACATTTATGGTTGAAAAGGTTAAAATTTAATTTGAGTTCTAGTTTAAAGAAAACGTTTTATAATGTATAACAATATACAAGTCTGGACAAATTAGCAAAAATGTATAAAAATATTATGCATAAATGTTGGAAATGTAAACATGAAGGAATGTTTTATAATATATGGTGGACTTGTAATAATGCTAATAATATCGGGCACAAGGTACATTCAATTATAAAGAAAATCTTAAAAACAGATCTACAAATGAAAATAGAAGCTTTTTTGTTGGGATTAATAAACACTCAAGAAGATGAATGAAATTTTGTTTTTGTCAATAGCAGCAAGACTGCTATATGCTCAAAACTGGGAACTTCACATTTACCTACATTGGAGAACAGATGGTCAAGAAAATGGAACTTGCAGAGATGACCAAACTTATATCTTTGATAAAATAATTTTATACCTAAATGAAAACCATTTACAAACTTGTGCAAAAAAGAAAAAAAATGAACTGATTAAAAGGCAAAGATAATAAGCTTACACAGAAAGGTGATAATTTTCTGGTAGCAGACAAAAACAGACATTATTCCATCTTTCTTTCAACTGTAGTATATCACTTATTGTTTAGGTTTTTTCCCATGCTGTAGCTGGGGAAATGTTTGTAGCAATGTTTCCTCAATGGTATGTACTTTTTAACAATGCATACAACTGCACTATAGGTATTCTAAATAAACTTTAACAATTATAACCACAGGAAAGATGACCAAATCACTCAATAGCAACAAATAAGTCAAGAAATTATAAAATAAAAAAATGGGAACTTCACAACACTGAATCTGTCACAAGTTATGAAGTTTTCATAAACAGAGCTGGAGTGATAGCAACCTAAGGCCCTGTCAACTGCAAGCCTCTTCTGCTCCTAGAATTAGCCAGATCTCCTCTGCACCTCAGGAAAAAGTAGCAGCTGACTGAACACACACACATGCATAAGGAAAAGCAAAAGAGGACTCAGTCTTCCTGGGAAGATTTCTGTTAACACAGTAATTCCCTTTACATTTCAAACACACATTAGAAAGCATGCATAAGCAAAGATGACATCTGTAAACATTAGGGTGAAAGAGCAAGCCTCTACTCTATGGCACAACTTTAACAGGGCCCTTCCCCTGCCATTTACTGACAGAAACTAAAATTTGAATGCTGGCAAGCAACTCCCACAGTGGCCACAGATTTCAGTGCACAGTGATTTTGAGAAGAAACAAGAACAGTGTTTATAATTTGAGAGGGGATTAACCCCCCCATATATAATTTTTTTAAAATTTCAATTTTTTTCTGTAAATTGGGGTTTAAAGTTCTAAGAAAAATCTGTATTGTCTATTGATTGCTCCAGTCTCAGGATTTAAATATCCACAGATGAGGGCATGTTGATAAATATACTGATATGCCACTTTACCGGTACACCATTTTTCTCTACAGATACCACTCATGTACTCAATGTTACCTTTACAACAACCCTTTGAGGCAGATTAGGCTGAGAGATTTATTGGCTCAAAGCCATCAGCAAGCTTCCATCCCAGAGTGAAGATTCAAACCAAGGTCTCCCACCTCCTAGCCTAGCACAATTATGCCGGCTGACTGTGTAATATGTATGCATTAAAGAAATCCATTCTTTAAAGAAATACAACATTTCCAATCCACAGTATGCGGAAGGGCTCAAGGGCATCCAAATCTGAAAATTCAAAACTTACATTTGATTTTTAGCAGCTTGTCTCTGTGCTTTCCGTTCTTTTCTTTTTTGATCTGGTGGCTTTGCAAAAACGATTTCAATATTTTCTCCTTCTAAATCTTTGCCATTCATTCCTTCCATTGCCTAAAGCACAGTTGAGAAAAAATATAACAAATTCCTAGGGAACTTTTATTCAAACAATGTGCAAAATACGGGCTGAACCCTTAAACATGGACAGTAATAACAGAACAGATGAAGATTGATTAGAAACATATAGGGTGTATAATTTTACTTTCTATCCTCAAGAGACAATTTTAGCTTCTGAAGTACAGATTTTCAAATTATTAAACATAAGGACTGGTTGTCAAGACTACATTAAATTCTATGCTAGAAAGCAAACACAGAAAATAAGACAAAATATATTAAGTTCTAAGAATTATAAAATTGTATACACTACTAAAAGTGTATGTAGAGAAATTGGATTAAATCTGTATGCTATACAGGAAACAAGAACAATATTTGTGAACCAGGAAACAGAATTTCAAGCTAAGTATGTGAAAGTAACAATCCTGTAACGGCCCAAGGATTTTTTTCCCAATAAAAGCACAACTGCCTTTTCTTGGGGTCATGAACATCTGGGCAGATAATTTCCACAAGGTTCCTCTTACTTGAGCATGTGGTACTAACATTTTCATTGAATCATCTAGATTTACTATCCTAACATTTTGCTGGAAGTGTATCAGGAGTTCCTTAAGCAAGACATAGCCTGTAAATTTTTTTCAGAGAGCGATGAGTAACTTAAGGAGCTTAGAAACAGAAATGATCAATGTAACGAGATTAAGAAAATGAAGTTACCAACTGATCTAAAGACTGTACGTGGTAATAAGTTCCAAGCTTCTCTGGACGGGAACAGCACATTTCTTTCATTTAAGACAATACAACTTATTCATTACTAACTCTCCAAACCTACCTTTACGGCACCATCACGTTCATCAAAATGAATGAAAGCATAATCTTTTAGCTTCTTCACTCGCTCCAGTTTTCCAAACTGACTAAAGGCCTTTTCTAGAATTTCCTCTGTGACTGAATTTGCAAGGTTCCGTACAAACAACACTTTTACCTAAGAAGGCATAAAGAGTTAATTTAAACAATATTTTTGCTGCTTTCTTTGCAAAAGGATGACTATAATGGTAAAGCTATGAGACATGCCAGTTTTACAAACCTGGCTTGAAATTTTGGATTTCACCTTGAAATTCCAATTGTAAAAATGTTCAACCAACCCTTTTCAAAGCATCATTAAAAAAGCTTGGGCAGTTCAATCCAATATTTTAATGAGTATACCTCTCCTACATAATTATTCTAAAGCCTGCAAATACTACAGAAGAGGCTCAGGTCACAATCAGAACATGCATATACAATCATTTCTACAAAGTTTTCCATTTGAAACAGAATATGTTTCAAACAGTATCCTTCTATTAAATACTAGCTGTCATTTTGACAGGCTGCCCTAACATTTCCAAATTAAGTTTATTTTCTGTTTCTCTACTTATCTTACCTTTGCCATAACTTCTGGATCTGGATCTTCTATAGGATCAGCCCATTCTACTGTAACGACATTTCCCCAGACTTTCACTTTTCCGCTCATTAATCTACGCCTGGCTTGAGCTGCTGTTTTGTGATCTTCGTATTCAAGAAAACAAAAACCTCGATTCTTTTTCTTGTCATCAGGCTGATGATACAATATTACATCTGTAAGACCCTCTGAAATTGAAGCCAACCAGATATATTTAGTTATTCCATCACACATACTTTCACAAAGGTCTCAGTAACAAAGCAGACTCAAAAATTTTGTCATGAGGGAACAGGAAGGCAAAAGAATTTTTGAAGATGAGGGATTACAAGCAGCCAGAAAGGTAAAAGCCCCTAAGATGCATGCTGGCATGGTTAAACCACTGAACTATGAGCATGGAGGCTTGCATTCAAATCCCTATTCAGCCATGGATTTGGGATGATCTCATTCTCTCTCCCCCAGGCTACCTCAAAAGGTTGTGATAAAATGGATTAGGGCACAACCCACCATTATGCAATGAAAGCCAGAAAAAAAAATTCTTTTATTAAAAATATTCATGAGCCAGACACTACTGAAGAGGAAAAAGCAAACCCTGGAGAGGGAAAAAAGCTTGGTATAGGTTACTCTAGATAGGCTTCTTTGGACAACATTTAAGACCCCAGCATGACAGCACAAAGACATCAACACCTAGATACTCCTTCCACCTCTACCACCTTCCATAAATTCAGTATTCATGATCTCAGTTTAGAATACCATCATCATTCAATATCAGCCGAAAGATGGTGAAAAAATTCATCACTGATCACTTGAAAATAAATATTTCCTTTTGTATTTACTCATCAAAAGTATCAAGCAGCTTACCTGTTACTTTGCCAAATTCTTCAACTATCTGCTCCTTGGTTTTACTCTTAGGAATAGAGCCAACGAAAAGTCTGTTATTGGCTACAGAGATGCATACGCCAATGTGTTTTCCCGAACGAATTTCATGATTGTTATACTAGAAGAGTTAATACAGGGATAGATTATCCAAAGCAGTTTATTCCTGCCTTCATTTTGCTTGCTAAATTCAGTTTTTTACTTTATTGTAAAAGGGTCAATGTACATTAACAGTTGTCCAAAAACTTTTATAGTATGCAATTTGGTCAGCTTGCTTCAGCCATCTAGACTTCTGCAAAACACATTTTCTGTAGTTCTACTACTCCCATTGTCTGCCAGTATGTTTGCTATTGCACAGCCATGTAGGTACCCTGTTTAAGCAGGGTGTTTAAACAGATGGTCTTTGGGTTCCTTCTTGCTCTAAGATTAAAAGTAACTTGAAACATCAAGTTATACCCTAAACTACAAAATGAATTACCAAGTACAGACAAGTCAAGCCTTTCTATTTCAGCATCAACTGGTTTCCTTATGAAGTGTCCATCCTATACACTGTTGAAAAACCTGACATTTCCAGCCCCACAAACTTTCAAAACAAGCATGTAACAATGTATTTCCTTTGCATTAAGTTCCCCCAAAAATTAATAAATTACAAATCCCTCTGGTTATAACAAGCAGGGAACTGACAATATCAAACTAGTGGTTCCAGGTGTGGTGCACTTCTACTGAAGCCAATCCTAGCCCAAGCACAGGTCAAAAATACATTGTGCCTGTATCTGTAAGATGTTGTAGAAATGAACAGGCCAAACGTTCCTGTGTATGGCTATTATACCATTCCCCACATCCTAATATGCAAGGTGACATTTAGTTCTGTTTAAAACAATTTTATTGGTAACACATGGTAATAAATCTATATCTTACATCTTAAAAAAAAACCCTTCTTTTATCTACCCCATATATTACTTTCTACCCACCCCTCCCCCCGTTATTTGACCCCCGTCGGTGTTATTTACTTAAAATGCAAATATTTAAAGGTACCCTTAACTATTAAAACAAAAAATTATATTCTTCTTTTGTTTATATTTACATTTAGTTCTAACACCACAAACACAGCAGCAGAAACCAATATATAGGATTAGGGAGCCAAAGTGAGGCAGAATTAGACAGCGTTACTGGGCTGGGGGGCTTCACAGATGGGAACATTCCAAATGCTTTTAATAAAAGCTACTATTTTTTAACCATACTGCAAAAATGCCCAAGGTCTCAAACTTCAGAAACATTTGCCTACAACTGAAGTTTCAGTTTAGGACATCAAGTGTAGAGCTGATTTCCAAGAAACCTGTGTTCATATGAGAGATCATCTCGCACTTGGAATATCAATCAGCAAGTTATCATAAGGAATTCTTATGACTTTATGAAATGGCAGACTAATCCGTTGACTATAAAGGAAAGATAAATCCAGTGTGCTGCTTGAAAGCTGTAAATACCACACATAAGGGTCAAGTAGTAATAGTCAAATAGGCCTGCACTACCAACCAGGCCTGTACCAAGGATTTTTAAAATGGGAGGGGGGGCACCTATGAATAATATTCGGAGGGACTTAATGGCTTTCCTGAAATTCAGGGCACACAACACAGGGCACCCATTCTTCCCTTCCCTCCTTTACATCACAGAGACTGGCAACTCCTCCTTCCGCCCCTCTTGCATAATGTAGAGCCCTCCCCCTGCCTTCTGAGGGCCACAGGGGTGAAAGCTGAAAGGGCAGGGGCCACCCCTCCCTCCCACACTACTTAAATCACGAATGAGGGAGGGGCATGGGGAAGAAAGGCTGGGGGTCCTGAGTCAGGGCACCCCAACAGGAAGTAGGGGACAGGGCCCTCACAGGCCCTCCGTCCACAGCTACAGGCCTGCTATCTTAAAGTGTTAAAGACCAAACTAAAAATTCCATCAGTTACCTAGAGCTTAATACTGGAACACAACCATTACCCCAGAAATCACTAGTCTTTTTTTTGAGGGGGAGTGGGAAGAGAATCAGGAAGCTTCATGAGAAAAATGACATTTTAATAATATATTTGTTGGATAATTCATAAAGTTATTTCCTATTTAATTTATACAAATCTAGAAAGTTAAAAGTTTATTTATGGCAGTTTTCTACTTCTACACATTCAAAAATAACACAAGAACTTGCTTTAACATATTATTCCTTTTTGTTGATGACACTGAGTTAAGGATCAGTTTATGTCCAAGGCCACTGAGAAAGAACATCATTACTCCACAATTTTCCACTCACTTCCCCCTCTTGAGGTAAGGACAAACTGATATTAGACATCTGTTACTGTACTCAAACTGTATTTATATTCTGCATTTATTGTTTTTAGTTAACTGAATTTGTATTCATTTGTATTTATTGTTTTTAGTTAACTGAATTTGTAATTTGTATTCCTGAATGTTGTACACTGCCTTGAGACCAAAATATCGGGGAGAGCTCTCTAAAAATCAAATCAATAAATATAAAAAAATTCAATCCACTAATAGAAATTATACTGGACAGTATCCTCAAGAAAATATGTAGCCTTGAATTAATCTTATTAAATCTTTACAGGCAGTTACCTTGTTCTTTTTTAGACTCAGCCAACCACTAAGGCTGGCTTCCCCTCCCCCCCCCATCCCTTTCTGCACTTTTTAAAGTAGATTCACTGCAAGAGAAACCAGAAATGCTAAATATTATGAATTCAAAACACAAGATAAAGTTAATTTAAATACATATAAGAAATTCCACCACAAATTAAGTTCTGCAAATGCTAAGCAACTTGAACTTACATATTAGGGTAAGCTGATGAAAAAAATTATTAGCTACTATCAGCAATTACTTTAAATAGTAAGTCCATAACACCACAATGAGAAAACTTACCAATTTAACAGCTTCCTGAGCTGCCTCTTTGTTACAAAAAGTGACAAAAGCATATCCTCTATTTAGACCAGTCAGCGGGTCCATCATTAAGCGCAAATCCCAAATAGGTCCAGCTTTCTCAAATAATGGGACAAGCTCATCCTCAAATAAGTCTCTTGGAATCTTACCCACAAATATCTATAACAAATATATAGACATGTATTTTAAAAAACACAACACAGATGAATACCATTTTTCACACCTAGAGTTGCCAAGAGCCTAGAGAAAAATCATCCTGTGTCCTTAGTTTAGGAACCAGGTGGTGACATTATTTACCTGCATATCATGAAAAGCTTCATCTGCACATTTCCACAAATTAAGCCTTTGTTAAAGATGGTATTTTTCTGTAAGTCCGTTGGCAACCCTAATTACACCCAAATATTATCTTGCTTACCTCAGTGCCAACAGACGGCTGCTGTCCTGAATAGACAGACTCTGGGGGAGGACCACCATACTTCCTCTGTCCAGTAGTCACATCAAGCGTGTAACCCGTTCTCTCCAAAAGTGCCTTCAGATTTAAATTGAAAACTTTAAGTTGTATATAATAAATTGTCTGTGTTCAGTATCTGAGTAGGACCACCCAAAGCCAAATGAGAAACAAATTCTACAAATCAGGCACCAGTAAGTATACAGTAAGACTTTAAAGAATGCCATAACCAGGACAACTGTAGCGGTGTCACAAACTCTTGTCAGGTAACACAAAAGATCAGTTTCAGGAATAATATGTGAGTTAAGTATAAACCCAGAATGTGCACAAAATAGCATATATGACTCAGATACTACTAGAAATACCCCAACCCAAATTCCTCTTGTATGCCAGTTATAGCTACATGGAACAATAGCATCAATGACCCGGAGACAGAAATAAATATATAGTTTCCTGTAATAAAGCATACCTTTATTTTTGCCTCATCTGGTCCTTTGCTAGGTTCTGCCACTTTGGTCCCTTGTTTTTCTCGCTGTCTGTATGTCTTCATTACGCCACATAAAAAGGCACTTTTGTTCTTTAAAGGAAATTATCAGCTGTTATTATATAGGCAGATTTAAGGAAACAGGCATAAAATTAATATTAGATCTTCCTTACTTCTATGAGTTACATATGGACTAACATAAGCCACTGCCAACCAAAAAACCCTCTACTATAATACTTTACCTGAACATGAGATAGATCGCTGTCTTTAAACTGCAAAAGCACTGCAAATGCACCTTCTTCATTAAATTCTTTTAAAGCTTCAATAGCTCTTTCATCTAAATCACTGTGAGCAACTAACCCTAGAAAGAAAAATACTTTATTTTAGAACAATTCAATCAGGTAGTCTATAGCATTTCAGAAGCCGCCAATGGACAGGCTACGTTAGGATTATTTTCCTTACTATATACGAAAAATACATTAGTCAATCAAATTAATTAATCTTCAAATATATTATGTAACATGTCTACAGCTACTATGTAGCTATCAAGAAATCACAATGTAAAGGCTCTTAAGAATTAACCTAAAACACTCAACAAATCTCTTACTGTCCAAACTGAGCTTCAGAACATGACTGCACGCACAAAGCCTTTGCACCCACAAACCTAAACATTCTATCAAAGTTGTCACCCACAAGAGATGCACACCATGAATGCCTCAGTGAACTAGCCTGCTCCAAACACGCACCATTCTAATCCACTATGCATTGTTCCTAGAGCCCGAATGACAAGAGTTTTCCCTCACCACCACCCAGTCTGGTCTATCCTAAGCATTATGTAGCAGTTGACCATCCAAGCACTTACTAAGACGACTGCAATCCCCATATTTTGTTTTTTGGAAACCACAAAAAGTTGCTATTTTAGCCCAAAGCAAGGAACGTCCAATGGAAAAATTGAACATGTGACTTTGCAAGTTTCACATCTTACCTGCAACGTAAATTTCATCTAGTTTTTCAGCAACTTTCTGTGGTAAACCAGCATCAAGCAATGTCTGGAAATGCTCAGAATGGGTAACTGCAGCAGAAGTATCCATGGGCTCTTCAGTACCATTCCCATTAACATGTTCAGAAGCCATGTTTCCAGATATCTGTTCAAATGCAATAAGCATCATAATTAAGCTAGAAACCTTGAAGCCAAACAATTTGGACGTCAATATTTTGCTCAAGACCTTTGGTCACGTGAGCTTATTAATAACAGAAAAAAGACGTCAATACATGCAACTGCCCACTAGACGCTTCAAAACTTAACCCATTCTCCCTACTAGTTTTAAAATAAGAAAGCTTGCAAGCTTCAAAAGGAAAAAAAACCCTAGTAGTGCAAAGGCATACTCTAGAACCAAAGCCTGAAGAGGTGCGAAGATTTTACTACAAGTGCTACACAATCCACCAAACTCTGACTCACCTCCCTTACTCTCCCTAGCACACCCTAAGCAGCTCTGGGTAAGTTAGAAATTGAAGAAGCGAATGGCAAGAAAGAACATGCAGACGCCACCCCCGCGATACAGCCACTGCCATCTACTGCTACCTTTTTTACTCTGATCAATTACTTCGACCCAACATATGTCACGACCACCCCTCCTCTGCCTACACTCAGGGTACTTCTCCTTGACAGGGCCTACAGCAACCAAGCAAAAGGAACAAAAGCGCTTTCCAATCCATACCTATCCCAGGTGGCGGCCGCCGCCATAAGCCCCAAAAGAACACGTGCTCGGCGCATTCAAATGTCTTACAACTTCCTCCAGCGACCAACTTCCCTCCATCCCACCTCCGGAAAACCAGACTTTCCCTCCCCCTTCTCCCCCATCCTTTTTTTCCCCCCTCCTCCGGGAGAGGAATTGCAACACCCTGGGCCCGATTTCGCCATAACGAGGAAAGGCGAGCGGGGAGGAGAAAAGAGACGGGGTGAAGGCACGAGGACTTCCCATGCTTTCACAGCACCCCGGAACAGTGTATAGAAACACAGAGCCACAGACGCCCGTCCAGCCATACCCAGCCCTCCTCCCCTCCTTGATATCCCCAACTCCAATGTGCAAGGCTGAATACCAGACCCTCTCCTATTCCGGCCTCGTTACGTGACTAGCGGCACGCGACACCCAGTCCCGCAGCCACTCTGGCGGCAGCCTCAGCCCCAGCCTCCTCTCCTCTCCTTCCCGTCCCACCCCACCCCGCCCGGGAGGCGCCTCGTGGCCAATGAATGGCGCTGCCGCCAGGACAATGAAGCAGCTGGAGCTCCCAGCGCTCCCCGGGAAGGAAGGAAGGAGAGGCAGGCAGACGCGTGGCTTCTGTTTCCCGTCCCCTTCCCCATGGCAGACCTGAGGGTCCCGGCCTAGTCCGTCACTCATGCCCCATCCCGCTGTATGGGACAGGCCCGCTCGCACCGCCGGCCCTGCTTCTCCCTCTGTCTCTCCTTCTTTGTTGATTCCCTCAGGACCGTCGGCAGAGGCAGCCACCTGAAGCCCGAGGACTACCCTCCTGCCCACCCCTCAGCCGACCCCCTCCGCCCAGGGGACCGTTTTAAGGTCTCGGCTCTCCCACCCCACTCTTTTCGCCGTCTGACATGCCCGGGTGGCTGCTAACCTGTGCGGGTGAGTGGCCAGGGGGCTGGTGGTGATGAATGGCGAGCTAAAAGGGCTCCGGAGGGGAGGGGGGTGGTGTGGAGGGGGGCGCGGCTGGCTGCTCAGCTGTTGCGGAGCTGCCCCTTCTCCGCTCTCTCAACGTGTCCGGAGAATGTGCAGGAGCCTGCGTAAAATGGCGGCCGCTGGAGCGCTCACGCCGCTGCTGGCACCAACCAACCCCCAGCCCCCTTCCAGTCGGCTCAGGCAGGGAGGAGGAGGAGGCGGCGTCGCGCGCGCTGGCGTAGCCCCAACGCCGGGGTCTCCTAGACGGTTCCGCAGGGGTTTAGCGCCCCGCCCCACTACTGAGTTCTAGACAGTCCGGAAAACCGAGGCGTGGCCGTATGCGCATGCGTGCGAGGGTAGCGTCCGGTCCGTACGCGGAAAGAGCAGAAAAGAGGGAAGCGAGCCCTCCCTTTAAGCGGCGCTCAGCCGTGCTCGTCAGAGGCTTGAGAGTCTGCATGGGGTACGGGATTCTTCGGGTTCTCGCACGTAAACACGCGAGAATTCGGCTTCCGTAGTGGAATTATCCTTCAAGGAAGAAATGGTTCCATATTCGTCGGAAAATCCAGGTGTGGGCAAGGGCATGTTGTTGACTTAAAAGCTGGACATACGCGGGAACTGGATTCTGTCAGGTCCCTCTGGCTTCGCTTCCTCAAGAACTGTTCTCATTTCCAGCATCGGAGCCCTGCCTGCAAGGGGGGGAAGCGCGGAAAGATTGCAAGGGAAGAGGTGGATAGCGCTGCCAGAACGCCTGCGCCTTGTCGTCCCATCGACTTCTTTCTCACATCCCTCTCTGCAGGATTTGAACGACTCGCACGAAACTGCCACCGTCGCGCCTAGTGTAAATGGTGTTGATTTAGTAGTCATTTGGGCACTAGAAAGTCGGGTCCAGGGCCTTTAGGACTAAGCAGTGTGCCGCCTGCTTAGTCCTAAACGCTTCCCTCTCGTTGGCGGCGTTGGTTCTGGCACAGGCTACTTGCAGGAGAGAGCTTTTTCTCGCTCTGCTTGGAAGCGATTTCTTCTTGGAAGGGCTGATTGAGGGGGTAGGAGGGGCTGCGATATGGCTTTAAGCTAGGTTAAGGGACAGCCGATCTGTTAGCCTCTGCGGCTTTCGGCAAGCAGATGGGCGGGGGGAAATCTTGAATATTGGTGCTACTCCCATAAACTCAACAAAGCTCTTAAATTTGTCTCTATAAAACAACACATATTGTATACTGCGCTGTCATTAGCTGAGCCATGTAGGTGGGTCAATAAGAAAAGCTGTTTTATTCTAGCAGTGGTAATTTACCAACCTTCTAGTATTCCACCTTAGCTGCATGGAAGAAAAACTTGGCTGGTAGTATTTTTACTACAGGATGCCCATTCAGGGTCATTGAGACCAAAGTAGCTTTGAGCCCCATGGCGCAGTGTTAAAGCTGCAGTATTGCAATCCTAAGCTCTGTTCATGACCTGAGTTCGATCACCGGTGGAAGCTGGGTTTTCAAGTAGCCGGCTCGAGGTTGACTCAGCCTTCCATCCTTCCGAATTTGACAAAATGAGTACCCAGCTTGCTGGGGGAAAGTGTAGATGACTGGGGAAGGCAATGGCAAACCACCCTGTAAAAAGTCTGCCATGAAAACGTTGTGAAAGCAATGTCACCCGAGTCGGAAACGACTGGTGCTTGCACAGGGGACCTTTCCTTCAAGCAGGTAGTAAGTGTTCCATTTATAGGCTGTACTGACTCTCCAAAACATATACCCAGATTTTCTTAGTCTCGCGTGTTACTAGACTGGAATCTTGCAAGCCAGCTACCTTAGTGAAATCTGCAGTCTGTATCAGAAGCATTAGTTCCAGGTATAGAAAAGAGTAACTGACTTTGAGGCATGAACCAGTTGCCATATTTTCCATAAAAGGTTCACTTTGAATACCTTATGTTAAGACCTCTGCAGTTGCAAGGAATTTAAGCTTTCCCATTGATAAATGCAGTCTTCAACTTTCACTTAAGAACATAAGAGAAGCCATGTTGGATAAGGCCAATGGCCCATCCAGTCCAACCCTCTGTATCAGTGGCCAAAACATTTATATATATACACACACACACACACACACACACATATACACACTGGCTAATAGCCGCTGATGGACCTCTTGAAGCTGTCTATGCTTGTAGCCACCACCACCTCCTGTGGCAGTGAATTCCACGTTAATCACTCTTTGGGTGTAGTACTTCCTTTTTTGATGTTTTAACCTGACTGCTCAGCAATTTCGTTGAATGCCCATGAGTTCTTGTATCATGAGAAAGGGAGAAAAGTACTTTACTTTCTCCTTTCCATGCATTATCTTGTAAACCTCTATGTCACCCCGCAGTCGACATTCCTCCAAGCTAAAGAGCCCCAAGCGTTTTAACCTTTCTTCATTGAGAAAGTGCTCCAGCCCTTTAATCATTCTAGTTGCCCTTTTCTGGACTTTCTCCATTGCTATAATATCCTTTTTGAGGTGCGGCAACCAGAACTGCACACAGTACTCCAAATGAGACCGCACCATCAATTTATACAGGGGCATTATGATACTGGCTGATTTGTTTTCAATTCCCTTCCTAATAATTCCCAGCATGGCGTTGGCCTTTTTTTATTGCAATTGCAATCTTGATATTTTCAGTGAGTTATCTACCACAACCCCAAGATCTCTCTTGGTCAGTCGCTGCCAGTTCACACCCCATCAACTTGTATTTATAGCTGGTATTCTTGGCCCCAATGTGCATTACTTTGCACTTGGCCACATTGAACCTCATCTGGCATGTTGACGCCCACTCACCCAGCCTCAACAGATCCCTTTGGAGTTCCTCACAATCCTCTCTGGTTCTCATCACCCTGAATATCTGCAAACTTGGCCACTTCACTGCTCACTCCCAACTACAAATCATTAATAAACAAGTTAAAAAGCATGGGACCCAGTACTGAGCCCTGCGGCACCCCACTGCTATTAAAACATCGAATTGCTTCTCCCCTCTAGAAGACCTGTTAGAGCCAGCAGAAAAGGAGGAACTGACTAATGAGTCTGACCACAAAGATGTTGTAGACTCTCAACTCCAGTCTGGGGTGGGGGCTTTAAAGGTGCAGCAGAGACAGCATGACAGCAAGACTGCCCATTTATACTCACTCTCTGCTTCCCATTAATTAGCCAGTTTTTGATCCACAGGAGGACCTGTATTTTTACTCCATGACTCGAGCTTTCTAAGGAGCCTTTGATGAGGAACTTTATCAAAAGCTTTCTGGAAGTCAAGATAAACATCTGTTCGGTCTCCTTTGTCCACCCCCTCAAAGACCTGTAACAGGTTAGTGAGGCAAAATCTTCCCTTACAGAACCCATGCTGAGTCTTCCTCAATAACCCGTGTTCATCAGTGTCAGATCCACAAGTTCAACTTTGAGTTCTTTCAGAACTCTTGGATGTATGCCATCCAGACCTGGTGACTTATTAGTTTTTAATTCGTTTATCAGTTGTAGGACCTCCTCTCGTCACCTCAATCTGACTCAGGTCTTTCAACACCTTCCAAAATTAGTGGTTCTGGAGCAGCCAAATACTTCTCGTCTTCCAGTGAAGACAGAGGCAAAAAATGCATTCAGCTTCTCAGCCATTTTCCTATCCTCCTTCAGTAATCTTTTTACCCCTTGGTCATCCAAGGGCCCCACTGCCTCCCTGGCTGGTTTCCTGCTTCTAATATATTTGAAGAAAATTTTATTGTTGGTCTTTTTTTGCAATATGCTCCTCATAGTCCCTTACATTTAGACTCATCACTTCAAAACACTTCCAGTACTCAATTCATTCCTACCACAAATGCTAGCATGTATCATTTCTTACCTAACAGTTGTCCCTTAAAGCAATTTCTACACATTTTAAGTGGCCAGTCAGGTACCTTAGTAATCACTGCAGGGTATGCAAATAGCTCTATTTGCAGCACTCATCACCCACATGCCTTTGCACATGAAGATTCTACTTCGTTATCACTAGCACCCATAAATGCTATCTTCTGCATATCTAATATTTTGAAGAGAATCCTACTTGCTATTAATCCTGTGATCATTAATTCATTCAAGGTACAGCAAGTGAACTGCCAAACCAGCAGAGCTTTAGAAAGGAGCAAGCATCCAATAGCACCATAAAAACTTGTGGCCTTTGTGAGTCACTGCCTACTTCAGCAGAGCTTTGTGGCATTTGAAAACTTCTGACACTGTTCCAGTACATCTGATTTTAGTATATCAGGATTTTTCAGCAAAAGCTGACTTTGTCAGTAGTAGTCATCACAATAGAGCATTCATAATTGCAGTAGAGTTTAAACTGCAGTGAATAAGGCTTCCCTGTCCCTCAAACCCCAGAATCCTCTATAAACTCACCCCCTACCAAAGTAGTGCCTGAGGTAACTGTAAAATTTAATCAAACCCCTTGGAGATACTCAGACTGAAAAAGTTTCATGGAAGCTTGATTAAAAACCTGTGCTCTGGAGTAATACTTGTTCTGATCCCCTCCACTATCACATGGCATAAACCTTCCTTGTCCTGTGAAGCCAGAGGGTGGCAGTAATCCTGCACTGTGCCATCAAGTTTTCAAACAAGGCTATTTGTTTAAGGAATGTTATCTTTTCCCTATTTTAGGGCACTTATTTATGTACTCCCATTCTTATTACCTCCACCCAGTAAATTGTTCTTTGTCAAGGGGGGAGGGGGCAGAATAGAACTTTTAGAAAAAATTGTTTTGATGTATTCACTGTAACTAACTACATGTTCTCAATGATTCATTGATGTCATTCAAAAATTAGACAAACATATGACCACTTTGTTAACATTAATTCCAAAGTTTTAGATTTATTGCACTGCTAATTCCCACAGAGCTCTCAAGATGTGAGGCTGATTGAAGTACATACTGCAAGACATCAGCTGATTTCCTGGCACCAAATTCATTTCACTAAAAACAAGGAAAAAGATTTTACAATTATGTGAATTCAGTCAATTGTATTGCAGTGTAGGCTTCCTAGTGAGCTTGAAAGGGTGCATCCAATCCAGCCACTCAGATTTCATGGAGCAAAGCTGCAAGTCAGTGAACCTCCCACCACCTGCATGTTCCTGGGTTGTGGCACACCCATGGAACAGGAATGAGGGGATGTTAAGAAATCACCAGCAATGTCACAAGTCAAAAAGGTGTTACATCTACTGGTCACACTACTCTCCTTGGCCCACTTTTATATGCAATCATTCCAGTTTTGCTAAATCACAGGATAGACTGGTGATTTGCTATTTAAACTTTGTTTCTAAGCATTATGAACTAGGCCTGTTATCTAGACAAGCAGGAGACAATGAAATAATATACATATGGATTTAATGCAATTTTTGTTCCTTTCTGCCATGCACTCTAGAGCAGGGGTGGCCAACGGTAGCTCTCCAGATGTTTTTTGCCTACAACTCCCATCAGCCTCAGCCATTAGCTGGGGCTGATGGGAGTTGTAGGCAAAACACATCTGGAGAGCTACCGTTGGCTACCCCTGCTCTAGAAGATAAGAATCAAGAGAAGGCTGACAGAAAGAACCAGAGACCAGAAAAAACAATGTTGCTTTTGTGTTTTTTGCAAGAAAGAGACAACAGCAGTAAAGTGTCCTAAAACAATCAAAACTAAGGAGCCCTACTAGAGTGCAATCTTGGCGGTTGCACCCCTTTAAGCCCAAAGACTTCAATGAACTTACAAGTAAATCACAATACATGACACCAGTGATATTATTCTATTGCTTTGATGGTAGTTTAAATCCAGAAGCAGATGATTCCTACATCAAGTCAATCCCAGATGCTTCCTAGACCTGATGCCAACCTACAAGTGAAAATATCAAGAAATCAGCAGTTCCAGAAATGCAACTAGTCTTAAAAAAGAAAAAAAATCTATTGGTGGTATAACCTCAGAAGCCAGATCCGTATTAGAGATTTCTCATCAAGTTCTCAGGTTCGGGATAGGTTCATCACTGGTTGGACCAATTCCATTTTTTAAAATATCCCAATTTGTTAATATACGTACCTTTATAAACAACAATTTCAGAAGTGTTAACAGCCTAAAAAAAACAAAATGCAAATTTAAAAGGATTGCTTAGTTATTTCTCTTCTAGTAGCATTCAATTTCATCCTTAATTTTTAGTGCGATAAAAGAATTCAGTTTTGTAAAACTGATTTTTAGTTTATTTCACAATGTTTGTTGTTCAGTTGCAGTCGAGTCTGACTCCTTGCGACCCCACGGACAAAGTCACGCTAGGCCCTCCTACCATTTCACAATGTACTGTAGCACAAAAAACACAGCTTCAAGGCTCCCAGCCATATTTTTAAGTGAAAAGTGGCCCATATCTATGGTCTAGTGCAGGGGTGGGGAACGTTAGGCCCGAGATCACTTGGTCTTGCTGGGCCAAGCCCTCCCCCCTCTCGTGGGCATTGTGAAGGACTGCTGCTGGGAGGGAGGGCTGGCAGCCAGGTAACACCAGTTCAATTTGCATGTGATTATCCCAGATGGTATGGTCTAATATGCTAATGAGTGTGTGATCTCATATGCTAATATTAGAGGATGTGGTCTAATATCTCTGGACCTAGGCATTTGCCTAGGGCGGCGGGCCGGGGTGTGTGTGTGTGAATTAGGTTCTCCCCACATGACTTCAAATAGAAAAACAATTATTTGCATTAATTTTGCTGGCCTGACCTTCTCCCTTGGCAGAGCACTGTTTTTTTTAAGTTGATAATTTTGTATGGCCCGCGAATAGTGTTATAAAAATCCAAATGGCCCTTGGCAGAAAAAAGGTTCCCCACCCCTGGTCTAGTGTTAGGCCTAATGCAGACACAACACTGACCTCCTGCAGTTACTGTCCAGAAAGCTACATGTAAAGAACAGTATGAGTAACATGTCAAAAGACAGGCAGAGCAACACACCCAAACCACTTTACTCAATGAAATTACCGTGGTCTGTAAAGCATAAGACTGTTAAACTCTTACCCTCAAATCCATTTTGCTTAGAGCAGTTCTACTAACATCAATGGAACTACTCAACAGTACAAGGTTTTGCAAAATGACAACTACTTGGTTATTTCCAGCATTAGATCTTTAACACATCTTATTCTGAACAAACAATGAATCTCAGAAGCCAGATCCGTATGATGTTTTTCATCAGAAATCAGGTTCGGGATAGGCTCATCACTGACATAACTTTTGCTCTGATCTCTTTTCTTTTTTGATATGTAACTAACCATAAGAAATTCTGCATGACTGTCCAGCAAATTAAACCTGATGACCACTTTTATAATGGCATACTAGATAATACATTCATTCTTTTCCATCACCCTTCAGGAAGTGTCACAATCTGAAAAAAAAGTGGAAAAAGAAATTACAATTATTGCAAATAAAGACTCCTAAACTCTAAAGCAAATAAAACATTATGCATGAATTCAACTTAAAAGCTTTCCTTTGGAAGCGATCTAACAATCAGCAAAATCAGTGGCTAGTAAACAAAACTTTACAAAATTAGCGATCTGTTGTAAAAACTATTAGCAATTCATATGTTTATGACTTAACACTGTTACGAAACTATCACTAAAAAGAAAGACTGCCCATCCACACTGCTAACCAATTGCAGTGATTTAGGATTATGGTATGGGGAAGACCTCTATTCAAAGCATATTCAGAGGTACCCAGTGTGGTGCCTTTGGGTGCCATGATGCCCACCAACATCTCTTCTAATGAAAGCCAAGTGTTTTTAGGAAGTGGGTGGGGCAAGGTAGTGTTTCTGTCCAGCAAGAATTTAGATTGACTACTGGAGATCTGACTGGCTGTGCAGATTAAAAAAAAAATGTTTTGGCAGCAACTGCCCTCACAGAAGATCTACACTATGCTACTGAAGTTACGCTGTGACAGTCATTTAGTGGCTAGTTCCACTTCCTGTGGCTGCCATTTTGTTGCTGTGCCCACCATGTGGTGTCAGAATTCAAAATGTGCTCACAGGCTCAAAATAGAGTTGGGGATACCCCACAAAGCTCATTCATTCATTAGATTACTTCATTTGCACATATGCACTACCATAATTTCAAACTTCTAATATAGATGTAGTGCAATTTAAACTTAAAGTTTGCATATAAATCCCATGTCTTAAGAAAAGATTAAATAGTTAAAACAAAAAGCTAAAGTGGTGTTACCTGTGGAAGAGTATCTGGAGCATTTTATAAATGCTAGCCAGAAACGCTCATACTTTTATAGGACAATATGAAAACTTACTTCTTTTCCTTGCATGCAAAGTGGCAACACCAGCACAGCATCTGGCCCCATGGGTACTGGAACAAACAAAATGCAGAATGAGTTTAGCAGAATGACTGTAAATTAACAGGCTTTCTATATACAGGTCACAAAAAGCCTTGCTGCACAATTAAATCATGGCTGAGTTTTCTAAACATGAGATAATTTCAGACAAATTAAGCATAGTTTCATTCTCCCATGAAATTAACAAGGTTTACATATAAAAAGAACACATTTAAAATAGATAGCAATGAACTAACCTAAATGGCCACACTTGTAATTGATTAACTTGTGCCCAAACTGCTTTCATGCTGAACAATGTCTAAGTGCAGTAGCACTTGTAAGACCAACAAAATGCTATTCAAGGTGTGAGCGTTTGTGTGCATGCACACTTCTTCAGCACACAAAAGCATACACCTTGAATAAAACTGTTGAATTAAATTAAGGAGCGTTAACGTTGCTTTAAATATAACTAGGTTCTAGAAGTCTTTTAAAAGACATTAAAAAGCGTAGCTTGTTTTCCATGATCCACATTCGTTACTTAACAGGCTGTTCCAAACTAAATGCAGGCATACTTGCTTCGAAGCAAATGCCACCCATTTCAGTAGCGGCGCTCCCACGTAATGTTTCATTTAAGACTATTTATGCCCGCGGTGCAATCGCCAATAGATAACTTAAGACTCCACGTGGCGTGGCCTATAAATACTCGACGCAGACGCCTCTCCCTTCGGCCTACAACTCCCAGCAGGCCGTTCATCTTCGAACCAGCCCTACGATCGCCGAGGAGAGATCTTTACTAAATCGTCATTGCCACACGAACTCCAAAAGGCAACCAACGACACATTCACTGATGGACGCACTTGAAAATAAAAAGCATATTTTGATAAGCGTCGGACGACAAAAGAAAAAAAAAACTTACTCGTAAAGTAATGTCTTCTAACCAACCACTCCGGACGTCTCCGAATAAAGAACGTGCAGAAGCCGTTGCAAGTCCTTATATAGAAGTGAACGGACGAGACCGAGGCCAGCCACGCCCCCGATCTCTCCCTCTCCTTCTTATTGGATGCAGACGGGAAAAAGATGGCATGTCTTTTTAAAAAGTCTAATACAGCCTATAGCGATGCTTGCTGTTAAGCCTCACCCACTAGAGGCCGGGTCTGGCTGGTTTGAATCTTTCTCTATGGTTTGAACTCATTTCCGTCTTTCTGTTATCCATTTCCGCTACCTGAAGTCACTTGTGTCCTAGGCAGAAAGCTATAAGAGTGAAGTCTCCCAGATTGTTTATGTATTCGGACATTCTTTGTACAGATCGTCGTCCCTGCCCTTTGCTGCCCGTAACGCAGTCTTTTTGATAGGCCACCTGCGGCTCGCTCGGAGCACCATTCTTCAATATGAGGTCTGCCCCGTCGGGAAAGTGGGAAGGTGACTGCCCGTGCCCATGTCCTCCCCAACGCCCCCTCCCACCCATCTACAGTCTCTGCACTAGGATGACTGCCGGGATGTGAGCAAGCCGGCCACAGGAGAGAGAGAGAGTAAAGCTGCCACTGTTGTGACAGCCTCCCCAGAAAAGAGCAAGCTGGCGCGCGGGGAGGGGTGTCTGTGTGGATACTCCCCTTTTCTGGGCGGGGGGGGGGGTGCTCCCTTTTGTTCACAGCCTGCTTGCTCTCCATTGGGAGCCTAGGCAACCTCAGTCTCTTGCTTGAGCTGTTATGCCTCATGCTGCGGAGAGAAGGCAGAGGAGGAAGCCCTGCCCGCCCCTTGTTCCAGATACACAAGGGCTGGCTACAGTTTAGCAGTGGTGGCGAGAAATAGTCCTGTGTGCTCGAAGGTACTCCTAGGCTTGCCAATCCGGAAGTGGGGACAGGGAATTCCCCGGTTTGCAGTCCCTCCCCCCCGCTTCAGCGTCATCAGAAAGCTGGGTGGGGGAGGGAAATGTCCGCTGGTCACTCCATCATTCCCTATGAAGACCGATTCCCATAGGGTATAATGGAGATCTGATCTGGGACTCGGGGGCAGGGGCTGTTTTTTGAGGTAGAGGCACCAAATTCATAACATAGCATTGGATGCCTCTCCTCAAAACATCCTCCAAGTTTCAAAAGGATTGGACCAGGGCATCCAGTTCTATGAGCCCCTAAAGAAGGTGCCCCTATCCATATTTCCAATGGGGGGAAGGCATTTAAGAGGTGTGCGGACCCCTTAAATGTGATGGCCAGAACTCCCTTTGGAGTTCAATGATGCTTGTCACACCCTTGCTCCTGGCTCCACCCCCCAAAGTCTCCTCGCTCCATCCCCAAAGTCCTCAGATAGTTCTTGAATTGGACTTGGCAACCCTAGATACTCCAGTAATTAAAAGTTATATAAGGTGGGGTGGCATGCGGAGTATTCAGTGGTCATCTGGCCATTGCTTTAATGACTGGAAGGGGTAATTCATAGATACAAGGGGATAGAATAACTGCAATGGAAAGATCCTGTGCATTGAAAATAGGACAGTTTTGCTGCTCAAAACAGCTTCCATCCTGAATCAGCACAATAAGGGTGGGGAAAACACCAATGACATGTTAGGAAACAATGGCTATAGCCTGTTACACTCACCAGCATCTCTCAGACCCAAACTATCACCAATAGGAGCTGCTGAAAGACTGGCAGTGCTGCCGGAGCTTGGCTTTTGCTTAGGCTCTAATGAGATGCGAAGAGGAGCAGACTGGGTGGCAAAAAGGCCCTGCAACAGGTTCCCCATCTCTTCCTGCCACATCCCCCTTATCTGATGGAGGGCTGAAGAGCTGGCTAGAGGGAAAAGCCCCACCATGTCCAGGTCAACAAAGCATAAACAGGCAGTGCTGTGCTGGTCGATGGCCCTCCTGTGCTCTGGCCAGCAATGCAAAAGACAGAGGCAAGCCCTTGTGGCACTTACTGAAAGACAAGTGGGTCCTTTTTTGTTGTGTGCAGGCTATATTTAACAGGCATCTATAAGCTGTATAATGAAACTGGTTGTCCAGAAGCCATAGAAATAAAGCTTGGGTCAGGCTGGATGAAGGTGTTTAAATACTGTTACTGTCTTGGAATAACTGAAGTAATCAGTGACATTTTATATGTATTAATTTTTTTCATATACAAGAGGGCATTCACATTTTCATAGTAATTTTAATTAAGAGTGCTAAAATAGGATAAAACAGTAAGAACCCGCAATGACTTGCAGGAGTCATCTCATTTCTCCCTCCCACTGTTTCCTCTTTCCTTTCCCGAAAGCCCCCATAGTCCCTTCTCCTGCTTCTTTCTCTCCTTAGGGTTGCCAGCTCCAAGTTGGGAAATTACTGGAGATATGGGGATTGAGCCTGGGTGGGGGGAGGAGAGAGGAAAGCTATCTCAGCAGGGTATAAAGCCATAGAATCCAAAACAGCCACTTCCTCCACAGTTCCAGATCTTTGTCATCTGGAGATCAGCTATAATTGTGTGATCACTAGCCCCCACCTGGAGGTTGGCAACCTTAACTCCCATGGAAGAAATGGCTGCTTTAGAGGGTGAAGCCTTCTGAGGTCCCTTCTGTCCTCAAACCCCACCATCCCCAAGCTCCATCTCCCAAATCTCCAGGCATTTCCTAAATTAGAGTTGGTAACCCTGTCTCCTTCCTACACAACAGTCAACCTACCTTTATTAGTGTTTGTATATTGAGTTCAGCTTTATAATCAAGAAGATCCTGGCCTTTTCAATCATGTACTATCATAGACATATGGGCAAAAATTAGTCACATTTAATTTAAAAAAGCATAATAATTGGTTGTCTTACATAAAAATCTTCATGTTACTTATTTTGAGTGAGTAAAACCTCTTCTTGAACATTGTACTGATTCCAAAAAAGGAAGTATTTCACAGTGATTTGTTTTAGCGCACCTCAAAATTTCTAGTGTTCCTAGTGAAAAACTAAAATGTTCCAGGGGGGGGAGGGGGGGAACTGTGGTAATTATTTTGCCATAGCCTGTTTTGGCAAAGTGTGTCACTCAATTCAGAATGAATGCCAGGGGGATTGCTGCTTCCTATAGTCCCTGCTGCACAGGCTCCCCCCCTCCCCTTGAGTCAGACAAAAAGTGTAAACGGGGATAATATCTCTTTCACCAGATTAGAAATTATGCAGTATTTTATTTTAAGACCTTATTTTGACACTTGTGATTGAAGTTGCCAATTCTGGCATGAGAAATTACAGGGGATTTGGGGTAGAGCCTGGGGAGGAACTGCAGTGGGGTACAGTGCCATAAAGCAGCCACTGTGAAGGGGAAGTGAACTCTGTCATCTGGAGATTAGCTGCAATTCTGGGAGCTCTCCAGGCCTCATCTGGAGACTGGCAACCTACATGATGCCTTCTTATGAGCTGAAACAGGCTTGCTTCATTTTCAAATGAAAGATGTATCTATACGTCTTAAAGTACTGCATTAGGCTTCAGCAGACTTTGGGGGAGGGAAGCTGCCAAAGTAAAGTTATGCCTGTGGGAACAATAGTATCACATCTCAAGGGGGCAACAGAAGCCAAGACTTTTAATTAATTTTCTTTGATTTTCTTTTACTTTATTTGTCCCAAAGTTTTAATATGGTTATGATTTACAGTTCACTTTCATTTTTCTCTTTGGAACTTACTGTTTTGCCAAAAGCAAGAGCCTTTTTGCTCTTCTTTTTAGAAGCTTCCAAAGTATAGTAGACTTTATCAGGTATTTTCTGCCAACTTGGGCAGTCATTACAGAGAAGTTAATTTTGCTCAAAGGCACTGTGATTGTGGTTCCAAACCTATATAGCAGGAGTGGCCAAAGGGCAGCTTAGAAGCCACATGTGGCTCTTTTGCACATATTGTGTAGCTCTCGAAGCCCCCACCACCATGTTGGCCGGCTTGGAAAAGGCTTTCGTCTCTTTAAATCATTTCTCCAAAGTCAAGTCAGCAGGTGGCTTAGAGCAGGGTTTCCCAAACTTTTCTCCCCTGTGGCCCGGTTTCCCCCCCGTCCAGGTGGAGGACGCTCAGGGAGCGATTACAGAAATTGCACACTGGCCAGGAGCTTTCCCCACCCCTCTCTGATGTTTCCGAACATCAGAGAGGGACGGGGGAGGGCTTCTGGCCAGCACACAGTCTGTATAGCGCTCTCTGAGCGTCCTCCGCCTAGAGGATTCTCAGAGAGTGCTACAGATGGCGGTGGTGGCAGTGTGGGGGGCAGGGGCTGGAGTGCGGCACTGCATGGAGCACCGAAGATAAATAGGGAGGGGAGGAGGGCAGGGGCTGTTGGTCTACCCCTGGTGACCCAGTATTGAAGCTTTCATGGCCAGTACTGGGTCGCAACCCTGCAAATGGGAAACGCTGGCTTAGAGAATACATTTAAAGTTAAACTTCTTTTTTCCACCTCTCCCCCATCTATTTGCTTGCATGCCTGCATTCCTTTCTTGCAGCTCTCAAACATCTGACATTTCTTTCTGGCTCTTATGTTAAGCAAGTTTGGCCACCCCTACAATATAAGATATTCATTATTTTATTTATTTATTTATTTAGGTAAATTTTTAGTCTGCCCTTTCCCAGACGGGCTCAGGGCGGATCTGTTGTTTCAGAACTAAGCTAAATTCTTTTTCTGGAATCCATTGGTAGAGTTTGAAGAATCAGTTGTCACAAGCATAAGTATGTTTAAAAAACAAGTAGAGAGAAATGCAAAAGGAGGCTGCAGAGAGTTTTACAGGTAGAGATAAGATGTGTGTGCTGTAAGTGGGGTGAGAAGCCAGTAGTGTAAAGCTGGTGTAGCATAGTGGATGATCTGAGGAGACCCACTTTCCACTTCTGCCATGGAAGCTTGCTAGCTGACTGTCACATACATTCAGCCTGACCTACCTTACAAGGTTGCTTTGAGAGAATGGAGAAGAGGAGAACATTTTCTAAGCATTCAAATCCCAGCTAAGTAGAAAAGCAGGATACAAATCAATAAATGCATGTAAATGCAATGAGGAGAGGCATCCAAAGAGCTGAGGAAGGAGAAGGTGGTTGAGTTCTGGAGGAAGGACATCTACATTACAAGAAAAGACCAGAGATAATGTGAGAGAGCGGAAGTGCAAGGTTGTTTTTTTAAAAAAATATTATACAAGGAGCAACACTGCTCTCCTTTTGGTTTAATATGGGGTGCAAAGAAGATTGAAGGATCAAGGATTTGTGCCTGAAACGGTGGATGGTGATGTTGTAAGTGAATCTAGATAGTAACCAAAGAGTATAAATGTACAATTCTAGGTGGGATGGGGATAGATTATAAACAATTTGAAAAGAAGTGTTGCACCACCAGCTTATTTTTCCAATAGACACATCTAGAATGCTTTCCCCCAGCCTTGATATTGGCTTAGGGCCAATGCATGCACAGAGTTCTCCCTATCAGCACTTGCTTAATTAAGCTCTATTCACCTTAGATAGGATTTAAGCTGTGTTAAGACACAGGGTGTTAGAAAGATCAACACAAAAAGTTCTTATCGGAACAGCTGCAGTATTTATCTTTGCTTTTTCAGAAGCCTGATAAACCAAACTCTTGAAAGCCTCTCGTTGCTGCTAAAGCCTCCATCTCTAAAAGGAATGATATAGCACACAGATATGTCAAGCTTCTTTGTGCACAGCCTTCTGTGTAAACAACTTGAGACAGCCTAACACAATGCTACATTGAGCTATTCTTTTATTGCAGTTATTACAAAGCAGTATGAAGCCATGATTCAAACACTCATTATGCAACATATTAACTAGAAAGTTAATTACTGGGAGACACTGAACCTGCAGGTTCTGTCTGGGAGTAAATTCTAAGCATACCAGGTAAGGAACGAAGAAACTAAGCCAGTAACAACTTGACTTGTAGTTAATGCACATTTAAATAAAGCAGATGGGATGTATCCATGAAAATTGCTCCCTGAATCTGCAGAATTTCTGGGTGGGATCACAGCTTACATGTGACTCTCAAACCAGAATATATACCCTACTCTTACTAGCGTCCCAACTCCCCATCCTATGAGGAGCTGTGTAAATACAGAACTGTCTAGATATAAGCCTTACACCTCTCTTTTCTGGCAACGTAGCATGTATGATGCATAGCACAGGACTTGAAATAATAGGGTTGGAAAATTTGTGGAGATTTGAATGGAGATCCTGGGAAAGGACGTCAGGGTATAATGCCATAGAGTTCATCCTCCAAAGCTACAGTTTCTTCCAGAGGAACTGATTTCTGTCATCTGGAGATCAAATGTAATTCCATGACATCTCCAGGCCCCACCTAAAGGTTGGCACCCCTAAGCAAGCCCATAATTTTAAACGGTTTGGTGTGGCTTTTAAGGGCTTTTGTAGAAAAAGCCCAGGAGGAGCTCATTTGCATATTAGGACGCACCCCCTGACATCACCATTGATTCATGCAGGGGGGTGTAGAAAAGCCCAGCAGGGACTCATTTACATATTAAGCCACACCCCCTGACACCAAGCCAGACGAAACTGCGTTCCTGCTAAAAAAAACCCCTGGTGGACATTAACACGCATTTCCACTTATGACCAGTAGGGGGCAATTAAACACAAGGTATTTACCACCTTTTAACAAACTAAAGATTTCTGGATTACCATGAATGTAGAAATTATGTTTAAGAATGGACGAATACTGGGTTTTGATTACTGGTTCAGGATACCCTGGATAAAAGATAATGAGCTATATTTGCCTGATAATGACAGTATTTCTGCAGTGCTTCCAGGAAATCTAACTGCGCCTTGTGAAAGTATTTTTTCTAGAACAGTCTTCTCACATATTTAAATGGTACAGGGTGGCCAATAGTAGCTCTCCAGATGTTTTTTGCCTACAGCTCCCATCAGCCCCAGCCAGCATGGCCAATGGCTGGGGCTGATGGGAGTTGTAGGCAAAAAACATCTGGACAGTTACCATTGGCCACCCCTGGACTTTATCATATACTTTTACCTCATCTGTGCAAAAATAAAATTGCATACAATTCACTATTCTCAGAGCAATCAAAGGAAGAAAAATACGTTGGAGGTAAGAAGATAACCTAATTGGAATAAACTCTGGTCCCCCTGGCACTGGAAAAAGAATAAACTAATGACATTCATAAAATTACAGAGATGTGAAAATTTTTGCAGATCTCTTTCTACCAGTAGGAATGGGGTAGATCAAAAGGCAGTTCTAGTTTTACAGATCTGCAGATTGCCTAATTATTGGCAAGTTGTCCTTATTTGTCCATACACATAGTAATACACATAGTACAGGTACAACACACTTTATTCCACACTAGCATGTCCACTTGCAGGAAACGGCTGGAGCTAGCTGCCTCCCCACTCTATTTGCATGTCAGCTGTCCAGTGGGCCACTGCTTCAAGAGCAAGGGGGTCAAACTCATTTGTTATTGGTTTATAACAATTTTATTTAGTAACATGGTAACAATATCTATTTCTTGCATCGTTAAGAACTTCTTTTTATCTATCCCATATATTACTTTCTAACCACCCCTCCCCCCGTTACTTGACCCCCGCCGGTGTTATTTACTTAAAATACTAACATTTAAAGGTACCCTTAACTAATAAAAACAAAGATTAATATTCTTTCTCCTCCTAAGACTTAATCATTATCAAAAATTGTCCAATGTCCTTTTATTTTCCACTCTTTTTCTACATATCTTCTAAACTTTTTCCACTAAACTCATTTGTTATGAGGGCTGGATCTGACAATTGGGCTGTGTGTCATAAAACGTAATGCCAGGTAGCAGAGATATAAACTTTATAAAGGACACAGACAAGCACAAAGATTTTGTATCTCTCCCATGTGATCAAGGGAACTGGGCAAAGGAAGCTTCAGCTCTTTCCCTCCCTCCCCAGGGGACAAGGAGCCTCAGCCAATAGAAGAAAGAGAGGCTTGGTTCAGAGCTCCCCTGTGCAATTGAGGCAGCCTTGCAAAGCAAGCTCTCCCTCCCCCCGCCAATTCCTCCCCAAGGGAGGATCCTCAACCAATGGAGAAAATAGAGGCTTTGCTCTGTAGCTCTTGTGAGATTGAGCAAGCCTGGCAAAGCAAGCTGCGACACAGAAGGGAGCAAGAGAGACAGAGAAGAAAGCAGACTTGCTCATGGGCTTGATAGGAATCCTCCAGGGGTGTGATTTGGCCTTCAGGCCACATGTTTGATGCCCCTGCTCAAGAGGCTTTCTCCATGGAGCCTGCTGTGTGATAGTTCAGTAGCAGTTGGGCAAACAAAGTTGTTAGAAGTGGTGCTGCTGGGGGTGTACTCTCAGCTTCTGAGCCCTCCAAACAGCAATGCCAAAGAACTCGTGCCACATGCTAAAAGCTCAGATGGAACTGTGGGCCATCTTGGTATGCTGAAATAGTGCACTGAACCTCCCAATTGACGTCACTAGGCAGACAATCAGATCTTGGCCATATGGCAATGCCATGATTAAACCATATCAAAGGAGAGACAGACAAGTTTTCACTCTGAACAGGAGAGGGAACCCCTTGGGCTACCCTAAAGATCATGCTAAGAATCACAGTACCTACATGGACAAAAAACTGTGAGATGGGGACTCTAACTGGGGAAGAACTGTGTGAGACTGGACAAAACAAAAAAGCTGTCTAGTTCCAGGTACTGACTGATATTTTCTTTCTTACAAAATGCAAAAATCTGAACATTATACCTCGGACTGAGAATTAAGAATCCTCTGTATCTGAGGAAGTGTGTTTGCATACGAAAGCTCACACCTTGAATAAAACTTGGTTTGCCTTTAAAGGTGCCACTGGACTCTAACTTAGTTCTAGTTCCAACCTAGTGGGCAGTTTTCATGAAGGAGGTAAGCAGACAGCAGAGTCCCCCTGGGCTCCATATTATGGCCGATTCTCTATCATTGCATGAATTTGAATACTTCTCATTACAGAATATATTTTCAAACTGTTAAACTCTAGAACATAGTCTGTAGTCCTCTAGTTCTTAGTTTGTAAAGTGTTCACGAACTGTACAATTTAGTCACTTGTACTAATTTGTTAGATTTAATTAAAGAGCAATTAAAAAACCCACTGGATGAAAGTTGAAACTCGAGAAATGGGTTAACAGAGTTGCACACTATTTGACCTAAATATTTCTCGCTCAAAGTGAACTGATGCTACATCAGCAAACTCCACACCTGAATAAATTACTCAGTCAGAGAGCTCTAATTATGGCTGAAGTCACTTTAATTACCATGATTGGTGAGGTGCTCCAAATATAGTTTGCTAATTTTCATGGACATTCAGCTCATAACAATAATAGCTTAGACGTCACATATTTAAACAAATTGACAGAAGCATGAAATGATTAAGTCTAATATCACACATTACCAAAGTTATTTTCCACATTCTTGGTTGGCAACATCTTGGTCTGCAAATTAGAAAAGTAAAAAAGGATGGGATGGTTACGTTATATCTTCCAAGTAAATAAGTGTCAAGCGGGCTCAGTGTACTGGATATCGCACATTTCTGATTAAAGATTTGATCCAGTAGGAATATCTGATACCAGTTCCACACTTAGCACTCGCCTCCCTTCTGTTCGGCTTCTCACTTTGGCTCTTTTCCCTGGAATCTGCATTGGCATCTCTGGAGCAGGGCTCCATGTTCCCTGCTTGCTCCCTGCCCCACGCAAACTCAAGGGCCAAGAACAAGACTGGGACAAAGGCTAGTGTGGAACTGGGATTCTGCTTAAAGAATGGCAAAGAGTTGCCATTCCCACAAGCACTAGCCATTTGTCCTCCCAATCTGGGCAGAGAGGTCATGGTTAGGGTTAATTTCTTCCTGTAAACAATGGGGGGAAGTTTCCTGGACATCGCCCCTACTTTATATGTGGAGAACCATGTTCATTGTTAAGTAAAAAAGAATTGCTAAATGTACTTGGATTGTGAAAATGACTATTACAGGTGGACAGCTCATGGCTGTGTGGGTTAACTTCCAGCAGTGATTTTAGAGAGGCTTTGCTGTAATGCAGTCCTCTGTTGGTGGAAGGGTTGTCAGCTCTTGGTTGATTTTGATGTGTGGCCTGGGCAGGGTGGGGTTTGGGGAGGGGAGGGACTTCAGCATAGCCATAGAGTTAATCCTCTGATGCTGACATTTTCTCTAGGGGAATGGATCTCAATCACCTGGAAATCAGGTGTAATTCTAGGAGATCTCCAGGCCCTAGCTGGAGGTTGGCAACCCCAGTTGGCAGTTTGCTAAGCAGTGGAACTAATACTAGTTACTGTAACAAAGAGAATGGTAAATCTGTGAGATTGACGCAGTTGTCCATATAAGATCTTGGTATGTGTGGTTTGATCCAGAACTGATTGGTCAGGGCAAGATAGCAGACATTCTATTCTACCTCATTGGTTCATAGGTCTGGCGGCCTAAGAGGTGCTGGATTTTGTTTGATGGGATATTGCCCAAAGATTATATAAGGCCAGGCACAGCTTTATTAGTATTAGAGTAGAAATCAGGAGAGGGTAGCAGAACAAGCACTGCCTGAAAAGGAAGAAGCTATTTTTACCTTCAGTGGCATATAGAGGGTACAAGTGGGGACCCGCAACAAAATGTTGTGTAATGTGTTGTAGCTTGTTTTAAGTTATAATTGCAATTTTTTTGAAACTGCAGTGTAGAATTTGTAGTTACTAAATGTATATACTTGTTGTCTTGAGACCCAGTGGGGACCAAGGTGGGGTATAAATAAACAAAGTAAATAAACAGTAATGAGCCAGGGAATGGAAGCTCTTAGGCAGAAAGAGGGCCATAGGTGGGATCCTAACCCTTTTGGCTTAGTGTATTAAGAACATTCTCTCCCCCCTCCCCCCCACACACACATGAAAGAGAAGACATCAATCAACGGCCTGTGTAGCCGGCTGCTGGACAGCATCCTATCTCATGGACCAATTAAGGAGTGCAAAAACGTAGACCAAAGAAGCTTGAGCCTCATGAAGAATCATGTCCAAGCCCTCATGGAGAACCATGAGGCTATGAGACCCCCCCTCCTGTACTGTTTTCTCATCTACATCCTTGTTTCCCAGGTAAAAAAAATGACACATTTTTTGCTCTCTATCAAGGTGCTCCTGGGCCAGAAGAAAAAAATCAGAGGAAGATATTCTATTGGTCATTTCATTAGTTACAGTTCTTATCTATTTTCTTCAATAGATCCAAAACAGGCTACAGAGTAAGAAGTATTATAAATATTATGACAGAAATCCCCCATGCAGCTCCTACCCAGAAGAGCAGTGAATGAATTTCTGCATACTATACAGCTAACAACAACACATTTAATGGGAAGACAACCCCTTCCTCCCAACCCCGTCTTTTGATTCCTCCATGGTCCTTTTGATTCATCTGTGGTCTCTTCCTTGTGTAGTGTCTTCTGCTCACTGACTTCATGGCTAAATCTGTTTCCTAGGCTGATTTTTGCTCAGTCTCTCTCACTTTGCTGCATCAGGAGATGGGGAGAGGTCTGTGCAGAGTGGGGCCATTTCCTCCTGCCCCCCCCCCCAACCTGCTTCTCTCCCTGGGCCTCTTTCTGTCCATCCCCCTGCCCTCCCCCCACCCCCATCCAGGCATCTGAAACTTCTTCCAAGCTGGGCCTGTCCTTCCACCAGATCCTGACTTCTTGGGCTGCTGCTGAAAAAAGAGAGTGCCATGGAGGAAGAGGAAAGATGGACTCCCTCCGCTCTCCCCGTTTCTTGGGCTGAGAGAGGCCAGGCCAGGCAAGGCGTGAACTCTTGGGGGAAAGGATAGAAGGCCTCCCCCCCACCCCCCGCAATTCAGCTGTCTGCCCACCAAGTGAAGTGGTCCTTCTCTCTTCTGTTTCCACTGGATGACCTCCTCCTCCAGTCCTCAAAGCCCAGCTGAAGTCACTTTTCACAAAACCTTCCACGAAGCAAGTTCCTCTCATGGTGGGCTGCAGTAGCAGCAAGGTGTTGGGTGGCTCTTTCCTGGTGCCCGAAAGGGAAGGAAGGAAGGCCAGCATCCTCCTCCTCCTCTGAGCAAACTGTCTGCCTGCCTGCCAAGGTGGCCTAGGGGAAGGTGTCTCTCTGGCTATCAGTCAGTTTATCTCTGTCAATGCAGCAGGGCCTAGAGTCGATTCCTATGTCAGCCATTTTGAAAGGTATTGGGGGAATTCAATGCTCCCCAAGTAGGTGCTATTTTGTTTGTTTTTTTAGATTTTTCTGCAGACCCACATGGTCACCTCAGTCTGAGAAAAGCCAGCTGGAGGAGAGTGTGCGCACTGTTTGAGGAAATAAGTATCCATACACAGAGGGGACAGTTGAGAATTAGATATATAGATGTATAAAAGAAATTTTATGCACATGTATTTGGGCTGATTCTTGAGCTTTGAAATAAGGAATGGTAGGCTCCATCATTCATGTTTAAGCGTGATTTTGAAAAACCCTGCTTCCACACTTGGTTTTTGGTATTCCACTCATCTCTTGTTCTTAGCTGCTTCATTGTCCAAACTGTAGCTTCATCTTAATTACTAAGAGGACTTCTTGCTGAGGCAATCCCAGCTGATTGCAGAGAAAATCTGATGACATCATGTCATCATGTGGACAGTGAAACAGCTTGTGTGGCAATGTCATGAAGTCAAATCAGGATATGGTCAGGAAACATAAGAGAGCCCATTTCTTTCCTCTCTCTGGATACAGATATATAGGTACTCTCATCAAGGAGTTAAGGAGAATAAAGGTTCAGGAGAGAGAAAAGCTTGAGTAGGAATGTGGGAAGTGCTTGATTCCTGGCAGAGCCGGATTAACAATTACACCAAGTAGGCATTGGCCTATGGGCCCCCATGCCTTTAGGGGCCCGAGGCTGGCTTTTCCCCTGTCCCCTCAACCCCCGCTTGCAGCCCTCTCAGCCTGCACGTGCAGCCAGCAACTGAGCCACTCCTTGCTCGACTTGCTGCTGAAAAAAGAGAGTGCCATGGAGGAAGAGGAAAGATGGACTCCCTCTGCTCTCCCCGTTTCTTGGGCTTAGAGAGTCCAGGCAAGGCTGCTGCTAGTGTCATTGCCAAATTTGCTTCTCTTTGCCTCTCCCCTGCAGCTTAGTCAAAGGGGCTTTTGAGAAGAAGAAGATGATATTGGATTTATATCCCACCCTATACTCTGAATCTCAGCGTCTCAGAGCTGTCACAATCTCCTTTACCTTCCTTCCCCACAACAGACACCCTGTGAGGTGGGTGGGGCTGAGATAGCTCTTACAGTAGCTGCCCTTTCAAGGACAACCTCTGCCAGAGCTATGGCTAACCCAAGGCCATTCCAGCAGGTGCAAGTGGAGGAGTGGGGAATCAAACCCAGTTCTCCCAGATAAGAGCCCACACACTTAACCACTACATCAAAGGTGCCTGCAGGCTGCAGCGGGACTGTGGGTGGTGAAGCAGGCACTCTCAGGTAATTTGTGAGGGGGCCCCCAAGATTTTGCCTGCCTAGGGGCCTCCATGGGGTTTAATCCGGCACTGATTACTGCAATAACCTCATCAGCCCAGTGCACATATACATGTGCCAGTGTCCCATTCTCTTGCCACAGGAGACAAGTGGCTCAAAATCTGGTCTTAATGTTGAGACAGGTCCAGCAAAGCAAGGAGCTTTGAATTGCAGAGGGTGCAGTGGAGCTGTCTGGCTAAATTAAAGGCTTGGAGGAGGTGAAGATCTGCCCAGCCCAATAACTGTGGATGTAGGGACAAAACAAGAAGGGATAGTGATTTTGCCACAGCAAAGTCCAGGTAGCTACTACAGTGCTTATAGCTGAGCCTGCAAGTCCACCTCTTCCTTCGCATTTACTAGAACTCATCCTGATGTGAACTTATGTCTTTCCTATCAAGTAGGACTAGCTGAGGGGAGGCCACATTCTGGCCAGAAGCACCCCATCTTTTGCTCTGGGCCTCAGCTCAGGGCTCCTAATTTCTCTGCTGCTGGGGTATTTAGAGTAATTATGCGTAGGGGATTCCAGAATGGATCGTACCCTCCCCCCTCCTGCAAATGGTGATGGGGGTGCCTCAGATTCCTAGGGTGGAGTATGGTTTATGGGTGCCACCTTCCAGGAAAGTTGGTCCATGGGGATATAGACTCCTCCTGATCCCACTTTTATGGGGGCCTGTAGGAGGTCCATACTGGGTTGCAGGGGCCCAGTAGCTTTGCATTCTCTGAACCTTTAAAGTAAGGTCTGAGAAGTTATGAGACAGCCATGGTGAAAAGGAGGAAGCCTGGTCTTTGGGGGTGTGCATATTCATGCTGGGCTGAATCAAATCAGTGAATTTGCCTGACTTCCTTCATATGATGGTTAGACTGCTGCCTTAATCATGTTTAAATGAGAAAAACAAATGCATCAGAACAAAGGTTTAGTACAGTGGCACCTTTAAGAGCAACAGAGTTTTATTCAAGGTATAAGATTTTGTGTGTAAACACACTTCCACAAATACAGTGAAACAGAATTTCCTAGCCATTACATATAGGACGTGGGAGATGGTTGGTTGTTAGGAAAGGCCAGTTAGAATAAAGATCCATAAGAACTGGGCAATTGTAGCTGAGATTGGATTAAGGCAAGAATTTGTGAATGGCAGTAGATTAGCATACAAATACAAAAGTTAACAAGCAGGTGTGAGAATGAAGTTTGAGTCTAGTGACACCTTCAAGACAAACAAAATTCAATACTCGGCACAAGCGAGAACTGAGAAATAGGGCTGCCATGTCCATCCCGACCATCGTTGGGGAATGGTGAGGATAGAGTTGCCAGATCCAGGCTGGGAAACTTCTGGAGATTTGGGGATGGAGCCTGGGGAGGACAGGGACCTTAGTGGGGTGCAATGCCATACAGTCCACCCTCCAAAGGGAACTTACCTCCAGTCTGGAGATGAGCTGTAATTACAGGGGATCCCCAGGTTCCACTTGGAAACTGACAGCCCTAGAGAAGAACTGGGTCAAGAAATGTTAGTCACTGACATTTTGCGCTGTTTCAGTGCTAAATTTTGTACGTGTCATAGCCAAAGACTCATTCTACAGCTAAAATTATTCTGAGACTTCTCAGTTTAAATAGCTTGTGTTAAACACAGGACACAGAATCAGTGAACTCATTTTGATTTAAAAACATTGCTAACAAACCTGTTTAATCTACAGGGTGTAAAACTCTCTCTCTCTCACACACACACACTCACACACACACACATTGTTCATCATTACTTTTCTTTTAAAGCCTCTTCACTTTATGGAGTACATTTCCCTTGTCCAGAGTTAGCATCCTAACAGATCAGCTTGGAAAATGGCTGAAAAAAGCAAGCTAGGGATTTAGGGGGTGGGGTTCATAGAGGGTACTCTGCTTGGTGCCTGCCTATCACAGTCCCTTTCATCTGCTTGGTCCTTGAAAAACATTTGAGTCAGCCATTCTAAACAATGCTTCCCCACACCTGTGCAGTAGCTAGAAGGAATTCCCCTTCGGATAATCCAGCCTCCTGGGAAGGGATGGTTTTGCTACAGGAGATGATTAGTCCCTTGGTTAGGAGGGCAGGACTTTGTAGTAGGGTTGACAACTCACTGGAGAAAAAGTCCTTTCCCTAGTGTGTGGAAATCGGCAGGTGAAACTTTTCACGGCATGGATGTCAATAACATCATCTGGTCAATTACATGCCATTGAGCATCTATGACAGAGACAGTATGTTTCCTCCCCACCCCACCCTTAAGTTGGCAACCCTACTCTGTAGTGCCAGAGTAAAAGAAGAAAAAGACATGAGTCAAAGGACAGCTATCTGAAACAATTCTCAAACCAGGGCAGTGGTCTAACTAACACTGATAAGCAATTCAGCATTCAGTTACTACCAGTATTTGAAGACCTGCCAATGGAGAGACAGGTGTACATAGTCTGCAGGCTGTTAAACATCCCTCTCTGAACGAAGGGTTAAATGCTTGTATATTAATATAGCAGAGAAACAATCTCCTTCAGGTCCCCTAAGGAAGGCGGGATACTTCTTTCTTTGGGCCCTTAGATCCCTGCTTGACTGTAGTGATGTTACAAAATCTTTACCAGAGTTATAAGCTCTGTGTAACATCGAGGGGCAGATACCAAATGTCAGGCTGGGTTCTGGTTTTCCCAGAATTACAACTGACCTTCAACTAACAGATTAGTTCGCTAGGAGGAAATAGCAACTTCAAAGGGTGGAGTCTATGGAATACTTTCCTTCTAAACTCCTGCCACGCCACAAACTTCAAGCCAAAGTGGACAGCCAGAATGAAACATCCATATGTGTCATGGTCTCTGTGCAGTTCTATGCATTAAAGATAGAGAACTATGTAGTTGAGGGTTTTTTCCTTTGGTTTAAAGCTATTTATTGTTAAGCCAATGTATGGAACTGCAGACTAGGACCTGGATTTGTATTCTTTCAGCCATATATCTTACTGGATAGCCTTGAGCCAGTAACTTTCATATAGCCCAGTCTACCTAACCAAGTTGTTTGTGGGAGGAAAATGGATAAGGGAACATCCTGTATGTTGCTTGAGTTCTTTGGAGAAAGAGAAGAATGAAAAGTAATAGATGTCTTTTGTCCTGGCCTTATACGTGGTGGCCTAAACAGAACTACCTGACAAGAGAGGTTTTTCAGGTTAAGGCTGCAGCACTCAGAACACTTTCCTAGGAGTAAGAACCATTGAATAAAATGGGGTTTACCTCCCAAAAGACCTGTTTAGAATTGCTCCCTAAGTCTTGGTCTTCAGAAATTAGAAGAAAACCTTTTGATTACACCGACATTTGATGATGTTTTATTTTCAATATGATTTTTTTTTTAAAAAAATATTCTGGTTCTATTCTTTGTAATATGTTAATTCTAGTTGTAAGCTGCTCTGAGGTTTTTTAAAAATTGGGAAAGCACTATATGAGATCTGATAGCAGATCTAATAGAAATTTTTAAAAGTCAATTGCTTTTATTATGAAATAGGAATGAAAAGGGTAACTTGAAACACAGTTTTACTTACAACCTAAAAGGCAGTTTTTTATGGAGTACATTTTGCTGCCACAGCAAATTACTCTAACGCTGAAGTCAAAATTCAGGCAAGGTTTTAAAATCTAATTACCAATTAAATCAGGAACTATCATACAAATTCAGTGCACACTGTCAAACTCTGTGCATAATTAAAAGATTATGGACTATGGAGATGTGATAAAAACATTAAACTAAACATGGAAAACTCCATAAGGCTAAAACTTGGGTCCCCCCACCCGAACTTAAATAGAAACGGACTATGAAACCAAAGATGCCCTTCACAAGTTACTACATGTTTTGTGGCAAGCAAAAAAAATCAATGCAAAGATGATTGGACAGTGTTCATTCCAGTGGCTTTTCTGCAGAATTGTAGTCATGTGATATCAAAATCTTTACAAGATTCAGACTGGATTGATGTGGGAGGATTAACCGAGCCGCTGCCTTTTCTTGTTATGCCAGCATGCGTTTTTACTGTATACAGTTTCTAGGCAAAATGAGAGCAGATTCAATTGCTATTCCCCAAAGTTTACATTATTCACTTTTCTATGAGAAAAATAATTAATTATACAGCTTTAGACAAATTGATTTGGCAGCTTGTCTGTATTGTATTTTTGCAATTTTAAAATGTGGCAAATGGAAAAAAAATAGTTTTGTATATTTGAACAGCACTTCCAGCATCTCCAGATGTATAGGCAATCAGTCAAAATCTTTCAGCCAATTATCACAAAAACTCAATACACACATTCATTCCAAATGTATTTTACAACATCCAAAATGCACATGCTGAACAGAAATAATAATCTGTGAAGTTAATAAAATGTGGTGAGGGATTCTTTTGTTACTGATTGAAAATCTTCTCTCTCGTGAATAGAATATTTTCTATCCAAAATATTTTGTCAGCATGATGACATCCTTGTTTTCTACTTAAAGGTGTTGTGTTACAAGATTTAGTCCTCACTATCCAGTTTCATTCAGGAGACAGGTAAGGTTAATCTGAAGCCATTTGGTGGCATATGAAAATGTCCTTTACCTTCCTCGTGGGAGATTAGAAGTATGTGATAATAGAATTATCACAAAAACTCAATACACACATTCATTCCAAATGTGAAGACCTAGACGACACATGAACTCCTTATGTCTGCATGTTTTTAGCATGTACTAATGTGCTAAAAGGAGCCCCATGGTGCAGAGTGTTAAAGCTGCAGTTCTGCAGTCCTAAACTCTGCTCACGACTTGAATTCGATCCGGGGTGAAGCTGGGTTTTCAGGTAGCCGGCTTGAGGTTGACTCAGCCTTCCATCCTTCCGAGGTCGGTAAAATGAGTACCCAGCTTGCTGGGGGGAAAGTGTAGATGACTGGGGAAGGCAATGGCAAACCACCCAATAAAAAGTCTGCCGTGAAAACGTTGTGAAAGCAACATCACCCCAGAGTCAGAAACAACTGGTGCTTGCACAGGGGACCTTTCCTTTCACCAATGTGCAAAAACCTTAAAGTGGGAGGGAGACAAGTTTTAGATGAATTAAAAAAAAAAAAGGAAAAAGGGTTGCCAGGTTCTCCCTGGCCACTGGCAGGGGATGGGGGGGTAGGGTTGGCAGTCTCCAGGTCCCGATGGGGTTACCCTGGTTATCAGGGCTTCTCCCTGCTGCTGATTAGTGGGGGGAAACCTCCAATGCCAAACAGCAATGTCACTGTGCAGCATCTTCAGTGCAATGATATCACCCCAAAGTTTTGCCCAAAAAACAATATCACTGCATGACTTCTCTGACATGACATCCCAGAATGTCCCCCAAATCCCCCACCAGATCCAGCAACCCTATTGCCAGATCCAGGTTGGGAAACTCTTGAAGTCTTGAAAACTGGACCCTGAGGAGGACAGAGACCTCAGAAGGGTACAATGCCATGGAGTCTATTCAAAGCATCCATTTTCTGTCTGTAATCTGGAGATGAGCTGTAATTCTGGGGGATCCCCGGGTCTCACAAGGCTACGCCTACATGCCCATGTACCATACAGCTGGGAATTGACTTGGTCTTGCTGTCTTGTGTGTATCCCCCCCACCCCTACAATGTACCAATTCACAAGAAAATATGTTTTTCACACAAGAGGTCCATTCCTTTTGCCTTTGTTCATAGTATCTTTTAACTTTTCCTTCCTAAATTTACCCATTTTCTAATTTCCTATCCTTGCTTGTAAACTTTGGCTATCCAGGTCATATTCTTTAGTGCCTTGACTTTTATTGAGGTATTTGCTTGCCTATATGCAACACCATGAAGCCAATCACCACTGTGAGGTCAAGAAGCAATTTTTTCCAGGCAAGTTTGGCCAGAGATCCTAGAGGGGTTTTTACCATCTTCTGTCCATGGAACAGGGGTAATTGATGGTGTGGAGGAATTAGTTGTGAATTTCCTGCATTGTGCAGGGTGTTGGACAAGATGACCCTGGAGATCCCTTCCAATTCTATGATTATATGATTCTAACATACTTAGAGGATAATTCTAAAAATAAAAAGATTTGTCACTTTTAAATGTTTGATAAGGGTATTTCTATTTAGGATGTACCAATAGCCACCATGCTTTAATTTCATCCTTTTAAATAACTGTTTTACCTTTTTTTCATTAATAATTTAGAATAATATTTTATTTGAAAACTGGACTGGATTCAATTGCTCCCTTCCATTTTCTGCTTTTGTGGAATGAAGTTGTTAGAGTTAAACCATTATCTTTTAATATATTAATAACTAACACAAACAATAGTGATCTATATTGTAATTTGTGAAGACATTTTTGTTTGGGCAGTATGAAGACTCAAGCACCTACTGGCTGAGTAAATATAATAATTCAGAATCTTCAGAAACATTCCAAGTTATAGGATAGGGGTGGGGAACCTTTTTTCTGCCAAGGGCCATTTGGATTTTTATAACATCATTCGCGGGCCATACAAAATTATCAACTTAAAAAACGGTGCTCCACTGAGGGAGAATGATTCAGGCCGGCAAAATTAATACAAATAATTGGTTTTTCTATTTGAAGTCATGTGGGGAAAGCCTAATTCACACACACACACACACACCCCGGCCTGCCACCCTAGGCAAATGCCTAGGTCCAGACATATCAGACCACATCCTCTAATATTAGCATATAAGATCACATACTCATTAGCATATTAGGCCATACCATCTGGGATAATTTATTTATTTATTTTTATTTATTCTATAACTTATACCCCGCCCTTCCCATAAAATGGCTCAGGGCGGCTTACAGCAAACGATAAAACAATAAAACAAAGTACAGAATTATTACAATTAAAAAATCGGAGCATTTAAAAATCTAAAAACCTTAAATTCTTAACATTAAACTATTCAATATAATTCACTGAAGTCTAATAAGCTACATTTATCCAGTCAGGCGTAGGCTAACCAGAAGAGGGTTGTCTTACAGGCCCTGCGGAACTGAGTAAGATCCCGCAGGGCCCTCACCTCTTCCGGTAGCTGGTTCCACCATGTAGGGGCCATTGTAGAAAAGGCCCTGTCTCTAGTTGTCTTGAGACAGACTTCCTTAGGCCCGGGGATGGTGAGAAGGTTTTGAGTCCCAGACCTCAGTACTCTCTGGGGAACATGTGGGGAGAGACGGTCCCTCAGGTAGGCAGGTCCCAGGCCATATAGGGCTTTAAAGGTAATGACCAGCACCTTGTACCGGACTCGGTATGTTATTGGGAGCCAGTGTAAAGCCCGAAGACCCGGCCGAATGTGCCCCCACCGTAGGAGGCCCAATAACAGCCGGGCTGCGGCATTCTGCACCAGCTGCAATTTCGGGGTCCGGCACAGGGGCAGCCCCGTGTAGAGGGCATTACAGTAATCCAACCTTGAGGTGACCGTAGCGTGGATCACTGTTGCTAGGTCATCGCGGTCCAGGAAGGGGGCCAACTGCCTTGCCCATCTAAGATGAAAAAACGCGGACTTGGCAGTGGCCGCTATCTGAGCCTCCATCTTTAGGGACGGCTCCAGTAGCACCCCCAGGCTCTTGACCCTGTCCGCCGCCATCAGCGGCGCACCGTCAAAAGCTGGCAGGGGGATTTCCCCCCCCCCCCGGTCCTCGATGGCCCAAACAAAGGACCTCTGTCTTCACCGGATTCAGTCTCAGTCCACTCAGTCTGAGCCACTCAGCCACGGCCTGTAGTGCCCGATCTAGATTTTCTGGGGCGCAGACCGGTCGGCTGTCCATAAGTAGATAGAGGTGGGCGTCATCAGCATACTGGTGACACCCCAGCCTATACCTTCGGGCAATCTGTGCAAGAGGTCGCATATAGAAGTTAAATAACATCGGGGAGAGAACCGCTCCCTGGGGCACTCCACAATTAAGTGTGTGCCTCTGGGATAGTTCCCCCCCAATTGCGACCCTTTGTCCCTGACCTTCGAGGAAAGAGGAAAGCCACTGCAAGGCCAACCCCTGAATCCCCGCGTCGGCGAGGCGGCAAGTCAGTAACCGATGGTCGACCGTATCGAACGCCGCCGATAGGTCCAACAGCATCAGCACTGCCGAGCCACCCCGATCCAGATGCCATTGAAGGTCATCTACCAGGGCAACCAACACCGTCTCCGTCCCGTGACCTGGCCGAAAGCCGGACTGGAGTGGGTCAAGGATGGAAGCGTCCTCCAGGAAAGTCTGTAGCTGCCTCGCCACTGCCCTCTCAATAAGTTTGCCCAGAAAGGGCAAATTTGAGACCGGCCTATAGTGTGCCAATTGGGCCGGATCTAACGATGTTTTTTTTAGGAGGGGACAGACCACAGCCTCTTTAAGCGGCGCTGGAAGAAGCCCTTCCGTCAGGGATCTGTTTATGATATCCCGTATGGGATATCTGAGATCCCCCTTGCAAGATTTAATAAGCCAGGTATAATCATGTGCAAATTGAACTGGTGGTAGCTGGCTTCCACCCCTGCCAGCCCTCCCTCCCTTCAGCTGCTCCCAGCAGACCTTTAAAGGCACCCACATACCCCAGGAGCAGTCTTTCACAATGCCCATGAGAGAGGGGGGGCTCAGCCCAGCAATCCCTGAGGGCCAGACCAAGTGATCTTGAGGGCCATATACAGCCCTCGGGCCTGATGTTCCCTACCCCTGTTATAGGAGAAAGAAACAGGAAGCATGAAATGTGTACATGCAGTATGTGAAAGAGCAGCCTGGCTTCAACTTAGTTATGATTGTATTGGGCTTACTTTTGGTTGACACATGGACACACACTTTGAATACAGCAATGGCCAAGGGCAGTATGATTCTACAGAGCTATCATCTTTGATGGTGTGGGCTCCTCTATATGTGCAGGCCTGATGACATCAATACTTTATTATTTGGAACTATACTAACTGATTCACACACAATCTGCCTGGTCTTGGACAGATATTTTATATTTTCATTTCTAGTCTGTGTTGTTATTATTTAGACCACTGAAGAAGGCCCACTGGGCAGAAACACATTTAGCCCAGTGGTTATTTTGTGGAACCAATGTTTTGGTCTTAGTTACTATATGTGCAGCTTACAGATGTTGTTATATACTATGTGGATGTAATGTGATACCCACTACCTCATGGTTTTTATCTATGGCAGTGTTTCCCATTTGCAGGGTCATGACCCGGTACCAGGCCATGGAAGCCTCACTACCGAGTCACAAGAAGAGCCAAAGCTAGCCCCGCCCCCAGCAAAGCATGAGCTCTGCTCTGCTTCCTTCCTTCCCCCCATCTCTCTGTTGTGTAGAGAAAAGCTAGCCTTGAAGACTGTTTGGCTTCCTTCATTCCCCTGTCTCTGTGTTGTGCAGAGAGGAGCTGGGCTGTCTCTCCTTCCTTCTCCTCCACTTCTAGTATTTGAGAGAAAAGCTGGCATCTACTGGCACTTTAAACACATGAAGTGTTCTTCAAGGTATGAGCTTTCATGTGCCTTGCAGTATGTTCTTTTGGGGACTTTTCCCCGGGAGGCCTGGGCGGCAAAGAAGGGGGAGGGGTGTGTTTTTCAGCCGGGAGGGGTGGGGAGTGGGCATTCCAGTAGCTATTTTTTTTTTACCAAATGACCCCTGGGCAGAATTGTTGCTGGCTGGGGTCAACTGATGGTGAGTAAGGCTTTTTTTCCCTTTTGTCCCCCCTTCTTTCTTTCTTTCCCTGCAAGTGATGCTCTGCCTGTATTCTTGGTGCTGGGGATGGGGGAAGCAACAGTGGGAGAGCTTTTAGTGCCCTGGCACCACTGGTGGACATTCTAGTGCTTTTTGGGCATTGTATGAAAGAATTTTGGACTGGATGGTCCACTGGCCTGATCCAACATGGCTTCTCTTATGTTCTTTCTTTCCCTTTCTGTTTCTTTCTTTCCTTCCATTTTTACTGGATGAAACTTTTCTGTTCATCATACTGTTGTTGCAGACATAGGAGCTCTGCCAATTAAAAGTTGGCACCCCCAGTTGTAGCCAGCTGGCCTTTCTATGAGATTTCTGTGTGAGTGAGTGAGAGTGAGAGGTGTGGGGCAGAAAGAGATTATTGGAGATTACTGCTGTATATCTCAAAAGCACTGGAAGTGATGGTACTATGAATTTGGCACCATTTTACTGGTCCTGCTTTTAACAGCTGTCTGACACCAAAATTAAACTCCTCCTGTAGATATTAAAAAGGATGAAAGAAGTTTACTGGCTAAATATCTGCACAACAGGTTGCTTTTAAAGGCATGGGAAACACGGCCAGTAAAAAGCTGCAAGCCCCTTATAAATATCCTTTTTAGGATAACTGCATAAAAGCTTGTATGAACTACATATAACTTGAAATTAATTCATTAATTGCAATACAATTCTCTGCTACCTTTCACAGCAATTTCCCAGTGTTTCACTCAAGGAAAAGTATGAAAAATAGCTGTCAAAAGATTTTCTTGCAACCAAGCAAGTTTGGTTGTAGCTTGAGGCAGGGTTCCAGTAGTAGCAGCTGAAGGAAGGGCCTACCAAATGTGTCAGCATATTTTGAGGTAGAGCAGCTTCCAGGGCCCAGTGTGGGTAGTACACAGTACTGGCATTCCTGATGGCAATCACAACAGCACTCACATTCCTGATGGCAATCACAACAGCACTACATACACTGACCAGTGCTGTTGAGGAAGTGGTGCGTAAGTGGTGCAGGCAATTGAACATGACCATTAGGAGTGCTTGCAAGCTTGAGAAGAACACACAAACAGATAGGTGCATGCAGGTGTGGGGATGGAAAGAGAGGACCCTGGGAATGTATGAAAAATTTGCAGACCACCCACTTTCCACTTCCATTTTGACTCAGCATGAGTTTCAGAGAGATGTTTCAGAAGAAGAGGCAGGTTTGGGGGAGTGCCCTAGAAGTAACATCACAGGAAAAGGTGGAGTTTTGGTTCAGTGTGCCCCAGAAGTGACATCACTTGGCCCTTGACCTGGAAGTGACACAACAGGAAATGACATAATTCCTGTCTCCCGGCTCCATCCCCAAAGTCTCCTGACTCCACCTCTGAATTTATTGGGCCATGAAGAAGAAGTGAAAACATAACAGGGCCACAGGAAAGAAAAGTTTGGGAAACCTTGCCATAGAGTATAATGGAGAATTGATCCACGGGTATGTGGGACTCTGGGGGGGGGGGCTGTTTTTTAGGTAGAGGCACCAAATTTGTAGCATAGCATCCAACACCTCTCCCTAAAGAACCTTCAAGTTTCAAAACGATTGGACTGAGGGGTCCAATTCTATGAGCCCCAAAAGAAGGTGCCCCTATCCTTCATTATTTCCAAGGGAGGGCAGGCATATAAAAGGTTGCGGTCCCTTTAAATGTGATTGCAAGAACTCCCTTTGGAGTTCAGTTATGCTTGTCACAACTTTGCTCCTGGCTCCACCCCAAAAGTCCCCAGATATTTCTTGAATTGGACTTGACAACCCTTGAAATTACTGATGTAGATCAGTACTCCCTCTTAGCTATGGAGTCTTGTGAGCAGAAATTCTACTTTGTGAGCTACTGGAATTAGAGTTACGAGTTACTGCGTATATTAGTCTGCTCTGGGGCCATTTTTCCTGAGCGAAGACAAAAATGTGTGAGTCAGAGGCTAAAAACTATGAATTAGCTCACACTAACTCAGCTTAGAGGGAACACTGGTGTAGATACAAGCAAAAAAGATGAGGCTGGGAACAGACTTCACAGAGAACCTAGAAGCAGGAGGTATGAGCTGTTGGTGGGGGAAAATTGGACAGACAAAGGAACATTAGAATACTGAAGAGAAAAACAGATTTGCCAAATCTCCCTTCAAATATGCCTTTAAATGATGCACAGAAAAGACTCTGCTTTTTCCATTATTGCAACTCTGAGATGAGAAAAGTCACTCCTAGTGAAATTCTCCCTTATATCCAGGTCCTGCAAAAATTGGTACATGTTAAAGTCCAGATCTGAAACCCTAAGACATGAAGTTCAAGGGACAGTGATAGGGAAGAGGAATATCACAAACCAATTTGAGCAACCCCGCCAAATCCACTGTGGTGGGTGTGCAAAATCAAGGCCAAGTTTTATCCCCATCCCTCACAAAGTATGCAGCTATTCTTTACTTTTCAGTTTCTTTCTCTAGTTACTAAAGAACTGACAGGTACAAGTTTCACCACCTCAGAAGGAGGCTGGCTATGCCTAGGCCTCACTTCACCAGCATCTATCTTCTGAACTGCAAATTCATGGGTCACAGTGCTGACCTTTGATGGTTCCTTGTAAGAATTAACTGCATCACCCAAGAGATGATCTTTAGTTAGTAGACCAAAACCACATTCTGGCTCCAAATCTGAAAGACCTAACTAATAACGAACAAAATGAAAGCAGGATAGCAGGTATAGTATGTGTTGCTAAGGAAACTATAATGGCAGTTTTCCATTTTCTCTCTGAATGGATATAAACATTTTAAAATGCCGGATTTGAAATCAAAGTGAGTGTCACAAAGGTTATCAGAGAAAATAAGCAGGTTTTTTTTTTTTAAAAAAGTTTTTGCTTTCTCTATAAAAATCCCCCAGCACCATTAAGATAGTATCCCTGTCAACGAACAGTCATAAAGTCTGAAAACTGACTACCCAAACAAATGGATGGCACAAGTGCAATGCTATGAGTGTGGCAAATTGATGTTCTTTTTTCTGTGCAACCAGAATCACAGAAGTCAATATCCCTAGACAATATTTATGACACAGAACATTTTTTTTTTGGTCCTACATCTCTGCTTCTCTTCTGTGAACAGTTCAGCCCCTGCCCTGTCCACAGTTTCATCACATCTGCTGTTTGGACAGATGGTAAATTAATTCATTAGAATATTTTTAGCCCATCTTTCAACTTCAGGGGCCCTTAACATGGGTTACAAAACATTTAAGTAATAATGAAATATCAGATGAGCTAAAAAAAAAAGAAATCTTATCAGTACAAGCAATGTTCAGAGCATCAGGTACAGAGTGAGCTGTATGTGGGTATTCTGTTACTTGCCTGGTTTGCTCCACTGAATGACCACTCCTAAGATCCAGAAATCTCCATGTGGATGGAGTTGTGTGCACTTACATGGGAGTAAACTCCACTGAAGTCAGTCAGAATTACCGTACTTCTTGGAAAACAAAACAAAACTCGTCATGAGTACCATGTTAGCATTCCTATTGCTTGTAGTTAATTAAAAGGTGAAATATTGCTAGTGCAGTGAATCATAGAGTTGGAAGGTAACTCCAGAGCTGTCTAGTCCAACTCCCTGTACAATGCAGGCAATTAACAAATATCTCCCACCCACACACACACAGTTACCCCCTGCTCCATGCCCAGATAGGGTTGCCAAGTCCAATTCAAAAAATATCTGTGGACTTTGGGGGTGAAGCTAGGAGACTTTGGGGGTGGGGCCAGGAGACATTGGGGTGGAGCCAGCAGAAAGTCAGCAGGCATAACTGAATGCCAAAGGGAGTTCTTGCCATCACATTTAAAGGGACTGCACACCTTTTATATGCCTTCCCTCCCTTGGAAATTATGAAGGATAGGGGCACCTTCTTTTGGGGCTCATAGAATTGGACCCCTCAGTCCAATCGTTTTGAAACTTGAAGGGTCTTTTACGGAGAGGTGTTGGATGCTATGCTACAACTTTGATGCCTCTACCTAAAAAACAGCGCCCCCCCCCCCCGGAGCCCTACATACCCGTGGATAAATTCTCCATTATTCCCTATGGGAATTGGTCTCCATAGGGAATAATGAGTGTCCAGCAGACATTTCCCTCCCCCACCCCCCTGCTGTCTGATGACCCTGAAGCGGGGGGAGGACCTCCAACCCAGGGGACCCCCTGCCCCCACCTGGAGATTGATAAGAAAACAACAAAACACTGTAAATTACACACTTCAAGTAAATGCTTTACATTCTTAACTCATGCATCACTTATTATGGCTAGCATCAAATGCTTTTAACCCAATACTGAAACTTAAAGAGTCCACAGTCCTCAAACAAAGGCTCTATTGCAAATAGGATCCAAACTGGATGCTGCAAACAATAGGTACCAAATCCTGCTGTCTTTATATCCCTCTTGCTGGTACACACAGATTGTACTGTATATCGTTGAATCAATCCTGAGATAGCAGTCCTCTATTCAACAGGTGCAGCTACACGAGTCCCAGATTTAATTCGTGTTTCATTTGCCACTTCCACTGGCCATGTATTCTTGAATCAGGAACCCGTGCTAAGGCAACTGCTCACATCAACTTGCTTAGTATTTCTTAGTTTGCACAAATGGTTCTCAACCTTAGCACGGGTTCCTGATTAAAGAATCAGTTAGCAGTTGCCTTAGCACGGGTTCCTGATTTGACAGCCCATCAAGTACTTGAAGAGGGTGATCAAATCACCTCTCATTAATCTTCTCTCCAGGCTAAACATACCCAGATCTCCAGTGAGATCAGGCTTCCCTCCATGCATTTATTTCAAACTTATTTATTTTAAACATTGGTACCCTGCCTTCTCCTCAGACTCAAGGCAGCTCAGTTTGGTAGCTCAGTGATCCTGTGCTCCAACCAATCTGGTCTGGGCTCTGAAAACTAAGATTTTAACACATATTTTTAGTGCTTATGAATATGTAAAAAAACATGAAAACTACTTTACTAAAGTGGGTGCCTTAAAAATTAAAACACAGAAAGTATATTAAAGACAGCAAAATTTTAAGCTATTTCATGATTTTTCAAGGATCTTAGTCATGATGCCTTAAGCATTTATGACTGACAGTTCTGATTACCTTAAAAAACAAAAAAATGGATTCTGTGTTTCTATAGCCACATACTGAGTCTTAGTTAATGATGTTAATGTCATTGCTCCTTAATCTTGTTGCTCTGAAAAGGAGTGGCTAAAAACAAAAAAGGATGCATTTTTAATTCTGTTTCCCTTTTTCAATTACCCTTTCCCTTTATTGATGAAGCATGGTTTTTGTGATTGTGAGTGCAGAATAAGTAGAAATTATAATTGTTTGGGAATAAATACAGAGCACAAGGATGATATCTTCTGTACAGATTAGGACATTTCATGTAAAAGTAGACTGATACGATCATTGTATTTAATATTGTGTTTTATGTTACTATGGAAACCTGTTTACAAAGATGGAATCCGAAAACCTGATCGTGTGTACCAAGATTTTGCTTTCTTCTCTGCTTAGGGTAAAAGATAACAGGTTATATTAGACACAAGGGTACAGCTTAAAACAGGAGAGCCTGCTTCTTTACTGTCCAGTACAGCTTAACCCGATATCCTGATCAATACGCTGTGCTTTCCTCTATCCTCTACAACAGCAACCAATAATGGGATGTGGGGGCAAAGAATGGCACTATCACAGGATAGTGATCTCAGGAAATGAGGCAAACCATACTGCAAATCTTGGAAAGTGGAGGTGTGGGGATATGTGGGGATGGGAGGCACTGGCAACATTGGTGTTGTGTGCACCAATGACATCACTTACAGGAAAAAATGGAAGTGATGTCACATTTCAGGTATATCATTTCTGGTCAGTAGTTTATCAAGAATAGGGCAGGGGTGCAGTCCACCCCAGGTGCAGTTCAAGGAACGCTCTTGAAGGGGGCCCCTTGAAGCCAGCATCATGCGTCTCACCAAACCTCTTTCCTTTTATTTTTAAAATGCAGTTCTGGCTAAAGCCACTAGGGATTCAGGAAAGTCTGAGCATAGCAAAAAGCACTCTAGGATCAGCTAGACTTTCCTTTCTCCAAGACTGAAGAAAACTTACTTAACAGATCTTACAACCAAGCCAGTGTGCTGAGAGCCGCTACAGTAATTGCCAGTCTACAGGTCATTTTCTCCAATAGTCTAGACTTTCTCTTTTCCTTTCCTTGCACCTAACTCAGCCAAATTTTGCAAATCAGTAGTTAGGTGAACAGCAAGATAAAACAACCTTTCCCTCTCTTAATTTCTCTCCCAAGTTTCCACACTTTCTCATTCATTTGTCTCCCTTCACCTACTTTTTCCATCCCCCCGCCCTTTATTTTCACTTCTTGTTCTCAAGATCTTCTAATCCAGGGGTGTCAAGCATGCAATTTGGGGGCTGAATCAGGCCCACAGAGGGCTCCTGTCAGGCCCTTGAGCAACTGGCTGTCATCCACTTCCTTTTCCCTCTCTTTTGCTTCCTTCTGCATCACAGCTTGCTTTGCCAGGCTTGCTCAATTGCACAGAGCTACAGAACAAAACCTCTATTTTCTCCATTGGCTGAGGCTCCTTTACTAAACATAACAAATGAGTTCGACACCCCTGTTCTTATCCCTATCCTGCCAGGTGACAGAATGGGTTTGCTGGGCACTGTACGTTGCACTGGTTCTGCTGGGCTTCCAACCCCACTTGCTTAGACTGTGATTCTGTGTTTGACATCAGCTTGCATTGTCCCAATGGCACTGGGTTTTACTGGACATTCTGTGATTGCATTGGTACTGCTGGGTAGTCTGTACATTGCACTCGTTCTGATTGGCTTGCAAAAATGCACCCTCCCACACCTTCAGTTTTTACTGCAAATATTCTCTGGTTTGACTTTAATCCTTTGGAAACAATGGAGAATCAGGGCACCTTCTTTTTTGTAGAGGTAGGGCAGCAGCATATTTCTTAACATCCAGTCTGGTGAAGCTTGCAGTCACTATTTTGTGATGCTTTGCCTAGTATTAGTACATTAGTTTGGTATAGTGTTTAAATGTGCAGACTCTTATCTAGGAGAACCAGGTTTGATTCCCCACTCCTCCACATGCAACTTCTGGAGTGAGCTTGGGTCAGTCATAGTTCTGACAGAGGTTGTTCTGGAAAGAACAGTTTCTGTCAGAGTTCTCAGCCTCACTTACTTCATAGGGTGTCTATTGTGGGGAGGGAAAGGAGATTGTAAGCTGCTCTGAGACTCCTTTGAGTAGTGAAGAGCAAGGAATAAATCCAATATCCTCCTCCTCCTCCTTCTAAAAGGTAGTACAAAGGCAGACTCCTAGCTCTCAAAAATGCCTTGCAGATGTTTGGGATGGTCAACTTTTGGGCTTCAAAATGGAGAACAGAAGCCCTCCCAAGTGCCTCCTCAGAACATGAGAGGTGTGATGTTTTGGAGGTTTTTTGCCATCAAGTCACAGCTGATTTATGGTTACCCTGTAGGGTTTTCAAGGCAAAATACTTCATTTTACCTGCCTCAGCTTAGAGGGAGTATTTAACCCTAGTGGGCATGCAACATATGGCTGCTCTTTTCAGGGACAAGCCCACGTTTCTTATCATGTGTGATTTCAATCTTAGAAAGCTTCAGGGTTTTTCTTCTTCTTTGGTCTTCTGGCTACCAGCAAATTTCATGAGCCTTGAGTTTTTAAAAACCTTATATGCATTCATGTAGTCTGAGCAGTCAGCTACCTTTATTGCTTCCCAGTCTTGACACATGTCTTTAACAAACTGTGCCCTTGCCCATCACTTTTATCTTGTCAGTATTACTTCAACTGCAAGCCAACTCAACATGACATGTATCTGCCACTTTGTGGTCTGTTCAGTATAGCATTACCAGCATGCAGTGTGCTAAGCAAATGTTATTGTGCTCATTCTGGGAGAGCCAGTCATTCTGAATAGGTGTAGGGTTTTTTTTGGGGGGGGGGGGGATAACTGAAGGAATGTGCAAGAATTCTAGGATTGCCTCCTTTCTACATATTTCCAAGCATAGCCTAAAGCTCTATCATGCTCTTTTCATGCACATTTAGGCCTAGTTCTTATTGAGATGTAGTAAATTTGCATTGGGTTTGTAGACTGCAAGTGAAGGCTCACATAACTAACTGTTCCTCCATACAACCCCCCCCCCTCAATATTCCTGCACATCAGTGAGACAGCTAGGCTAGAACCCTGTTCCTTAGTACAAAACATGACACATACATGGGACATGTGTGTGTGTGTGTAAATGGTATCTCCAAGGGCCTTTCATTGCTAGATCTGTATGAAACACATTAAGTTGCCTATTTTACTGTCTGTGGCTTGTTAGGCAATAACTTTGTAATTTGATTTCAGATGAGTTGCGAAGTCTTACCTTCACTCGGGTGGGGGATCAATCCGCTTTGTTAGTGCAGTGTGATGATGTCACCTGGAAGTGACATCATTGCACTGGGCATGTCGCACTGGGGACGCTCTAGCATTCAGGGTAAAAACTCTATAGTGACCCATTTGGTGACCCAGGCAACTGCCTAGTTTGCCTAGAAGCAGGGCTGGCCCTGAGTGGTAGCAATGCTGCATCCTGGAGGAAGTTGCAAAAAAGCCCATTCCATGAGAAATAATCAGCTACCTGCCTACATTCTACACAGCACAAACAAGAGAGCCTCACTTTACATTGGGGGAAAGGTGCAGAGGGGAGAGTTAACTCCTTCCTTGAGGGAAGCCTCAATCTAAATCCAGCCCCAGAGAAGTTTACAGCAGAGCCTGGAGATCTGATTGTGGATCTTCAGAGTCTTATGAAGTTTGACCTTCATTTATCATCGTCTGTGCAAAACATTAAATTAGTTCTTACTACAGTTCTACTGTTTTGAATGACAGTACTATGTTAGTAGCATTTGACAAAAGAAGTACATGCATACACACTCTTGACATTTTATAGATCCTGGGACAGAATAACTTTCTTACTAGTTCAATTACTACAAAAAATAGGTTCAGCAGCACCAGCGATAGACTAGGGTTTTTTTGTCATAATGGGATTCAGCTCTTCACTCCACAATGGAGTTGATCAGGAAGCAGAAAATACATAAAAGTCCAGGGTGGCTTTTGAACACCATTTATTTATTTAATTATCTACACCCCATCTTTCTTCCCAATGGGAACCCAAGGCAGCTTACATTGTTCCCTTCTCTGTTTTCATCATAACCAGGCTTTTTTTGTAGAAAAAGCCCAGCAGGGACTCATTTGTATATTAGGCCATATCCCCTGACATCACAATTGCATCACACAGGGCTTTTTGTATAAAAAAGACCCAGCAGGACTTATTTGCATATTAGGTCATACCCCCTTGACAACAAGCCAGCTGGAACTGCATTCCTGTGCGTTCCTGCTTTTAAAAAGCCCTGTGCGGTACACTAGGATGAGAGAGAGGGACTGACCCAAGCAAGCTCCCATGGGACAAGTGCCACAACCTGTATCTCCCAGATACTAGTCCTAAACTCTTAACCATTACCACACTGTTGGTATATAGTTTGCTGTTATGCTTCTCTGTTTATTCTCTTTTGCCACAAAAGACAAAGCACTAGCTAATAATGCATTCCAGTTCATGTGCACATCTAAGTGTATAAGGAGAGAACTTCATTTTAAAGGCTATAGAATAGTTCTGACAAAAGGCATGCTTATCATGACAGGAGTACAAAAAAAGATAACAGCAGTGAATTAATCTAATCTCTTGGTCCTGGTATCACAGCTTTTTTACCCAGTTTTGGGAGAATTGCTCCCTGCATCAGGGAGCTGTAAAATACTGTGGTTTTATTCAGTCATTAATCCCTTCTTAACGAAAGCTTTAAGCTTTACTGATTTCCAGCAGATTTGTGATCAAAACTGACATTGTTTTAACATGGCTGTGGCTATCTTTTGAATCAAGATGGCTTTGGGAATACTCAGGATTGAGTTAGGTAATTCAAGTAGCAAAATCCACCAGCTGGTTTTATCAGAATCTCAGCAGAAGCACTAGGGGTGCTCTGCTGCATTTCCTCCCCATCCCCTTTAGGATTTGTGTTACTTTTTGTAGCATTTAAAATGCCATTTGATTCATTTTCATAAGTCTTCTAAACAAAGTCTAACATTCTCTCTACATACGATATGAATAATATACTTGTCGGTGCGGGAGTTAGCAGAGTGAGCTTGGTGACCTGCCCGACACAGGGCTCCAGGAAATAAATCAGCCAGACACCTGCAGCTAGTGCCAAAATAGTGTATTTACAGATATATACAATAAGTGCTCACTAGTGCAGTTCCATATATTACTCCAACAGACAAAATGCTCCGCCAGACAGCTAACTCTCAGAGAGAGACCAGTGTATAGCACACATAGTCTTCTTATAGTTCCACCAGCCAATCCAGGCTGTGCAGTGTCATGCTGACTCAGCATATTCCTTCACCTGTTCTCAGCCGGCTCAAACCAGCCTGCTGATAAGGTCACTGTGACCTAGCATGCCTGCTAGATCACCATCTGTCAACGCAGAGCTGTCAGACTGGGTTTAGATAGATTCTTTATCCAACACACCTCCTAATCTATCGAACCCAGTGCACCCAACCACCGTACACAGTTTTCATGTTGCTCTCAGACAGTAACATACATTTCATATTTACACATTTACAATTGCCAGTCCAAGAACTCACTGTCCTGGTGATAAAAAATATTATCACGGTCCTGGTCAGCCAGCTCCTTCTGGCGTTTGGCTTCAGCCTCCTTGTTCTTTGCCTCGCACTCTGCCACCCAGACCTTCCACTTCTCAGCCTTTTTCTTGAGCATTTCCTCAAACCCTGGTGGGTCTGGTTTAACTGTCAGAGTGACATAGGGCACCTTATACCTGGCAGGAGGTTTGCCCTTGGTGGTTCTAGTGGATACTCTCGTACTTGGACCGGCCCTGTCTTCTTCAGGCTGGTCTGTTGCCACCTCCTGGCCTGGCACCTCCTGACTTTCAAGTTCCACCTCCTGTTGATCTAGAGGTTGCACCTCCTGACTCTCAAGCTCTGCCTCCTGACTTTGCATCTGAGGCTCTGTGCCAGCTTTGGGCTCACGTTTCTCTGCCCCTCGGCTTGCCAGCCCCCGGTCGGGAGATTGTTGTTCCTGCTTAATTACCCTGGGCAGGACTTCAGCATCATTATCAGTAATTGGCAGGAGTACAAATTCTCTCTTATCAGAGTGTAAGTGGGGCCAGCTGGACTGCTCGTTAAACTGGGCAGTCTTACTGAGAATTACTTTCTTTCTCTTATCGCAGAAGCGATAACACCTGGCCTCTGGCTTGTAGCCCAGAAACGTTAGGCTCTCTGCCCGGTCATCCCCCTCCCTTCTGCTCTCGGAGGGGATGCCAACCCAAGCCTGTGTCCCAAAGACTCTCAGAAATCTTAAATCTGGGCACCTATTATGCAGCATTCTATAGGGCAAGTTATTTACAGGTTTACACCAAACACGATTATGCACAAAAACAGCACAGTACATGGCTTCGGCCCAATAACAAATTGGCAGCTTTGCATCCTCAAGCATGCTGTACATTAACGTCTGTAGTACAGTCCCTGTGCACTCCGCTAGCCCATTTTCTTGGGGCGTGGCTGGGTTCGTTAAACGGTGGGCAATGCCCTTGTTCTCCAGCCAACATTTCAATTCATTTGATAAGAATTCCCCCCCTCTGTCGCTCTGAATAGCCTGGAGGCTTACACCTAATTGCCTCTCAACTGCTTTGACCCATTTAGTGAACACCTTGTACACTTCAGATTTATGCACCATGGCAAAGACCCAAGAGTACCTTGTATGGTCGTCTGTGGCCACTAAGCAGTACCTCCTCCCCGACAGACTTTTTGGCAATGGGCCTATCACGTCCAGATGGATGAGTTCCAGGGCTCGCTTACTCTCCCTTGTGCTATGCTTAGAAACAGCACAAGCCCTGCTCTTGGTCCTTTTGCAGACCTGACAATCTAGGTAACAGTTGCAGGGTTTCACCTTTAGACTTGGCACCAACTGCAGGGTCTTCTTTAACGCTCTAAACCCACAGTGCCCCAGTCTCCTGTGAAGCAAATGTATACACTGATCGTGCACGGGCACATTGGACACCTGTGCCACCTGGGCACAATCACTCTGGACCACATATATTTTACCTTCTCTCTTCCCAGTTACAAGCAGCTTCCCCCCACCTCCTAGGATTTTACAGCAGGTCTTTTCAAACTTCACCTGGTATCCCTGGTCAATTAGCGTGCTAACACTTAGCAGGTTCGACCTTAGTGAGGGTACACACAAAACATTTTGCAAAGTACAATTCAACACAGGAAATTCAACATTGCCTGAGCAAGTAGCAACGGAGGAAGTCCCGTCAGCTAATCTGACATGCCTGTGCTCAGGAATGTCAATATTGTTCAGCAGCTCCTTATTGCAGCAGAGATGGCTCGTAGCCCCAGAGTCTAAAATCCAAGCAGACCCTGTACGCTCTCCTGTAGACGTGACCAGCCGGGCTTCTTCCTCACACGGGCTGGTAGTCCCCTGCTCCCGCTGCCTCCGTCCACGCCGCTTTCCCCTCTCTGGGCAAGCTCGAAGCAGGTGCCGAAATGATCCACAACCATAGCAGCGTCGGACTGCCAGTGCAGTCGGCTCCTCTTTCTCAGCCTTTGGCCGTCTGCCAGCAGCAAAAGCTGGCTCACTCCTGGACGCTTTCCCAGACGAGCTGATAACCACACGCTCCTCAGCCAACACCCCCGGACAACTCACTGCTGTAATCCTTTCTTGGAAATCAAGCAGGTGGGCACAGACGTACTCCATCGTTAGAGTCGCCACATCAACCGTCTCCAGGGACGTTATCAAGGGAGTAAACTCAGGCGGCAACGACGACAGTAAAATGTAAACTCTGTCGTCGGGAGCTACAGTCTTGCCTCTAGCCTCAAGCTCAACGAAACAGTCCGTCAGCTTCTTGATGTGGTTTTTCACACACCCTCCAGCTGGCATAACAGTGCGAAACATTTTCCTAGTCAAGGCCCTTGTCTCATCCATTGTAATAACTCAGTACCTCAAGTTGTTCAAAAAGTGCTCCATGAGCACAAATTCTGGTTAGGGAGCAGGCATATGTCACCTCTGTCCATTCTCTGTCTTGTGTGGAAGCTTGGACAAGGCCTCAGCTGACTTACTGAGTGAAGCAGTTTCACAAGAAGGCTTCTCAAGAGAGATGGGGAAAAGATGAGGAAACGGTTCTAACAGTTAATAGAAATCTTGGAGCAAGTGTCCCTTATAACATGATGCCCATCATATTCTATATCCTCAGTCGAAGCTATCCCAAACCCAGTGAGGTCCCTTACTCTCTCTTACCCAGGAGAGTGGAGTTGCCCCTAGGGTTGCCAATCCCCAGTTGGGAGCAGGGGATCCCCCATTTTAGAGACCCTCCCCCTGCTTCAGGGTTATCAAAATGTGGGGAGAGGAGGGAAATGTCTGCTGGACACTCCATTATACCCTATGGAGACTGATTCCCATAGAGTATAATGGAAAATTGATCTGTGGGTTTCTGGGGCTCTGCGGGGGGGGGGGGGGGGGGTGTCTGTTTTTTGAGGTAGAGGCATAGTATCCAGTGCCTCTCTTCAAAATACCCTCCAAGTTTCAAAAATATTGGACTAGGAGATCCCATTCTATGAGCCCCAAAAGAAGGTACCCCTATCTATTATTTCCAAATGGAGGGGAGGCATTTGAAAGGCATGTGGTCCCTTTAACTGTGATTGCCAGAACTCCCTTTGGAGTTCAGTCATGCTTGTCACACACCCTTGCTCCTGGCTCCACCCCCACAGTCCCCAGATATTTCTTGAGTCAGGCCTGACAACCCTAGTTGCCCCATGGGGTGCATGTGTCTGGGGAAACCCAACGCCTGTGGGATTTCGCATTCTCCCCTCCCAGGCTGTTCTTACAACTGTAGGGGTTCACGGTAGCACCACCATTACTTCAAAAATTCCAAATAAATTGTTCCCCCATACCTCTGAGTGCCTGGAGTCACCAAGAAGGGAGATCTCAGTAGCTTGTCCAAGCAGCATTTGACTCATAAGCAAGACTTCAGTGCGCTCACACACCTTGTTTAAGTAAAAGAATTTATTTAACTAACCAGGGTGACATACCCTTCCAAAGTATACTTACACAAATAAGGACAAGAAACATTCGCTTACAATGCTCACAGATTCTAGGGAAATAAGACAGAAAAAAGAAATGCCAGCTATTTAGATGGGGAAGATTTGTTACCATTTGAGTCCCAGCCTTCTCTCTCCCCTGTCCCAATTTGGAGAAGAGTGGGTTTAGGATGACAGGAAGATGCTTTCTGCCCTCAGCACCACCATGCCTCTTTCTCCAACCAATAGGCAATTTTTAACTCTTTATCTTCCAAATGTATAGACTGCAGCAAAGAGAATGCTCTCTTTGGGCAGAGCTGCTGGAAAGCCTGCCAGAATCCTGTAACCCAATGCTGTAATATTTTGTCCCACTGCTTTTTTTGACTGTCATCTGGAGATGTTAAAATCTAATATCTATCAGTCTCTCACCTTTGGCAGTAGAATCTCATTGTCTGCTCTCGCAGACATTAGTCACAATAAATGCATCAAATAGAGTTTGAAAGCTTTGCTCACATTTATCTCTGTGTTTTCTTCGAAGGCAGTAGTCCCCCTCATCCATAACATACTCCAAAATGGGGAAATGGTTATGAAATTCTCCTTCTTTAATAGTCAGTGTAGAAGGGAATAAGACTGGAGTAATCTCCAATATTGCTTAATAGCTGTTGTTCAAAGAGGAGAAATAGCTCAGGAGACAGTGACCTCCACCATGATCAACCATAAATATAGACTGTTAGGGTCAGCAGAAAGCACATCTCATGGGGGCTAGATTTGTTTCTGAGTATTTTAGTTGTTGACCCCTTATATAAAGGCTTAATGATTACTCCAGGCCTCAGAGTATGATTGAAAGGCAGAGTTACTGTCACATGGCTGAAGCTAAGCAAGTCAGGTTCTAGTTAGTGCCTGAGCAAGAGACCACCTGTAATTCCTGTGTAAACTGCCTTGAGTGCCAAGGCTGAAGAAAGGTGGCAGGTAAAGGTACGTTAAATAATATCTCTTTCCCAATGACAAGTTATTACTAGTCATATCATAAAACAAATTGCTCAGAATTGGTAGTGAACCTCTTTAAATGACAGTTGCAATTGGTTCAGCTATCTTATTTCATAAAAACACAGATTTGTATACCTTTTATCCATCATTTGATTGTACTGAGCTTGGACATGTTCTTTTTGATCTTGTAAATGATGTGAACAGACACACTGTGGACTGTCATTAGAGGACGCTTGACAGAACCCACTATGACTTAATTCCTAGTTATTATTGCTGAAATAGTTGTGTTCTTCAGGTGAATTTAGAGTGTCAGTTTGGCAGCTGCCATCACAAAGGCTGAATTTATTTACCAGCTAGTGGTGGTGGGGATATCAAGGTCAGCCATATCTAGGGTTGCCAAGTCCAATTCAAGAAATATCTGGGGACTTTGAGGGTGGAGCCAGGAGACTTTGGGGGTGGAGCCAGGAGACATTGGGGTGGAGCCATAAGCAAAGTTGTGACAAGCACAACTGAACTCCAAAGGAAGTTCTGGTCATCATATTTAAGGGGACCGCATACTTTTTTAATGCCTTCCCTACATTAGAAATAATGAAGGCTAGGGGCACCTTCTTTTGGGGCTCATAAAATTGGACCCTCCTCTTTTTAAACTTGGAGAGCATTTTGAGGAGACTCATCAGATGCTATGCTGAAAATTTGGTACTTCTACCTCAAAAAACCACCCCACCAGAGCCCCAGAAATCCCGGGATTAATTCTCCATTATACCCTATGGTCCAGCACACATTTCCCTCCCTCCCTCCCCCCCTTTTCTGATGACCCTGAAGTTCCAGATGGCCTCCAAACTGGGGCTCCCCTGCCCCCACCTGGGGATTGGCACCTCTGCTCAAGAGTTGCTGAACTTTCAAGTTTTTCACAGTAACACAGGGCAACCAAAGGTTCAAATTTATCTTCACACCATGCAAACGACCTCTGCAAGGATTGTGCAACAAACGGAGGGTCTGGGCTCCTTTCACAACTATGCTGTTCTGCCTCCCCCCCCCCTTCCAGCCTTAAAGATGTAGACACACCATCCAAAGAGGAAGGCTTTCTCAAGTAGAGGCTGAAGCCTCTGGAGGGGGAAAGGCACATGATGGCTGTGGGGGTGGGGCTTCCCCCCACCAGCCAGCTGATTGGGGGCAGGAGGGAGCCTGGGAAAGCAGGAGAGCCCCCACTGGGACCTGGGTATTGACTAGCCTAGTCATATCTATGACCATTTCCGCAAAGCTTTGTCATTCATCCTGCTGTTGCAACTTAAAAGTTAAGCATGTTAAACCTTTATGTTTTAATACCTGTTCTTTTTAGAAGGAAAAGCAAGATAAACCCTTTGGCTAAAGAATATATGTCTTTGTATAGGATAGGTAAATACCTACCCAAGTATTTTTGAGATAAGTATTTTACTTGCCTCTCAGAGGAAAGGATCCATCAGGGCTCCATCTGGGCCAGAGCTAATATTGGGTTGACTATTTATTCCAAGGAACGCTGTGTAAGAGAAGATAAACCTTTTGGAGGAGCATGACTATGCTGCTGTGGGAATATAGCTTGGGGGGGGGGTCATGAATATCTCTTGAACGTCAAAATTAACAAGTAAACAAAAGTCAGAAAGAAAGAAAATCAATCCAAAAACTGGTTTCATATACCATTTAATAGTGGTTTCCATATTAAGAAATCAATGCAATAGCTATTTCCATTTATTTCAAAGGGAAACACATTTGGGGGGAGGTAACTGCCTCTTCCACATACACACATGTACAACTGTGATGAAATTTTTGGGAACTATAACCTTTATCTAATAAATCATCTGGATAGGAGGAACTGCAAGCATCTTTATTGATGATAATAATAATAATAATAATAATAATAATAATAATAATAATAATAATAATAATAAATTTATTGTTATATCCCGCCCTCCCCCGCCAAAGGCGGGCTCAGGGCGGCTTACAGACATGGCATTCCATGATTCAAATAAAACAATATACACAACAATTTAAATATAATCAGTTACATAAATAATTAAATAAAATAGATAAAATAGGTGCTATAAATACTATAAGTTATGATGTCCACAAGATGGCTAGGTAACTACACGTCAGTTTAGCCGGGTTCTATTTCAAAGGCAAGCTGGAAAAGAAATGTTTTGCAAGCCCTGCGGAATTGGTTCAGGTCCCGCAGGGCTCGTATCATCTCTGGAAGATGGTTCCACCATCGAGGGGCCATTACGGAAAAGGCTTGCTCCCTGGTAGTCTTCAGTCTAGCCTCTCTTGGCCCAGGGATTGTTAGCAGATTTTGAGAACTGGATCTTAGTGCTCTCTGGGGGATATATGGGGAGAGGCGGTCCCTTAGGTAGGCAGGTCCTCGGCCATATAGGGCTTTAAAGGTAATGACCAGCACTTTATAGCTAACACGGTACACAACCGGCCTATTCTATAGGCAATTCATATTCTGGCTTGCAGAGTGGTGGTGGGGAATTGGCAGGAGGATGACCACTTCCTTTGTTTCCTAAAATAGTCAGAAATGGGTGTGGTTTTTAAAGATGGTACATCCAGGTGAAGAATGAAACCCATCCTCCTCTCATACCTATAATGTTCGCAGTATTTTTACGCGTTGTTGTCTCTGATACAGGAAATCTGTGGAGCTAGAGAAGAAGAAGAAACTGTCATGGGATGGATCAGGGTTAGGGTTGTCAGGTCCAACTAAGGCAACATATGGGGACTTTGGGGGTGGAGCCTAGAGACTTTCCCATTACCAAAAATAAATAAATTAAACACATCACTGCACTTCCCTTGAATACAGTTTTCATTTCCTCCTCTGCCTTCAAAGGGTTCCCCAGCAGCTGCTAAATGAAAGTGAACACACACACACAGTTTGCAAGCCCACACTTTTGTGATCTCACTGGAGCAATATACTCACGGGAGCTGCTGAATGTAGCAGTTTGCTGTATTTCAACCAACTTCTTCAGACTAACACAGGAAAATGAAAGTACTAAATAGAAAAGTCCAGAGGGTGTAGTTTTCCTCCATCCCATAATCAGGTTCTTAATCAGGTTCTGGTTAAGTCTTTACTATCCATACAAATGACTTCTGAAATGAATGCCAAATAAACAGAAGGACTGTGCTGGCTTCCTCTTTCACACACTCACCAGAAAGAGCCACGTGGCTCTGCCTGCTCACCCTGCCTCCACGTAGGTTATCCAACTGAAATTTAAAGGCACACACAACTTCCAAAATGCAGGCAGTTCTTTGCACACTTCTTCTAAGCCTGCTAAGATTTAAATGCACATAGTGGCTGTTGGGACAAGGCTTTCCCCCACCGGCCAGCTGGCAGGTGATGGTGAAGAGCCTGCAAAACTGAGGAATCCCCTGGTGGGACCTGGGAGCTAGCAAGTTTAACAGGGATAAAGTCCCCTAACCTATGTGATGTTTGTTTGTTTTTTTATAAAACTAAACATTACTATCTCTTCCCTACTTCACTTCAATATAAATGAGAGGGTCTATCACCTTTTCCCCACCTTGAGCTAATATAACACAATATACCTTGGGGTATATTGCATTAGTGAAAATGCAACTGCTTAAATTCAGAAGAAGAGGTTAATAGAAATTATTTTTAAGGACGTTATCTATGAATACCATGCTGTGAAAAACAGCAGCAGGAGTTTTTCAGTGATGTGAGATCCATAGAAAGGCTACTAAGAATTATCTGCAATCACCTTTGTACTCTTATGCCACCATATATGGCAAGGAGCATCATAATTACAAGTATGTCCAGTTTTTAGTGCATAAATGACCAATTCAGACTTTTATAAGACCAAGGATGGTGTCACTCTTTAATTTACCAAGAAATTCCTGGTAGACCAAAGCCCTATAAGGCCACTGGAGGCCTACAGTGAGCTGAGTTTAAGTGACCCCTGTGTTGCTGTTAGTGTCTGGGGTGTGCTGAAGATGACAATGGGTGCATGTGCATGTGGGTTCACAGGTTCTGATGTACTGGTTCTGAAGGTGTTGCCTTGCTGCAGAGGGCCACAGCTTAGCTTCTGATACAGTTGCCAATTTCCAGTTGGTGGTGGCTGGCTAATTCCTGGGATTACAACTGATTTCCAGGCAACAGAAATTAGTTCCCCTGGAGAAAATGGCTACTTCAGAAGGTGGACTCTATGGCATTATACCCCACTGAACTCCCTCCCCTCCCTTATCCCCACTGTCCTGCAGCTGCACCCCCCAAATCTCCAGATATTTCCAATCTGGAGTTGGCACCCCTATCCTCCAGTGTTCTTTGAATGTCCATTCCTGCACAAAACTACAGAGAATGCCTTAGTAGTAATATAATAATACTTCCTTTCCACCCAAGGATCCCCACCCATAGGGATTCCCCCCCCACACACACACACACTGGTGTTCTTGTTGATTCAGAGGAAAAGCTGGAGTCTAGTTTCTATACAATTACCACCTCCCAGAAACAGGACTTGATCATGCATAATTCCCTTAGTAAACTAAATTATGTTTGCTTGGATTAACAATAATAAAGAATAAGGTCTCTCTACATTTATGTTAATTTTAATGCACTTTGGCTTCTGAGATAGAGTGGAAGGAATTATCTTATGAGTAAGCAAGAAAGAGTTTGCTTGCTGCCAATAACGGATAACACTTCCCTACGTATTCAAAGCCCAGGGTGATTCTATGGCCCCATTATCCTAGCAGCTGATATGTCATTGCTATGCCATCATTGTTTATAGCTGGTACAATGGAAACACTACCTCTGCATAGCTCCTGTATTCCAGAATAGTATTTTGCTCCTCAAACCCCACACTTGGAGTTTTATGTAGACATTTTAAAAGCTTGGGGAACAAGATGGGGTCCCTGAGGAAGGCTGCAGGCCAGTGGAGTAGCACAGGCTGTAAGTCAGCATTTCTCTAGGGCCATCTTCTGAAGCCAGCCTTCCAGGTAGGAAGTTGGAACTACCACAAAATGGTGTCTTCAGGTATCAATTTTGAAAGAAGTCTGGAAGAAAACTATGGGAGCTTGGAAAATGACTCAGGTACAGGCAGCTGTTGATCTAATCCATTTGAAGGCCAGCATTTCCAAAAGGCCTTTCTCAGATAAGCAATGGTGTCACAAGGCTTCTGTCTGCTTTTTTCTGCAACAGTCTGGCACAGTTACCTGTCAGGAATGTATTACCCTGAATCAATCTTCCTGAAGCTGCCAAACTTTTTCCATTTTCATATATGAACAAAAATTAAGGTCCATCCACACACACTAATTTTTTCTGGTTCGTTAGCTAGAAATGGAAACAGCAATGTTGATGTTGTGGAGAATATGCATATCAATCACCTCGATACATTTTAAACAGCATGCTCCATAAGCTTTACAGAAAGGCAAAGAATGACAAGACGCTCTGATTAAAAATATATAGAAAGTAACCTCTTTTGTAATTAGATTGCTTGGCAAAAGAGGGGGGTGGGAAATCACTTGAACACTTTGTTTCCAATTTATTTTTAAAGGAAAATTCCTTTAAGGTTTCTCATGCCATTTTCAGTTTCTACTGATATTTTATAGTGTCTGAGAACAAAAGCATTTTTTCTCTTAAAAGCAAATGGTCTTAGAAGCTCAGGGTGAAGAAATGTTCTCTCCTTCACAGCCTCTAATTTTTTTATTAGTATTGCTGCTGGCTCAGATTTCAATACTAGCAAAAGGCCTGGATACTACTAGCAGTGATATCCTTAAATGATTTCCAGAATCCAATAATCTCACTAGTTAAAGCAACAGGCCACACAATGGCAATCATGATCTTTGACTCAAGCAAGAAGTGCTACTACAAGGTTAGAAGTATATTGAGAGTCCCAAGTATCATGAAATAAGCAAGGGACCCACAAGGTAGTGTTTTCCTATTGTTTACACAGTGTTTTCCTATTTTTGCCTTACCAGTCATTACACTGTGGTTTCCTGTTTGCCTAAATCCCCAGTTGGGGGCAGGGAATCCCCTGGTTTGGGGGCCCTCCCACTTCTTTGGGGTCATCAGAAAGTGGTGGGGAGGTGTCAGTGTGCGTGGAAGTTCTGCAGGTATGAGTGCCCTGATAAGTGCAGCCACCAGTAAAAGTTCTATGAAGACAAAAACTCCAACAAGCCAGTTGAATCAGTTGTATTTGGGGTAAGGCAAAGAGAGTAGTAATAGGCAGGCAGATAGTCAATACACAGCAAGTTCAGTCCATCCAAGTTAGCAGTACACAGTCACAGTCCAAGAGAGTAGTCTTACACATACCATGTCATCATCATCATCATCAATCAGTCCGACAGAGTAACAGCCTCTGATCACAATAGCTCTCCACACCTCTGCACGTCCTCCGTATTCATCAACCCACAGAGAATGAGAGTTAGGCTCTCTGTTGATATAGTGCAGCTAGCCAATCATGTTACCCAATTCTTAACTAGCTGCACATGATTCTCACATGCCTTTCATTAGCAGGTATAGTAGGAGTTACATAACAGTGCATCAGCACTTTTCTCCTTAAAGTGCCCAATGCTGACATCAGGGAGGGAAATGTCTGTTGGGCACTCCATTATACCCTATGGAGTCTAGTTCCTATAAGGTATAATAGAGAATCAATCCATGGGTATCAGGAACTCTGGGAAGGCTGTTTTTTGAGGTAGAGGCACCAAAATTTTGGCATAGCATCTGGTGCTCCTTCTCAAAACACTCTAAACCTAAGTGAGGTAGAGATCCCTAGGATGAGTCTCAGAAAACTCACCCTGGTCTGCCATGACCAAGCCATATTCTATCATGTCAGTAATATTTAGCCCCCAACTCTGAGGCAAGCCAAATATAAACACATCCCTTGCTTCAAAATATGCTTAATCAGAGCAATAGAAATAATTTCATGATCATGGTCAAGCACCTCCAATACAACCATTGACCAAAGCAGCCCAACTTCCATTATACTCAGGATGATCCATTAAGGAGGACAGTTTTACCATTGTTTTACACCCAGTTCTCTGTTATCACCCCACCTTAGAATGCCAGATGTCCCCTCCTAATCTCCCTACCAGATCTAAGCAGCAGTTATCTTTGAACTACCCAGTCACATTCAAAGTTCATTCCTTGGACCAATCCCAATGCTGAGAAAGTGGGTCCCAGGTCCAGCTATGGGTTCTTGTCCATATAAAGACCAGTCTAGTCAAGTAAAGTATGTGTCAGTTTCTCTTACAGCCTGGATATCCCTTACCTCTGAGCTTGAGGAATGGTCTGGCTACTAATAGCTGGTGGTGAGTCTGGCCCCAAGGATTCCTCCCTCAAGAGCCAAAACAGCCCTGGAGAGGGTCTTTCCCTTCCCTTTGTCTTTTACTGACAGAAACCAAGGTTAAATGTTGGCAATACTTTCCTAGTAACAGCTACAAAGGACATTTTTTTTTCTTAAGTTACAGGCGCTGCTGATAATATTTAGGGGGGGGGTTGTTTGTTTATTAAATTTCAGATTTTTCTGTAAACCTGGAGCTTCTCCTCAGGTTTTGTAGAAATATCTGCCTAGTCTGTTCATGTCCCCAAACTTCAGGTTTAAGTGTCCATGGATGGGGCCACACTGATGTTGACTGAGAATCTCCCCCAAATTTAAAAAAATCTGAAAAAGTCTATGAAGACATTAAATGAGTTAGGGGGGTGTAGCTAGTGAAGATTCCATTGGTACAGAGCTCTGGTGTCAGTTGGAGAAAATAATGGGGTTTTAGTCAGTTGCTGGAGGTTGGCTTAAAAAGCCAAGGTTGGGTCAGATCCCTGATCCTATTCAAAGAGGGGGAGGAAATAATTCATACATTTAAAGATAAAGGTAGCCTCCTGTACAAGCACCAGTCATTTCTGACTCTGGGGTGACGTTGCTTTCACAACATTTTCATGGCAGACTTTTTTATGGGGTGGTTTGCAATTGCCTTCCCCAGTCATCTACACTCCCCCCCCCCCCCAGCAAGTTGGGTGCTCATTTTACCAACCTTGGAAGGATGGAAGTCTGAGTCAACCTTGAACTGGCTACCTGAACCCAGCTTCCACCAGGATAGAACTCAGGTCATGAGCAGAGTTTGGACTGCAATACTGCAACTTCCCACTCTGCACCATGGGGTTCTTAATTCCTACATTTAGAGTAATGCATATATTTAGAGACATTAGTGTTTATATTTTGTTGTGCCCTTCATTGGCTGTGACTTACATTGGGCAGGCCAGAGCTAACACAGATGGATTTAGCATTAGATTTGTTCTGGGTGGAGAGCTCTTTTGCTTTTGACTCTTCTCTCCATTTTTGCACAAGCTGCCATGGAGCTGTGAGTTGGCGCACCGCTTTCCCATGGCAAGCAAGATCCTCTTACAAGCAGTTTCTGCTTGCCATGGGAAAGTGATGCACCAACTCACAGCTCCACGGCAGCTTGTGTGAAAACAAAGAGAAGCACCAGGGGCAAAAAAGGCTCTCCACTTGGAACAAGCCCTAGTGCAAAATCGGTCACAATCATGCTTTTTTCCAACTGCATATTAACTGAGGAAATCTGGGGGTGACACTGGTCTGTAGTGCGTAAATGATATGTAATATAAGGCTCAAAATGTCTTCCATATTCTGCAAAAAAAAAGTCATGAACATTTTATGAAATGTGGCATCTGGGAGTTAGTTTATTCTAGGGACAGTTATCATAGCAATAAAACTTAACTACTACTATGGAACTTAATGAGTCACTTCATATTTTTAGATATCTCCTGCTGCCTTATCTATAGGCTGGAGCTGAAAACACATTTGAAAGCAAAACAGGGTTTCAAAGAAAAAACAATTGGCCATGGCCACAAGCTAGACATCTGTTGTTAGATTTCTCAACAACTGATTATGCGGTCTATATCTGGGATGGGATGGAAGGAGAGCGGGGTGTGTTAGTGTTTGATGTTTTAAGTTCTAACATAACAAATACAATGTGGATTCAGACGTAAGTGTAGCACTTGCAATGCAAAGTTTACTATCAGTCACATTCTGTGACACTGTGACGCTCAATGTTCCTTCTAAGCTACAGAGTCTTGTGAGCAAAAATTCTGCTTTGTGAGCTACTGGCATTAAAGTTGTGAGCTACTGCATAAATTATTGTGCTCTGGGGTCATCCTTCCTGAGCTAAAACAAGATCTGTGAGCTGGAGGCTAACCATCTGTGAGCTAACCCATGCTAACTCAGTTTAGAGGGAAGACTGGTGATACTCTGTGTTGTTTCTGCTTCTGAGAGCAAGTCTCAGCAGCATCAGATCAGGCCAACATTGATGGATTACCCAGATCAGATCAACAAGAAAGCAAGAGGCAATGTATATACTCATTATATATATATATATATATATATATATATATATATATATATATATATATATATATATATATATATATATATATATATATATATATATATATATATATGGTTCTTTCAGGAATGGATCAGCATTAGGGTGATTGCAGGGCTCAAAGGTCCTGACCAGGTACCTCCTCCTAAGGAATGAGGTATCTCCTTTTTGTTTTGTATTAGAGGCAGGCCTCAACAGTGCAGAAAGGCCTATGGTACAGTCTACAGATAACTTAAGTAGTCACCTTACAGAAATAGACTGGGAAACTCCCTGCTGCTATGTGACTTGACTTTTTACAGTCACTATGAGGAAGATTTTCATGGGTCTTAGTCTCCTAAACATCTTCTGAATGAACATTCAAATGTATTCAAAAGGCATGATTGTCTGAATCTTGCCACTTTTGTCTTGGCTTATGATCAAAGTTCATGCTGAACTGTTCACAGATAAGGCTACAAAAAATCACCTGATGCTGAAGGGCAGGCTGTCATGAGGTCTGACGAGGAGGAGCTGGAAGGGTTAACAGACCTGGAAGAGTTGTCAGCCAGTTCCTCAGCTGAACAAACAGCAGCTGGCCCATCAATCACTCTCCAGGCACCAGTGTCAGCTGTTGATGATCAGTCTCCTCTGAGCTCTCCTCCTCCCATCTCAAGAGTTCGAAGCAGGCTCCAGAAAGAACTTTCAGAGCGAAGACATGAGGCACGCCGATGCTTCAGCTCTCTCAGCCCTGAGTTCTAGCAGAGTCACTGCCACCCAGGGAGCAGGTTGATTGAGACTCCCATATAGCTCCCACCCAGGACCTGGGAACCTTGTGGAAGTAACAAGTCTATTCTCTGGCTTGCATCCACACTCCTTCCTGACCTGCTTGATTTCTTTGGCACCCTGACCTTGTGGCTTTTGGACATTGACTTCTGATTCCGGTTTGTGATTCTGCATTGGTGACTTGGCTCCTGCTTGACTTCCTGGGCTTTGACCTTGGACTGGCTTTGGACTCCTGCCTGCCTGCACCCTGAGAACGTGACATAGGACATCTCACTTTATGGCTCATCAAGCCCAACAAACAAGCAGGGTCAGTGTCCTCTCTGGTGCAGTGTTCCTTCTAAGCTGAATTAGTTGAGCTAGCTCACAGTTTTTTAGCATCCAGCTCACTTTTTTTTTATCTTAGCTCAGAAAGGATGGCCCCAGAGCAAACTAATTTAAGCAGTAGCCAAATTGCTTGCTCACAACTTTAATGCTAGTAGCTCACAAAGTAGAATTTTTGCTCTCAAGATTCCACAGCTTAGAGGAAGCACTGGTCTAGTGGGCAGCATTTGGCCTGAAAAGCCCTTGGTTGTACTGTCTTGGTGCAGGGCCTGCTCAAACATACATGCTGAGTAAGCACATGATTTGATTAATATACCCCACATGCCAAAAGCATCACAAAAACTTGGGCTATTGACATATTTTTTGTACAAACTACTTACATGATGTTGCAGGAAACAGCTATTTTCTACAGTATACGGAGTCACAAAATACCTTGTAGTAGTCCTGCCATGGTTTCTGTATCAGAGTGTTTCATCTTATCTTCTTTTTTTTTATTCAAAGATAATCACCTCTCTCAATTTAATGCCTAGGCATATTCAAGCTCTAGATAAGCTCTTAGCCCATGCATGATTTGTTTCCATTCTCAATTCAAGGTGCTGGTATTGACCTTTAAAACTTGTGTGGCCTGGGACCAACATACCTTAAGGATCTCCTTCTCCCATACAAACTTACCTGCTCACTCTGGTCATCTTTACAGGTCCTGCTTTGGTTGTCCTCACTATCTGAGATAGACAGATGACAATCTACAGTCCACAGCAATGTAGGCAGAATATATACGGTGTAATTTTCAAAAGTGGTCCTCATGGACATGGTGCTTGCAAGTCTACTTCTAAGGAGACTAACAGAGCAATCCTAAGTAGGTCTATCCTGAATTCTACTAAGGTCTATTCAATAAAGTGCTCTTAAGATTGCATTGTTACCAGTTCTCCTTCCCCACCCTTCTGTGACATCAGTGGAGCTAAGGCAATGTTATTCCACAGAACTGCATGCATTAGCATTTCAAAAACAGTGGGTTCCACGGCCAAGTTAACCCTTTTCCTACTTCATCAGCAAAGGTTTTCTATTTCGTGTATGATATGGGGAGTCCGTTTGGTATAGTGGTTAAGTGTGCAGACTCTTATCTGGGAGAATCGGGTTTGATTCCACACTCCTCCACTTGCACCTGCTGGAATGGCCTTGGGTCAACGATAGCTCTCACAGAGTTGTCCTTGAAAGGGCAGCTTCTGTGAGAGCTCTCTCAGCCCCACTCATCTCACAGGGTGTCTGTTGGGGAGGAAGATTGTTAGTCACTCTGCGATTCAGAGTGAAGGGTGAGGTATAAATCCAATATCTTCTTCTTAACCAATTAATTCTTTGTGGTCTCTATTTTCCCTCATCTCCAGTTCCAAGGATCTCCCTAAATTGTTATTTTTAAAACATCCAAGAGAAATGCAGCTACCTTCACCAAACCAAAGTTATCTGTTCTGCAGTATGTCTATCCCTTTCCACTTACAGTTCTTTCAGGAATGGATCAGCATTACAGGGCTCAAAGGTCCTCAGTTGTGTATGCCACAGATAAGCCCTCCTGCTGAAGACCTGAGATCTTTGCATTGTATGTCATTAGCTGGAAGGTAATGACATACACAAACCATTATTTTATATGAACATCTCTAAATATTGAAGGATTCCCTGTTATAGAGTCAATCACATTGAGTAAATCACAGTTTTCTCCATGGTTTGATTCATGTCTCCTATAAGAGCCAGGTAGCGGGAAAAATGCCTGACACAATAAAGTCTGAGGAAATAAGGTGCAAGAAAGCTCAGCTCTCCTAACACATGTACAAATTTTGGTGTAAAAAATAGACTCCTGCCATTTTTTTCCCCATGAACAGGAGGACACATGAAGAACAAACATGACTGCCCACCGTCACATCTGGTTTGATCATAAGTCCCTGCTCAGTGGGTTGTCAAATCACTGCATAGCTGGTTTGAATAAATATCTTTCTTGAGGTTGCCTTGCTAGAGTCTGTTGTCAGGGAACAGCTTGAAGATGGAGTGATCACCCACTGTGCCCACGGGTCTGTGTAATCAATGAAGAATAACCAGTCCATATGAACAATCTGATGAATAAATCAGTATGGCACAGAGCTGCTTCTTTCTGGTTTTAAAAGTGATGTGGCTTTTCTTACAAGCCTAGCTTGTCATGGTATAATTATGACACAGAAGAGATGCTTGGAGAAATGTCGACTGTGGGGTGACATGATAGAAGTTTACGAGATTATGCATGGGATGGAGAAAGTAGAGAAAGAAGTACTTTTCTTCCTTTCTCACAATACAAAAACTTGTGGGCATTCGATGAAATTGCTGAGCAGTCGGATTAAAACAGATAAAAGGAAGTACTTTTTCACCCAAAGGGTGATTAACATGTGGAATTCACTGCCACAGGAGGTGGTGGCAGCTACAAGCATAGCCAGCTTCAAGAGGGGGTTAAATAAAAATATGGAGCAGAGGTCCATCAGTGGCTATTAGCCATAGTGTGTGTGTATATATATATATATAATATAATATATAAAAAAAAATTTGGCCACTGTGTGACAGAGTGTTGGACTGGATGGGCCATTGGCCTGATCCAACATGGCTTCTCTTATGTTCTTATGCAATCACAGACCCTGCCCACTGAGAAAATGGAACTAATACTAGTTTCATTTATAGCTAAAAATATTAAGAGATGTGCATTCAGCTATTCAACATAAATATAATATGGACCAAAAAAGTACGTTAACATCAATATTATAACTAACATTTATTAGTATTATTTGTATCTGTCTTATTCCAGCACCTTCCTTCTTGGTTTAGAAGTCATGGATGTCAGAGGGAAGAGAGAAAGGAGAGCAAAATGGGAGACATTGGGGTGGGTCATTTCCCCCTTATTGTATGGACTAGACCAGACTGTCTGTGCTACTGCTAGTCTGGCCAGGCTAGAGACCCACATATCTCCTTCTGCAACTCACAGCACCTTTTCTAGTTCCTCAGGGACTGTTTCCTGAGTATCTGAGGTAAAGTGCTTTGGTATTTCCTTGCAAATGTAGTCTCCAGTAGCTACTGGCAGACACCCTCAGCTTCCATTACTCAAGCAGAGCACCTCAGATACATCAAAAAGAACTTCTGTGGCACCAGTAGGGAGACAAAACTTTTGATGGAGGACAGCCATGGTTGCCTAGCTGCCACCTTCATTCTCCATTCCTTTGAGTCTCCCCACACACACACGATGTCTGGCATTCCAGAATAAGAATGAAATTAGTAGGGCACCATAGGGGTTTGTAAAATGTTTTAAATTTAAATTGTTCTATTGGTTTTAATCTATGTACAATGCCCAGAGCCTGGCACTAACTGGGATGGGGTGATTAATTAAGTCAAATTCAGCTGATGTATAATCACTGCTATAGGAAGGAAATATTTCATCTTCCTTTTTGATGTATTTGAGGTCATACTGGGGGGACTCAATATTGCTTCTGGAGAAGCAAGTTAATGCAGCTACAAAAAAAAAAAAAAGCCTTCTCACTCAGTTTAACCCAGAAGATGCTCCTCCATTTTTACTTGACTTATCTGGCCACCTAGATCTACACCATGGTAAGACTGAGACTAGACTAGTGCAGTGAATACTGCCTAGTTCTCCTCTCAAAGTCAGCTTGGAGACTCCAGCTTGTGCAGAATGCCACGGCTCAGCCATTACAAAGTTAGGAAGTTTTCTTACTTGCTTGCTTTTGCATTGGTACCTCTCTTCCATTTTTTGTTTCTGCTTACAGTTCAGCTATTACCAGGAGCTAGGTGGAGTATGCATATTACTGTCATTCTACAGCTATCCCTTTGGCTGCCCACCAGTTACCAAATTCAGTCCTATAAGCCAAAATGCCCTCAAAAGAGGTTGGGGAATTGACTTCCGGCTTGGTGTCATGAAGGACTAACGTGCTTCTCATAGAGGAGCAGACCAGAACCTCTGTTCTGGGCAGAAAAGGTGATTCTAACGCCTGCTGCCTACATCTTCTAGGCAAGGAGATGGCCAAGACATGCTTATAAAATTCTGAGATTTACTCTGACTGACGAGGAATCTGAATGGGGTTCCTTTTTGGCTTTGAAGAGTCTCCGGGGAAGAATTGCATTACAACGTCTACAGAGGACATCTGGGGTCGTTAAATCGACTTAAATTCATCACAAGCCAAAGCTTCTTTGAGACTAATTAATATCTACTTTGGAAGAGGACAGTGCTTAAAGGTAAAGATCTTTCTCTATCACTCCAGGACTAAAATAAGATTTATTTAGAGGAAAAACAAAGGTCTGGATACATTTATAACATATTAAAGTAAAGAAGAAGAAGGAGGGGGTAAATCTGGGACTAAGAGAATTAGAGAATAAGGTTAAAAAAGGAAAAACAAGAATTGTTTTGCATACCTGTGGTTGGGTAACCCCCTCCAAAACAGAACAGAACTGCAGATCAACAGGACGTCACAGGAAGTGGCGTCATAGGAGTATCGTGAGACTTCTCAACCATAGAATACGAGACTTCATGGCAAGAAAGGAAGGAACTGGCCATTAAGAGAAGGGAAAACTGTAAACCTCCTAGCCCTCTCTAGGACTATAATCATAGAGAAACATCAGCGGCCATTGAAAGAAGGTCAAAAGTTTAAAAAATTTTAAAAAGACAATGGGACTTTAAAAATGAGCAGAACCGGCAAATATCAACATTAGAAGACTAGATTTATTGGACTATGTGATTTGAATTAATTTTGGAGCGTTTTAGAAGGAAAAGAAACATTTTTTAAAAAGGGGGCAGAAAAGCTGCAGATGCCATTTTGGAAAAAATAAAATTAAAAAAAATCAATATCTTGGCTTTGGCGCTTCGGAGAACGGCGATTTTGGGCTTATCTGAAAGGGGTTGCTCCATTCTATAAGACTGCATCATTACAAACTGGTTTCTTGAGGTCAACTTTAAAGCCTATATTTACAATGGGAAGGTAGTGATGTCAGCCCAAAAACCAGGAGCAAAGCAGATATAGACAAGGGCTAAGACGTTGGAAGAAGTGAAAACGTCTAAAACACAAGATCAAATGGATGCCATGGAGGCAAAATTGGTTAAAGTGATTAAAGACTCTATGACTGAACGTAAGAAAGAATTTAAAAAAGATATAGAAGTTCTCAGGAAAGATTTTCAAGCAGTATCAAAGAAAATTCAAGAGGTTGAAGAGAAAGTGAAAGACCATGATGTAAGAATTAATACAGTGGATTTTTTAAGGATATTATGCAACAAGGATATTATGCAACAGCTAGATCAAGTGACAAATGAGCAAATTATGTTAATAGGAGACTTTAATGGAACGTTTAGAAATATTTTGGAAAGATCTGGGGGAAAAAATAATGAAGGAAAACTACCAAGTCTTTTTTTGAATTAGTTAAGAAAGAAAGTTTGGTGGGTATATGGAGGGAATTTAACCCTAAAGTACGGGACTATACTTTCTTTTCAGCAAGACATAATTCTTTCTCAAGGATTGATATGTTATGGATTACAAAAAATCTGGGATTTACAACAAAAAAATTAGACATTCTTTCTAAAATAGGAGCAGACCACAATCCACTAGCGTGGTCTGCAAAACCCATAAAAAAGATTTGCTGCAGAAAAAGGTGGTAGTAGAGTCTCTGAAAAAGGAGACAAAAGCTTTCTTTCAAATAAATGAAAATGAGGACATTCAATTCCAAACAGTGTAGGATGCATATAAAACGGTAATGAGGGGCATCCTAATTACATTGAACAATAAAGATAAAAAAGCCAAAGAGAAACAAATGATAGATTTACAAAAAGAGATTGGAAAGAAGGAGAGGGAGCTTAAAAAGAGGCCTGGGAAAAAGAAAATTATAAGGGAGATTACAATACTACAAGGTCAATTAAGACATTTGTTAAAAAAGAAGTCAAATGGAATCTAAAAAGGCTTCAACAAAAATCTTTTGAAGGTGCAAATAAACCTGGAAAATACCTGGCCTGGCAAATGAAAAGAAAAAGGGAAAATAAAATTATTAATAAAATTATTTTGGGAGACAAGGAAATTGTTGACCAGGAAGGAATTAAAAGAGAATTTTATAAATACTATGCCAAGTTGTTTAAAAGTCATGTGGGGGATAAGGAAAAAATAGATGCATATTTACAGAAAATTAATGTAAAACCCTTAATTGACAATATGGAGAAGGTATTAAATGAACCAATTGGAAAGGAAGAAATAGAGGCAGCAATTAATTCAATGAAATTGGGAAAAGCTCTCGGTCCAGATGGTTTCACAGCAAAATTTTATAAAGTCCTCATGGAGACTCTACTTCCAAAACTTCAGAAACTGATGAATAAGAATAGATGGGAAAATACCTAATACTTGGAAAGAAGCAGTAATTTCGTTAATACTGAAAGAAGATAGAGACGCCACGAATGTAAAAAATTACAGACCAATTTCATTACTTAACAATGATTACAAAATATATGCTAGAATATTAGCAGAACGCTTGAAACAGCATTGGAATAATTTTATTAAAGAAGAGCAAGCAGGGTTTCTTCCCAGGAGGCAAATCAAAGATAATATCAGAACAGTAATAGATATTATCGAATATTATGAGAAACATCCTGAAAAAGAAGTAGCATTTTTCTTCACAGATGCAGAGAAAGCATTTGATAATGTGCACTTGGGATTTTATGTTTGCAATAATGGAGAAATTGAGATTGGGTGAAGATTTTGTAAGAATGGTAAAGGCGATATACACCGAACAACAAGCAAGACTTTGTATAAATGCAGATTTGACAAAGAAAATGATAATCAGTAAAGGAACGAGACAAGGTTGTCCTCTATCTCCATTGATATTTATAATGACTTTAGAGATATTGCTTATGCAAATCCAAGAAGATAAGGAGATAGAGGGACTGAAACTGAAAGGTTTTTCTTTTAAATACAGAGCGTTTGCAGATGATGTAATGTTTATAAATGAAAATCCAACTCAAGTCACACCATTGCTGCTTCCTAAGATAAAAGAATATGAAGAGCTGGCAGGCCTCTATATAAATAAAGAAAAGTCAAAAATTTGTGCAAAAACATGTCAAAAACTAAACAGGAAGAACTACAAAGCCTAACAGAATGTGAAGTGACTTCTAAAGTAAAGTATTTAGGAGTAGAAATAACAACAAAAAAACATTGACTTATATAAAAATAATTATGAGAAGCTCTGACAGAAAATTAATGGAGATTTATCAAAATGGAACAAGTTGAATTTGTCTATAATGGGCAGAATTTCGGCAATTAAAATGAACGTGTTACCAAGAATTATGTTCTTATTTCAAACAATTCCAATAGTGAAGGATGACAAACAATTTAATAAATGGCAAAGGAAACTTTCAGAATTTATATGGGCTGGCAAGAAACCAAGAATTAAAATAAAAATTTTGACCGACACAAAAGAAAGGGGAGGCTTCCAATTGCCGGATTTAAAATTATACCATGATGCAGTTTGCTTGGTGCGGATCAAGGTATGGATAATGTTAATAAATAGAAAATTATTAACATTAGAAGGTCATGGAAATATCTTTGGTTGGCATGCATATCTGTGTTATGGGAAAAGTAAGATAGATGGCTTTTTCTTACATCATTATATAAGAAGTAATTTGTTAAAAACCTGGTCGAAATACAAAAGATATGGGGATCAGAGGAAACCGCTTTGGATTGTGCCAACAGAAGTAATAAAGCTATATTCAGATATTAATGAAGAGAAATGGTTATCATATAAACAATTGCTAAAAATACAAGGCAGTAAAGTGGAATTAAAATCAGTGGAAGAATTGGATTATAAATATAATTGTTTTCAATTGCAACAAATTAAAAGTTTGCTTGAACAATTAAGAGGTCTCCAGACTCTTTTCTGTTGGGATTACAAATGGAAAGTTTTCCGAAACAAGATAGAACGATGGTGTGGTATCTGCTTTCAGCTGCAAGGACATTATATGCGCAGTTATGGAAACAGGATAAAATATCAGAAAAATGGGATTGGATTTTAAAAGTTATGTCCTGGAGTGAAATGGACAAATTAATAATAATCTTAAAAGATTATGACTTGGAGAAGTTCAGAAAGGAATGGGAGAAATTTCAAAAATATGTTGAAAAATACTGGAAGATAAAGGGACATTTAGTGATTTTTTTTATAATAGCTGAAGTTTTGTGGAATAATGGACTAAATCCTGTTAAGAAATAATTTTTTATATTATAAAGAAATTAAGATGGACATATAGGGTTTGATTTTTCTTATACTCCTTTTCTTTTCTTTTTTTAATTGTGATAAGGTTTTAATATGAAGACTCTTGGTTTGATAAAATTATCTTGTATTTTTATCAATTTAAGTAAACACCAGTGGGGGTCATAAAAAAGGGGGAGAGGAGGAGGTGGAAAAAGTGTAATGTATTGATATAAATTGGTATTGATTCTTTTTTATTTTTTAAATATAACAATATATTGCAAATTAATAAAATTGTTTTACACGAAAAGTTTGCTTGAACAAGATATTAGAAATGATGGAATAAGACAAGAACAAACAGAACTGGAGAGAATGCTGTTTGGCGATAATGAAAAATTGATTTCAAGAATTTATAAATTATTATTGAAATGGTCCACAGAGAATGAAGTGGTTAAATCTCAAATGATAAAATGGGCGATCAATATAAATAAAGAAATACAGATGGAACAATGGGAGTATTTATGGAAGAACTCTATGAAGATATTGACATGTAATAATATTAAAGAAAACTGTTTTAAAATGTTGTACAGGTGGTATATGACTCCTAAGCAACTGTCAAAAATGAATAATCAAGTGTCTGATAGATGTTGGAAATGTAAAAAACATGAAGGATCTTTCTACCACATGTGGTGGACTTGTGAAATGGCTACACAATTTTGGCAAATGATTCAGCAGGAGATTTTAAAGATTTTAGGTTACAACATAAAGAAGGCACCAGAAATCTTTTTGTTGGGATTACAAATGGAAAATTTTCCGAAACAAGATAGAACGATACTTTGGTACATGCTTTCAGCTGCACGGACATTGTATGCACAGATGTGGAAGCAAGATAAAATACCAGAAAAGTGGGACTGGATGATGAAAATTATGCATTGGAGTGAAATGGACAAGTTTACAAGAATCTTAAAAGAACATGACATAGAAAAGTTTAATAATGAGTGGGGAAAATTTCAGAAGTATGTTGAAAAACAATGGAAGGTGAAAGGACATTTGGTGATTTTTGATAATAGTTAAATGTTAGGGGAGAGATAAATGGACTACAGTTAAAAAATGTGAATATACCTTTTCTTTTCTTTTTTCTCAACCTATTTTGATAAGGATTATAGTTAAAGTGAAATTATGGGAATATATATTTCTTCAATTCTATTTTTTTTAATGTTAAGGATTGGGGACTAAAGGACTATAATGAAGATGGATAATAATTGTAGCAAATGGTTCTTTTCTTATCTTTATTTTACTATAGTTATTAGATTTTTTATGAAGATTCTTAAAATGTTAAAATTAGCTTTTACTTTTCTTTGTATTTTAAGTAAAATGCACTGGTGGAAGTCACAAAAAGGGGGGAGGGAGGTGAAAAATGTGATACAATATATTGATACTAAATTTTTAATAATAATTAAATATTAATATAATATGTTGCAGAATAATAAAAATTGTTTTACAAAAAAAAAAGAGGGTGGGGAATTAACAGGTGGGCAAATATAGCTCAAAAGGATCTAGAATCTATATATACGGGATTTGACTTCCAGAAATTCTTACTAAATTTTAGGAGGACACTAATTAAGTAAAACAATTATGCTTTTATTACAGAAAACTATAGAACACACTTACAAGGTAATGGATACATACAACACACACACAGACCTAATAAAAATAGAGAGACATATACAGAGGTAATACAAGGATGGACAAACAGGGTGATAATTGCTGATCGTAGTCTTCGAGGAAGGCTCCAATGGCGACGAATGAGGGAGATGGGGGGAAGGGACCCTCAACTGATCAGGTATCGGGGGCATATCTAAACAGCAGGATTGCGGTACTGTAAGATGCACACATGAAGAATGTTGGTTCAGAGGTTATAAGGACTACCTGGAACCCTTAGGAGGTAGGAGGTGCAGGAGCAGATGACAGGTGGTCAGCTGGTACATGACCTCAGAAAAAGGGAGGCTCCAAAGTGACCATAGGGGCTTGACTTGTGTGATGGGCAATGGCCAGTCTATTTGGGGCACTTGATTGGATGTCCATATCTGGCCAATGAGCGGACCTGGCCCTGGTTACCTGATTGGGTTTCCAGGTAACAATGGAAAGGCTCCAGTGTGACAGTTAGGGCAAGGCATGGGTGGAGGTATTGGGTGGAGGTGATTAAACAAGCTATCCAAATTTATCTATAAGTGACAATAGAGGATCAAATTGATACCTAAGGTGACACCCGATTTATACAATAACTATGGCTCTGAGTGAAGCTGTTCTTCCTCTTCTTTACTCCTCTTCTGGCACCATCCTTTGTCTTGGGTTCCATTGGACAAAAGCTTAGGCAGTCTGGCAGGATCCATGCCTAAGATAAGCTTGATTGCCTTATGCAGAAGTCGCAGCAGCTGTTGGATACGTGAGTCTCTTGTTTTGCTATAATGGAGTCAGGAAAACAAGATGAATTCTGATGGTGTTAGCCTTTGGTTCATGGAAACAGGCTGGGAACTGTTTGCCTGTACAGTTCATGGTGGCGTGGCTTCTTCCACTGCAACGCCTGAGATTGTGTACGCAAGGAGCGGCTGAAGGCTTGTCTGTAGTTCTGACTAACACCCACCCAGAGATGTAGAATGCTGCTGCAAAGCTGAGGTTTATAGTATCCACATAAGCCTTCTTAGAGCAGATGTGTGCGACAAAACTCCAGGCACCTTGGCAACCATACTGGTGATCACGATGTCCATGTATATGAAAAGTAGGGGGCTTTTTCTTACAGTCCAAGGTATTAGCTATCACAGGGATGGCCAAACTTACTTATCATAAAAGCCACATAGAATAAATATCAGGTGTTTGAGTGCCACAAGATATGAACATCAGATGTTTGAAACCCACAAGGAAGAAAAAATTGAAAAGTGGAAAGAAAGCAAATAGATGGGGGAAGGGGAGGTGGAGGTGGAAAGAAAGTGACTTTAAATGCATGCTCCAAGCTGTCAGCTGGCTTGGCGAAATTATTTAAAGAGGGAACTGCCTTCTCCAAGTTGGTCAATTGGGGGAGGGGCTTCAAGAGTCACACAATATGTGCGAAAGAGCCACATGTGGCTCCCAAGCCACAGTTTGGCCATCCCCAAACTATCACATATAAGGCCCTTCATGGCCTTGGACCTTCATATTTGTGGGACCACCCTTTGTTCCATCATGACAGCTTTGCTCATCTGAACAAGGACTTCTTCAGATTCCACCCCGCAAATGGGCAAGACCAACAATTGTACATGTGAATCCTCTGTTGCAACCCCTAACTTATGGAAAAGCCTGCCTGATATGGTCAGCAAAGCTCCCACTCTCATGGCATTCTGTAAACAATGCAAAACTGAATTATTCAGGAAGACATTTTTACACAACTAATAGGGTTATACTGGGGGTTCAGAGACTTTTTGAGCCTGTGGGCACCTTTGGAATTCTGGCACAGTATGGTGGGCACAGCCACAAAATTGTTGCTGAAGGAAGCGGAGCCAAAAACATGGCTGCCATATACTGTAGGGTTGCCAGGTCTGTGTTGGAAAATATCTGGAGATTTTGGGGTGGAGCCAGGAGAGGGAGGGGTTTGGTAGAGAGCCGGTTTGGTGTAGTGGTTAAGTGTGTGAACTCTTATCTGGGAGAACCGGGTTTGATTCCCCACTCCTCCACTTGCAGCTGCTGGGATGGCCTTGGGTCAGCCATAGCTCTCGCAGAGTTGTCCTTGAAAAGGCAGCTGCTGTGAGAGCCCCTTTATGCCCACCCACCTTACAGGGTGTCTGTTGAAGGGGGAGAAGATGTAGGGGATTGTAAGGTGCTCTGAGTCTCTGATTCAGAGAGAAGAGCGGGGTATAAATCTGCAGTCTTCTTCTTTTTCTTTGGGGAGGGGAGGGGGCCTCAGTATGGTACAATGCCATGGAGTCCCCCCTTAAAGCTGATCTCTGCCAGCTGGAGATCAGTTGTAAAAGCGGGTGATCTCCAGGCCCCACCTGGGGGCTGGAAACCCTACTGCCATAGTTTACCTTCTGTCACACAGTGAACATCCCTGTGCTATGGTGGCTGCTACTGCCAAAGCAATGTTTTTAAAAATCTGCAAAGCCAACCAAGTCTTCAATGGCCTCTCAGAAGCTTTGCTGGTCAAAAGCCCCACCTGGCCTTGCCCACTTTCTAAAAACACTTGGTGGGCAGCAGGAAAGGTGTTGATGGGTGCCATAAGGCCAAAGGCACCATGATGGAGACCCCTTGGCTACACTATTACAGAACAGTTCAGAAAGATGCTTAAAGGAAAGGAATTATGGACTGTAACACTGTATATCGTATATACTATCTGTTGCTGTAATATGTAATTATGCATTGTTTAATGTCTTGTTGATACTTATGCTTTGTTTCAATTTTGTCTCAGATTTCTGCTTGATTTCAGATTTCTGAAATTCTCATCCTGTTATCACTGTTTATCCTGTGTCCCATCCTATTGCTTGTATTAGTTTACACTGCGTAATCTGCCTTGAGTCTCAGCAAGATTGCTAGACTGTAAATAACATAAATGGAAAAAAAATGAAGCATGGAGGTATTTAACAAAGGACACAGTTTCCACAAACACAGTTAAGCAGACATTCTCACCCTTAATCTATAGCAGGAATTCTGTTTAATGGCTTCCAGTATTATTTGCTGGCGGCAACTGCACCATTTCCTCTTTCTGGAGGTCATTTTCAGAACCTTTTTGCTTTGCCTTGATCTTCTCATCATTACTTCCCCTGGCTGCTATTTATTCCTTTTGTCTTCATGGGTCTGACCCCAATTGAGGACTATATTACTAACATTACTTCTGGAATTTGCCTCTTCTCTTCTCCCCACCCAGTCTCTTTTCTTGTGCTCAGTGTGTTGCTGTACCGGAGCTTGATGAAAGGTAATAAACCTTTCTTCCTCTTATCTGTTATTGTTCAGTGTCCTTCATCTTTTCTTTCTTGGTCCGTGACACATATGGCAGAGTTAAGGTGTTTTCTTTTGCAGTCTGTAGGCAGATCAAGACTTATCTGACATCTTTTCCACCAGAGGCTACCAATTCTTTTCATCTAAACTAGTCTTCCAAGGAGACACACAATTACTTGTCCTTTAATGGGAGTAGTTTATCCTTTTCTCTTCTATATTTCTTTCCATGAATTAGATTCTGACAATTCTCTGCTTTTCTCTTGACTTCTGCAAGTCTTTACAAATTAGCATGTATCTTTTTTTTGTAAAATGTTTTATGTGGCTGTTTCTAGACCTTCCTCTTGCTTGTCCTTTTGCTAATTTTCCTTTGATCATATGTCCAATATAGTGTGGTATTTGTGCTTAATATAGATTAGTACTTAGAGTACTGGATGAGGACTGGGGGAACCTGGATTCAAATCCCTACTCAGTGATGAAGCTTGCTGGGTGACCTTGGGCCATTTGTTCTTTGTCAGCCTAAGCTGCTTTACACCGCTGTAGTGAGGATAAAAGGCAAGAAGAGTCAGGTAAACTACCATAAACTTCTTAGTGAACAGGCAGGATATCTATAGCTGTAGCTAATCTCACATTGATCTACTATTTAGTTTAGCATATGTACCAAAACTAGTCTTGGACTGCCTAAATCTCAAGGCTGATGTGGGATCAAACTAGCATGAAGATCCTTCTGATAAATGGATTAGTTCTTTATTATAGAGGCAGATCAGGAAAAATAATGTTTAAAAGTACTCATAATTATCAAGAGAAAGTAATATCACATTTGTAACCACTGCATTTACTGTGTCACATCTGTTATCACTGCATTTACTGTGTTTTAAAGAGATCTCTCTCCCGCCCACCCCAAACATTTGTTCAAGACACACACAGTAAACCACCTGTCTGGTTTTTAGGATTATGCTCTTTTGTTTGCTTCAATGGATCCATTTGAAGTGATTGGCTGCATACCTATAGTAGTCACAAATCTGGCACAAAAGGTCTGATAACTTCCAGTCTTTGAAAAAAACCCTAAATGTCACCATAGTAGACTAATTTTGTTTGAATAAAGGTCACAAATGCATGGTTATATTGATACAAGCTTCTGAATTATTATCTCTCTCTCTCTTGTGTTGACAATTGGTTAATTTCTTTATGAAGATACAACTGCATATAGTATACAGTGAGGCTAGCAATTGTTAATAATTTGAATTATTACTGCATGGAATGTGTTGTGTCCTAGGCTTAAATGGGAGAACTGTTACTTTTGGAGGGAACTGTTACTTTTGGAGGGAAGCTGAACAAGCCAAAGCTTGTACTCCACACCAGGGTTCCAGAGAAGGCCTAAGCGTGCCCAATCAGGGGAAGGATTGAAACATAAGTAGCCAATCAACATCTAGGCTCATACTGTACCCTGATAGGCCCTTAGGGCCCTGTAAATAGCCAATCCATGTAGATAGTTAAGGACCAATCAGAAGGGGGCAAGAATTGTATAAAAGAGCGGGAAGTTTGAATAGAGCTCAGTCTGTGTGTGTGTTCCTGAAGTAAAGCTTGCTGAAATCACTCTCCGACTCTGGTCTCTTACTGCGCCAACCCCAGTACTTTACACTGGCGACAAGGAAGGGATGCCAGTAAGAACCAGCAACAGAACCAGGAACACGGAAAGGTGGCTAAATCCAAGCCATTTGGGTCCGCACTTCCGCTCTGCGCACACTTCAGCTCGCAAGCCGCCCAGACACGCTGCCATGAATGGAGGCTCCAGCCAACCTCCTACAGCCCTTTAGCATCGATCGCCCCGAGCTGTGGGACTCGTGGGTCGAAGGCTTCCAGTCATACCTGACCTTCCGGAAGATTACAGAGACTACCATGCAGAGAGCTCTGCTTATCAGTACGTGTGGCACGGAGACCGTGGACTTAGCCAGGGCTCTTCTCCAACCCAGGAAGCTCTCAGAGACGCTGGTGGACGACATCATCAGCGCTCTGGAGAAGTATTTCCAGCCCCAGCCAACCAAGCTCACCCGGCACTGGGACTTCCGACAAAGGACACAGAAGGCAGGCGAAACCACGATGGCGTTCTTGACAAGCCTGCGCCGGGTGGCAAGCCGATGCAGTTTCGCAGACCTCAACGAAGCCCTTCTATACCAGTTTGTATGGGGCTTGAGGACGAAAAACTAGTACAGAAACTCCTGTCCCTCTCTGAGTGCGACCTAACAAAGGCAATCAATGTGGCCACCAGCTGGGAGAAGGGCAGATCAGCAGAGCCACGGCTGACAAGACAGGCTGAGGCACACCAGATCAACCCTGAACCATCTACAGAGGACTCAGACGAGGACAAAACTCTACAAACCGGCTATCGTTCAGCAGGAAGGAAGACCACCCATGTCCCACAGGGCATGAGACACAAGACACTACCTGCATGTGCAAGTTGCGGGGGCCAGCATGAGCGGAAGACCTGCCGATTCCGGAATGCCACCTGTCGACTCTGCAACAAGGAAGGCCACATCGCCTGCGCCTGCAGATCCAAATCCCGAGCACGCATCCCGCAAAGATCTGCGCACTCCGAAGGCCAGCCAGACTTCGAGACCGACGCTCTCCACGCCCACCCATACCCGGTACAGTACCTACCCTCGCCAGTCAGGCCCTCCAAAATCCGGGTCAATGTAGGGATCGGGGGGGTGCCCTGCCAAATGGAGGTGGACTCTGGGTCAGCATCATCTATTATAGCGGCAGAGACATTTTTTTAAAATTCCCACCAGGCTGAGGCCTCGTCTCAGGGACCCGGGGTTTACCTTAGTGGACTTCCAGAAGAATAAGGTGCCTATCTTGGGAGTGGGCCCGGTCCCAGTCCAATACAAGGGGTTCAAGGGCCAGCTACAAGTGCTAGTGGTCAAAAACCACCTTACAAACCTTTTGGGTCTCGACTGGTTCAAGCCCCTGGGAATAGAGATCAGGGGGGTCAATAAGACTGGCGGAGTGGACTTTAACAAGGTTTGCGAAGAGTTCCCGGCCGTTTTCGATGGCACCTTGGGCTGCTACATGGGTCCCCCGGTTACACTACACCTCGACCCCACAGTGCGGCCTATTAGGCTTAAAGCGCGGTGAGTTCCATTTGCACTCAAGCCTAAAATTGAGGAGGAACTGGATAAACTGATTGCACAGGGAATACTAGAGCCTGTCACCCACGCAACCTGGGAAACTCCCATCGTGACTCCAGTCAAGCCCAGTGATGAGGTGCGGATTTGTGCAGACTATAAGTGCACCCTCAACAAGGCTCTTCAGGCCCACGCATACCCTGTGCCCATCGTCAGCCACGTTTTAGCCACCCTAGCCGGCGCAAAATTTTTTGGCAAGTTGGACTTGGCCCAAGCTTACCAACAGATGCCGGTGGATGAGGCCACAGCCAACGCCCAAACAATTGTGACCCACCGGGGGGCCTTTAGAGTAAAGCGGTTGCAATTTGGCGTGAGTGTGGCTCCGGGGTTGTTCCAGGAACTCATGGACTCTCTTTTAAAAGGACTTCCCGGAGTCACTCCATTCTTCGATGATGTGCTGATCGCGGCAGCCTCGCCTGAAGAATTCGCCGCCCGCCTTAGAGGAGTCCTACAACATTTTGAAACAGCCGGCCTCAAGGTCAAACGGGAGAAGTGCCTCCTGGGCGTGGATTGGGTGGAATTCCTGGGGTTCTCCATCGATGCCCAGGGGGTCCACCCCTCCGACACCAAGCTGCGTGCCATCAGAGATGCTCCAGCGCCCACCAACAAGCAAGAACTCCAGGCCTTCCTCGGTCTCCTAAACTTTTATCATGCTTTTCTCCCCCACAAGGCAGCGGTGGCCGAACCCCTGCACCGACTTCTAGACAAGAACCGACCCTGGGCATGGGGCCGCCAGCACGCTAAAGCCTTCCAGGATATCAAGGGCCTCCTGATGTCCAACTCCGTCCTTGCCCATTTCGACGAGACCCTGCCCTTGGTCCTTGCATGCGACGCATCCCCTTATGCCGTGGGGGCAGTTCTGGGCCACCGACTCCCTGATGGGACCGAAGTCCCTATCGCGTACCACTCGCGGACCCTCTCGTCAGCGAAGCGGAACTACGCCCAAATCGACAAAGAAGGGTCGGCAGTTGTGGCCGGCGTCAAAAAATTTCATGATTACATCTACGGCCGGCCCTTTACCCTCTATACGGACCACAAACCCCTCTTAGGCCTCTTTGCATCGGACCGGCAGACCCCTCAGGTGTTGTCCCCACGGGTCCTCCGTTGGTCCATTTTTCTAGCCGGCTACACCTACACCCTAGTGCATCGCCCGGGCAAGGCAATGGGCCATGCTGACGCCCTGAGCCGCTTGCCCTTGCCTGACGTGGATCCCGATCCAGCCCCCGCTCATCAGATCCTACTGATGGATATGCTTCCGGACAGGCCATTGCTCGCCTGCGACGTTGCTGCCCGCTCCGCTCGTGATCCAGTCCTCTCCCGTGTCTTGGACTGGGTGGGAAGGGGGTGGCCCAAGGGCTCGACTGGGCCGGAATTTACTCCGTTTGCAGCCCGGAAAGATGAACTATCCACCCACAAAGGCTGCCTACTATGGGGCAACAGAGTCGTCATCCCCAAACCCTTGCAAGACCAAGTACTGAGAGCCCTGCACGAGGCATACCCGGGCATAGTCCGCATGAAGGCTCTCGCACGGAGCTATGTCTGGTGGCCCGGCCTCGATGCAGAAATTGAGGCTTGGGTTAAAAGGTGCCCGACATGCCAGGTGTCAAGGCCTGACCCCCCACGTGGCCCAGTGCAATCATGGGAATCCACCAAAACCCCCTGGTCAAGACTGCATATGGACTTTGCTGGCCCCTTCCATGGGCGGACTCTACTCATACTAGTGGATTCATACTCCAAGTGGTTGGAGGTGGTCCAGGTGCCCTCGCCATCATCGCAGGCGACCATCACGGCTCTGAGGGCCATCTTTGCAACCCACGGGTTGCCGGAGACCATCGTCACCGACAACGGCAGAGCATTCACGTCCGCAGTGTTCCAGGACTTCTTGGCCAAGAACCTCATCAGGCACATTCGCTCTGCCCCGTTTCATCCAGCCACCAACAGCCAGGCAGAGCGGATGGTGCGCACGGCAAAGGAGGCCTTGAACCGTCTGGGCCCCTCAGACTGGCCAAAAGACATGGCATGTTTCCTAATGGCCTACCGGACCACACCTACCGCCTCCACAGGTCGCAGTCCAGCAGAACTCCTCATGGGCTGCCGCATCTGCACCCTGCTGGACAAGCTGCACCCTGACCGAGCCCCAGACAGGCGACCGGCGCCAGAACACCTTAAAGCCCCCAGAGGGTTCTACCCAGGTGAGACAGTGTGGGCACGGAACTATGCCACCACTGGCCCCGCCTGGCTCCCTGGAAAGGTGGACCACGTCACCGGACCGGTCTCCTATGCAGTGACATTGGAGGGTGGACATCTCCTGAGGCGACACATCGACCAACTCCGAGGTCGCCTGCCTGCCGGGGAGCCAAGGTCAGAGGCTCCAGATCCGGACAACGTAAGTCCCCGAGAGCTGACACAGAACAGGGTTCCGTGGAGCCCGCTTCTGCCCAGCAGGAGGAGACCCCCCGACCGTGCAGCTGAACCCAGGTCTCCCGGGGCCGCCGTCCCAGATGTCTCCAGCTCTGCAGCCGCGGAACCACCAACCAAGTCGGAACGCCTAGTCCCCTCGGAGCTCCGATGCTCGACACGAGACCGCCGCCCTCCGGCATATCTCCAGGACTATGTCACCTGATAGCTGGAACTATGGGGGGAGGGGTGTTGTGTCCTAGGCTTAAATGGGAGAACTGTTACTTTTGGAGGGAAGCTGAACAAGCCAAAGCTTGTACTCCACACCAGGGTTCCAGAGAAGGCCTAAGCGTGCCCAATCAGGGGAAGGATTGAAACATAAGTAGCCAATCAACATCTAGGCTCATACTGTACCCTGATAGGCCCTTAGGGCCCTGTAAATAGCCAATCCATGTAGATAGTTAAGGACCAATCAGAAGGGGGCAAGAATTGTATAAAAGAGTGGGAAGTTTGAATAGAGCTCAGTCTGTGTGTGTGTTCCTGAAGTAAAGCTTGCTGAAATCACTCTCTGACTCTGGTCTCTTACTGCGCCAACCCCAGTACTTTACAGAATGTATTACATTATAAAATATTTTCCTCACATTCTCTTAAATCTTATCCTAGCAAGTATTAGAGATAGATGTAAAGAAAGAGAGGAAGAAGGACTGGTGAAAAGAAGATACCAGGAGAGCATGTTTTCCCTTCTAATCTGTCAAACCATTGTTAACATTCTGTGAGTTCTGCTGAATTGTAGTCAGGACCTAGAGAAGCACATGATTTGTTCTGTGTGAACTTCCAATTTGCTTTTCTCGAGTTGCATGCCATTGCCAAACCTGTTTAGAATCAAAGATAGTTCGTGATATATCCTGGGAATGCACAATGCAAATGAAATAAAAAACAAACAAAAATTATACCTGGCACTCTCAACCACTCAAATGTCCCTGTGTAATTATGTGGATTCTAGCCTCTAGTAGCACAGCTGTAGCTGTGCATTTTATTATCCTTCTTGATTAGAGAACAAATGGAGGACAATTGAGTCTTGTCTCACACAAAGACAATTCTCTATGTAGCTATAGGCCAGTCAGTCTGACTTCGGTCCTAAGGAAGATACTGGAGTAGAATTTAGCACACTGGAAAAGTGGCTTGATCATGTGAATAAGATGCAGTTCAACAAGGATAAGTACAGAGTTCTATATCTGGGTAGCAAAAATAAGAAGCATGCATACTGGACACACTTCTGGGTAAGAGTGTGTGTAAACAAGATCTTGGGGTACAGGTAGACTATAAGCTAAATATGAGCAAGCAGCATGATTCAGTAGTAAAAAAGGCTAATGGGGTCTTGAGGTGCATCAACAGAGGCATAACATCCAAATTACAAGGTGTCATAGTCTTGCTGTACACCACATTGGTCAGGCCACACATGGAGAACTGTGTACAGTTCTGGAGATCTCATGTCATAGAATCATAGAGCTGGAAGGGACCTCCAAGGTCATCTAGTCCAACCCCCACACACACAATGCAGGAAACTCACAAACACCTCCCCCCAAATTCACAGGATCCGCATTGCTCTCAGATGGCCATCTAGTCTCTGTTTAAAAACCTCCAAGGAAGGAGAGCCCACCACCTCCCGAGGAAGCCTGTTCCACTGAGGAACCACTCTAACTGTCAGGAAGGTCTTCCTAATGTTGAGCCAGAAACTCTTTTGATTTAATTTCAACCTGTTGGTTTTGGTCCTACCTTCTGGGGCCACAGAAAACAATTCTGCACCATCCTCTATATGACAGCCCTTCAAGTATTTGGTGATCATATCACCTCTCAGCAGCTTCCTCTCCAGGCTAAACATGCCTAGCTCCTTCAACCTTTCTTCATAGGGGTCTGGAGACCATCTTCGTCACCCTCCTCTGGTCAAAAAGGATGTGGACAGAATGGAGTGGGTGCAGAAGAGAGTGACAAAGATGATCAGGGACCTGGAGACCAAGCCCTTTGAGGAAAGGCTGAGGGACTTAGGAATGTTCAGTCTTGGGAACAGGTGGTTGAGGGGGGACATGATTGCTCTCTTAAAGTATTTGAAAGGCTGTCACTTAAAGGAGGGCAGGAAGCTGTTTCCTTTGGAAGCAGTAGATAGGATCTGCAATAATGGGTTAAAATTACAAGCAGACATTGGGGTGGGGACTATAGAAAGAATAGTTCAGTTGGAATTGGCTGCCTAGTGAGTTGATGAGCTCCCTTTAACTGGCAGTCTTCAACAGTGATCCATGCAACGGTCACCTCGAGATTAGATTACTGTAATGCCCTCTACATGGGGCTGCCTCTGTGCCGAACCCAGAAGCTGCAGCTAGTGCAGAATGCAGCTGCTAGACTGCTGCTGGGGCTCCCAAAGTGGGAGCACATACAGCCGGGGCTGCGTGAACTGCACTGGCTACCAGTTATTTACCGGATTCGTTACAAAATGCTGGTCATTACCTTTAAAGCCCTATATGGCCGAGGACCTGCCTACCTTAGGGACTGTCTCTCCCCACACAAACTCCAGAGAGCACTGAGGTCAGCAGGGAAGAAACTGCTGACTATCCCCGGGCCAAAAGAGGTAAAACTCCAAAGTATCTGCACTCGGGCTTTCTCTGTTATGGCTCCACAATTATGGAATCAACTTCCAGAAGAAATGCGGGCCCTGTGGGACTTTGAACAGTTCCGCAGGGCCTGCAAGACCATCTTGTTTCGAATGGCCTTCACTGATTAGAACTGCTAAGTAAAGTTTGCCATCTAGGTAATAGCACAAAAATATTAATTTTACTGTTTTTAGAATTTTAATAGATTTTAATTAATTGTAGTTAAAATGTCGTATTGTACAATGTATATATTGAATTCTTGTTGTTAGCTGCCCTGAGCCTGCTTCGGCGGGGAGGGCGGGATACAAATAAAAGGTGATTGATTGATTCAAGCAGTGGCTGGATGAACACTAGTCAACAACGCTTTAGGTTGATCCTGCATTCTGCAGGGGATTGGACTAGATGGCCTGTATGGCCCCTTCTAGTTCTGTTATTCTATTCTTGTTGCTGCAGGAAAGCATCTGCACAGCAATAGATTACTAAATATTTTAAAATATTATAACAATTTATTGACATTATCTACTAATTCCCTACTTTTATTTTTAAAATAAAAAGTGAAGGCTAGTTCCAACAGCTTTTCCAGTAGTAAAAAGAAGAAGGGTCCTTTAACTGTCCCAAAAGGCTATGCTGGTGAATATGTAATCTAAATGGCCAAAAACTATATAGGATGAGGTTAGTAAGGATGAGAATTCTGTAAAATTGAGCAAAAAAAGCTATCTGGATCTAACTGTAAGTATCTAGCACTTTTATTGTGGAGTAATAAGGGTAAAGGCTACAGATTTCCCCATGTAACTCTACAAAGAAAAGTGCTAAATATTTTTTTTAGAATATTGAAACTGGGAAGAAGTTGATCCTGGCAATAGATCATTATAATGCTAGAGTGATCTAATAATTTTTTGTTTTAAGTTTCTTTGTGTATGTTGGGGCAGAAATGGCAGCCATTGGAGATGAGGCAAAAAAAAAAATGGTGCCAATGTGGAAGAAACCTGCAAAAATACACAGTTCCCCATTCAAACAGCATTCAAAGACATTTCTTTTGATGTTGACTACAGTCTTTCCAAAAAGATCAAAAGATTTTAGAACAAATCAATCAGTCAGTCCTTGAGCACTTAGGAAGCCTAGTTATGATTACTAAGAGCCAGCATGGGTTCCTCAAGAACAAGTAATGTCAAACTAACGTAACTCTAACTAATTAAAATCTAATTAAATAAAATAAATCTCTCTTTTTTTTTAGAGTTACTACCCAGTTGGATGAGGAGAATGCTGTGGACATAGTTTACCTTGATTTCAGTATGGCTTGTGATAAGGTTTCACATGATATTCTTGTTGACAAGTTGGTAAAATGTGGTTTGGAACCTATTATTGTTAGGTGGATTTATAATCAGTTGACAGATTTATAACCAGATTGACAGACCTAAGAGTGCTTGTTAATGGCTCGTCATCCTCTTGGAGAGGAGAGAAGTGGGGCACCTCAGGGGTTCATCCTGGACCTTGTGTTGTTCAGCTTTAATGAATGACTTTGATGAAGGAATAGAGGGAATGCTCATTAAATTTTCAGATGATACTAAACTGGGAGGGGTAGCAAATGCAGTAGAAGACACAGCCAAGATACAGGATGATCTTGACAGGCTGGGAAACTGGACTAAAACTAACAAAATGAATTTCAAGAGAGATAAATGTAAAGTTCTGCACTTGGGGGGGAAATCAAAAGTATAATTATGGGATGGAGAAGACTTGTCTTGGCAGTAGTACATAGAAAAGGATCAAGGGGTCTTAGTAAACCATACTTTGAACATGAGTCACCAGTGTGATGCAGTAACTAAAATGGCAAATGTGATTTTTGGGCTGCATCAACAGAAATATAGTGTTCAGATCATGCAAAGTGATGGTATCCCTTTACTCTGCTCTGGTTAAACCTCACTCTGTGTATTTTGTTTAGTTTTGGATCCTGCAGTTTAAGTAGGATGTTGACAAGATGGAACTTGTCCAGTGGAGGGCAACACAGATAGTGAAGGGTCTGTAGGTTAAGTCCTATAACAAAAAGCTGAAGGAGCTGGATATGTTTAGCCTGGAGAGATGATTGAGAGGTGATATGATAGCCATCTTCAAGTATTTGAAAGGCTGTCATATAGAAAACGAAGCAGAGTTGTTTTCTGTTGCCCCAGAAAATTGGATAAGAACCAACTGGTTGAAATTCAATCAAAAGAGTTTTTGGCTAAACATTAGAAAGAACTTTCTGACAGTTAGGGTGGCTCCTCAATGGAACAGACTTCCTTGGGAGGCAGTGAGCTCTCCTTCTTTGGATGTTTTAAAGCAGAGTCTAGATAGTCATCTAACAACAATGCCGATTATATCAATTTAGGCAGACCATCGAGAGGGAGAAAAGAAAGGGATGAGTCAGTGCTTTGCTCTTGTGGTCCTTTCTTACTAGGGTTGACTCAAAATCTGGGGACTTTTAGGGTAGAGCCAGGAGCAAAGTTGTGAGAAGCATGATTGAACTCTGAAGGGAGTTCTGGTCATCACATTTAAAGGGGTCACATTCACCCTGAACTGGATAGCCCAGGCAAGCCTGATCTCATCAGATCTTGGAAGCTAAGAAGGGTCAACTGTGGTTACTACTTGGATGGGAGACTGTCCTTGAAATACCCAGTCAGGGGACAGGGACAGGCTTATTCAGCCACCTCCCTGAGTATCCTCCAGGCCCCCAGTAGGCATCAGTAATCAGAGGCCAACATGACTTCCAGGTGCAGACATACACACACACAAAAATACAGAAATACCAAAAAGGGAGGGGGCACATTCCTTTTAAACGCCTTCCCTCCTTTGGAAATAATGAAGTATGGGGGCACCTTCTTTGGGGGCTCATAGATATGAATCCCCTTGTCCAATCTTTTTGAAACTTGAATATTTTTTTTTTGGAAAGGCACTAGATGCTATGCTAAAAAAATTGGTGACTCTACCTCAAAAAACAGCCCCCAAGCCCCATACACTCACAGATTGATTCTCCATTATACTCTGTGGGGACTGATCTCCATAGACTATAATGTAGTGCTCAGTGGATGTTTCCTCCTCCCACCTGCTTTCTGGTAACCTAAAGCAGAGGGAGGGCCCCCAAAGCAGGGGATCCCCTGCCCCCAACTAGGGACTGACAGCCCCACTTCTTATAATATGTTCTGCATATAGACTGAAGAGACAGGGAAATAAAATATTTATTTCCATTAATTTATACCCCACCCTTCCTGCGAACATCCTTGACTGACTCCTTCACCCATTGGAAACCATTCTGTTTTTCCATATTTTGTCCTAATAGTAGCCTCTTGTAAGGAGTACAGGTTGCACATTCAGCTCCAAGTCCATGTAAAAGAGAGATGAAGAGAGATCCTATGTAAGATGAAAACAAAAGGCAAGTAATGGACAAAGATGCCTCAGCTTCTAATGGTTGAGAGGGTTGGGCCAGCTGCCAAGTGTACCCCATTGAGAGAATTCTCTTAACCAGGACTTTTTTTTGAGCAGGAACGCACAGGAATGCAGTTCTGGCTGGCTTGGCATCAGGGGTGTGGCCTAATATGCAGATGAATCCCTGCTGGACTTTTTCTACAAAAAAGCCATGTGTAAAACAATGATGATGTCAGGGGGTGTAATCTGATATGCAAATGAATTCCTGCTTGGCTTTTTCTACAAAGAAAAACCCTGCTCTTAACCCTTTTTCTCTCCGTTCCTCTTGTATGGAAAGTTAAAATATCCAACAGATTTGCCATTGCTTTTCTCTGGCAGATGCCACTGCTAGTTTTTCCCTTGTTTTCTTTGGTTTTGTCTAAATAAAAGATGCTTTACAGTGCTGCTTTTGACAGTTTTAGCTGAGTACCAGAAAGTCTGATGTGCTCTGTTGACTCTTGGGTACAAAGTGTTACCTTTTTGTGAGTTGTGCAAGACATACAGGATGATAAGACTTGGAGTGACAGGAAAATGACTGCATGTTTGTCCAGGTGAGAGTTTAGCAAGAATAAAACTCTGCAGTAATGAAATGGTGACAGGTTAACATTAGCAGTTGACAGTAGTGGGATGATGATAAAAAAGAAACATAACTAGAAGTTTTAAACAAAATAATAGTGCTCTAGTTTGGTAGCTCTGAATGGTAAGAAAACAAAAGCTGTGTTATACCATGTTATGTTTGATTGGCCCAGGACAATTCATCAAAAGTCACTCCTCTGCCTGAAAAGATGAACGCATATTGTATCTCAATGAGTCAACGTGTGACAATCAACACATGACAGATCTGAGGACCACTGTACTTCTTTGGGAACACTGAATTTCAGAGATCTTTCCAGAATTAACCAGGGTATTATGGGAAGGAGCTGTGATTGATCAGGGACTAACCACACTTTAAATTTTCTCAGATTATTTCCCTAGGTTGAATCACAGATGTATTCTGAGAGCTCCATGTCTTTAGATAGGTTGTAATTCAATTAAGACTGGGATTGTGGTAAACAGGAAGAGGAGATTTAGACCTTCCCCTGCTCCCTTTCCTCAACCTGAAATGGTCTCAGGAAGGTCCTATTTGTGCCCTGGAGGCTTTATGCCTACTGATATAGCTACATGTCAGTTTCCCAAGCAGAGCAAATTGTGTCTGCCTGGAGCCATTTCAGATCAGAAGAATGCCCTGTGTGTGTGTGTTTTTTGGGGAGGACAAAGCTGCCTCTTCCTGCTCACCAAGCCACTGTATGCCTGGGAAGCACAGAACTCCTACATGTCTGTGCCCTGTCCAGGGACCAGGGGTATGTACCCAGGAAAAATTCAACACGTAATTAAGCCCTCAAGTGATAGAGCATAAGAAGAGTCTAGGTGCAATCCTAGGCATCTCCAGTTAAAGCACATACTGAGGCATTCTAGGAATTCCCTGCCAATCAAGGTAGACAGACAGTATTGAGCTACCTGGAACAATGGTATGACCTGGTGGCATAAAAAAGATTCACATATAACTTTCTTTGGGTTCCTGTCCTAAAAGAAAAGAAGGATATAGAGTTTAAATACATAAAATAAGTCTTTCTCAGACAAGGTACATTTGCTCTTAGGAAGTTCTCCCAAGAAGCTTAAACATAATGGGCTGGATCCAAAGATTCCTTCCAGTTTGTGAGAGTATTCTTTATATAATGGCTTCTGTTTATATCCATCCCAATGTGAAAAGCAGCTATTTCAGTGTCCTTTAAAAGGGGTGAGTGGGTGTGTCTTCACATATATGAAAGAGCTACCTAACATATCCATTTCCCAGTACAAATATTAAAGAAACTTTGAAATGTAACTTGGGTGGCCATCATATTGCTTATGAATTTCTAGCTATATGCTGCTGCTGTTGATCACTCTGCATTTGAAAAATAGATTATTTCTTATAAAGGTCTGCACTCTTCATTGGTGGTATTTTTTTCTTTTATTAATAAATGGTTATTACTTTTGAGAAGGAGAAATAAACTGGAACCTATGCTGAGTAAATTTGTTAGCTCTCTCTACAGGGATAATGATTTGAACTCATAAAACCATAGCAAATAGCTGGAGTGTGACCAAGAGACCCCTAATTTCAGTTATATACGGACATTGTAATCACCTGTTTGGTTGCCAGGGTGCCTGGAGATTCAACTCACACACATCTGCTGTGAGACGTGGGTTTTATCTACCATTTTATAAGAGACTTATGTGAATACTAACAGCACTCTGGAAGAGCACCCGAGTACGGGCCTTTTCAATAGCAGCCCCCGCCCTATGGAATCAGCTTCCTGAGGAGGTGCGGGCCCTGCGGAACCTTGACCAGTTCCGCAGGGCCTGCAAGACTGCCCTCTTCAAACAAGCATATAACGACTGCTGTTGTTAATTAAGGATCCGCCAACATGGTCCTTTCAAGGACCTATGTTAACATAGAACTAATCATATCGGCAGAAATTAGCGTCAGAATGCCACCATTGCTGCCAGATGAAATTAAATTAATGAATTTTTAAATACATTAACGGGTTTTTATGATGTTAAGTTTAAGTTTTATTGTTAAATTTAAAGTTTTTATATTTATTACTGTATATGTATAAGATGTTGTTAGCCGCCCTGAGCCTGCTTAGGCGGGGAGGGCGGGATACAAATAAAATTTTACCTTACCTTACCTTACCTTACCTAAGGGCTTAAGAAAGATCTTATAAGCTCTGACCCTACATCCCACAAGTGTGCATCTGACAGTACCACATACCCCACTGTTAGATACGCCCCCAATACCTGATCAGTTGAGGGTCCATCCCCCATCTCCTTTTTCGTTGCCGTTGGAGCCTTCCTCGAAGACTACGATAGGTAATTATTACCCTGTTTGTCAATCCTTGTGTTTACTCCTGTCTATTTCAACCCTATCTTTATTAGGACTGTATGTGTGTTGTGTGACTTTATACCCTTGTATGTTTGCCTTTATTCTATAATAAAACCCCTTGATTATTATATCATATTGCCTCATTATTGGGTAATTTCCAAAGCAGACGCCTTCTGTATAAACAGGCTTTTAGATCTTGCTGAAAGGCTGATTGCCCTCCACTCTAAATTCCCCCAAACCCTATTTTTAGGGCAATTTGCTTAACAGGAGGGAGAAATAAATTGAAAATATTAAAAAGATTAGAAGATTTAATTAAAATCACAAAGACCCTAGCAATAATGTAACTTCTCTGGAGACTTCATTTATGTTATATCTAACATAAGCAAATGGCTCAGTTAAAAATTTATAGGAACATAGAACATAAATCCTTTAAACTGGGATCTAATGCCCCTGTACAGATCTATGGTGTGGTCTCATTTGGAATACAGTGTACAGTTCTAGAACATTGCAGAGCTGGAAAAAGTACAGAGGAGAACCAAGATGATTAGGGGTTGGAGCACCTTCTCTATGGAGAAAGGCTGAAGAATCTTAGACTTTTCTGTTTAGAAAAGAGATGAGTGGGGTGGGGTGGGGGGACATGGTAGAGGTTTATACAATTATGTGTTTGGAGAGAGCCATGGTGACTAATCCTCTAAATACCAGAGCCAGGAGACAACATCAGGGAAGGCCTCAGCCAGAGGAACTGGCTGGCTACAATGTGAGACAGGATGCTGGACTAGATAGACCATTGGTCTGATCCAGCAGGGCTTTTCTTATATTCATATGATCTAGAATAAAAATAATTGGGGTTTTTTTCTTGGATCTAGTTTAAACAAAATCCATTTTTATTTATTTAATATACTGATATCTTTTTCCATCTCTTCAGACTCAAGGGAGGAAACAAAACAGAAATGGCTGTCAGGAAACAAACATTCTTTTTGCTGCTTTAAACAGCACCTGTGAAAAGGTTCAAGTACATCTGACATAGTTAAGTCTCTGAGGATGTAACTGCATGTTAGAGGAAATGAAACTGAATATCTTGAGTTCATTTCTGTTGTTTATCTATGTATGCAGGGTACACTAAGACTACATTTGCCACAAGTGCCTAAGTGACCCAACAGGCAAACAAATAATCTGGATAAGCAACACGAGCAAATATGTCAGCCTGCCCATAGCGTTATATAATTTCTCCCCATGTAGTTCAGAGTATAAATCCATTAATGTATAGTTCTAGCACAATTGAATCTCCACTCACATTTTACAGTCCACACCAGGAGGAAATTACTACCAGTGCATTTTTAAAGCTTTATTATACTCTTCTAAACCTATTGACTTCAATACATTTGGGAGGATGTAACTGCTTAGGATTGTAACTGCGGATGTATTTAAAAGAAGTTTCAAAGTGTTGTGTGACTCTGTCCTGAAAAGTGAACAAATGGCTCATGCTTGACCATGCCTGCAGCCAGAAATTGTGGGATATTGAACTATCATTGGACTATAGCAATTATTTGCAAGTGAATTGCCCTGTCCACATAAGATGATCCAGTTGCTATCGTCCTGTCAAGTGTGTGGTGCTTGACAGTGCACAGAGGAGGAACCAGCAATAAGGAACTGGAGGAAAATGTGTTGGATCCCAAGATTCCGTTTGACTAACTGTGGAGACTTTCTCCAACACAAAGAACCTTCTGACAGCTGACCATACCTCTTCCACCAGTGCAAACCTTCTGTTGTTGGACAGCTCCATCCTTAACAGAACTGGAAAGTTTGGATCCAACCTATGGACTCCCAAGTAGAAATAATGATGAGTTTATTAGAGTTCTAAAACATATTCAAATACTATTTTTTGCTGATTCAAAGGTTAAAATGGCATGCAAATTCACACTAAGAATTTCCGTGGAAAATGTGTTGCTTAAAGAGTTCTGTTGAAAAGATTTCAGTGAGTGAAGACGAGACTGTCTCTTGTTTATAGTGAGTTCTTTTGATAAGACCTTCATAGCTAGGGTGACCATAATGTCTGAAGGCCAGCCAGGGACACTGGGGGGGGGGGGGGGGGTGCGCCACTTCCGGCGACGTCACTTCCGGTGATGTCATGCCACCACCGGAAACAGGAAGTGGCATCACTTCCTGTGACATCATTTCCCCCGCGTCACCTGCCGGAAACAGGAAGTGACTTCACAGCACTTCCTGTGACGTCCCCAAAAATCCCCCAAATATCACCGCCGGAAACAATTTTATTCTCAAATCCTGTATATACTTCATCAGTATATGGGATAAGGCACTTTCTCAACTGTGCTGCATAATGCAGCCTATTTATTTTGTCCTGTTGGCTCTGTTGGCTCTATCTGCGCCACCTTCATCACTTTCGGGGTGTGGATCCCCCAGTGGGGTGGTCTCCCGACTCCCTCCGCTGACTGTTTCTGATAGCCCTGCGCCCCCTCTTTCATTTGATATGTGTCCCGTGCGGGTGCCACCCTCCCGCCGGGAGATGCCGCAAAATGAGCCCCCTTGAGGCTTATGGCGGCAGGGCTCGGGGGAAGCGAGCTAGACTGCTGTTCTTTTGAGGGGTTATAGAGTGTTTCGAGCCCGTCCCTGTGGCATCGGTCCCATCGTTGTGGGACCAAGGGGGCCGGCACAGCGGCACGCCGAAGCAGCCTGTCACTAATAACACCGGTCAAGATGCAGGACAGGAACCTGGAAGTGACCGACAGGCTGCTTCAGCGTGCCGCTGCGCCGGCCCCCTGGGCCCCACAATGATGGGACCGATGCCACAGGGACGGGCTCGAAACACTCTATAACCCCTCAAAAGAACAGCAGTCTAGCTCGCTTCCCCCGAGCCCTGCCGCCATAAGCCTCAAGGGGGCTCATTTTGCGGCATCTCCCGGCGGGAGGGTGGCACCCGCACGGGACACATATCAAATGAAAGAGGGGGCGCAGGGCTATCAGAAACAGCCGGCGGAGGGAGTCGGGAGACCACTCCACTGGGGGATCCACACCCCGAAAGTGATGAAGGTGGCGCAGATAGAGCCAACAGAGCCAACAGGACAAAATAAATAGGCTGCATTATGCAGCACAGTTGAGAAAGTGCCTTATCCCATATACTGATGAAGTAAATACAGGATCTGAGAACAAAATTGCACTAGAAGACACAAACACAAAGCTCCCTTACACTGAATCAGTGCTTGGGTCCACCAAAGTCAGTATTGTCACATAAGAGAAGCCCTGTTGGATCAGGCCAGTGGCCCCTCCAGTCCAACACTCTGCGTCACATAATAACATAAGAGAAGCCCTGTTGGATCAGGCCAGTGGCCCATCCAGTCCAACACTCTGCATCACATAACAACATAAGAGAAGCCCTGTTGGATCAGGCCAGTGGCCCATCCAGTCCAACACTCTGCGTCACATAACAACATAAGAGAAGCCCTGTTGGATCAGGCCAGTGGCCCATCCAGTCCAACACTCTGCATCACATAACAACATAAGAGAAGCCCTGTTGGATCAGGCCAGTGGCCCATCCAGTCCAACACTCTGCATCACATAACAACATAAGAGAAGCCCTGTTGGATCAGGCCAGTGGCCCATCCAGTCCAACACTCTGCGTCACATAACAACATAAGAGAAGCCCTGTTGGATCAGGCCAGTGGCCCATCCAGTCCAACACTCTGCATCACATAACAACATAAGAGAAGCCCTGTTGGATCAGGCCAGTGGCCCATCCAGTCCAACACTCTGCGTCACATAACAACATAAGAGAAGCCCTGTTGGATCAGGCCAGTGGCCCATCCAGTCCAACACTCTGCGTCACATAAGAACATAAGAGAAGCCCTGTTGGATCAGGCCAGTGGCCCATCCAGTCCAACACTCTGCATCACATAAGAACATAAGAGAAGCCCTGTTGGATCAGGCCAGTGGCCCATCCAGTCCAACACTCTGCGTCACATAAGAACATAAGAGAAGCCCTGTTGGATCAGGCCAGTGGCCCATCCAGTCCAACACTCTGCATCACATAACAACATAAGGAGGGAGGGAGGGAAGGAAGGAAGGAAGGGAGAAAGGGAGGAAGGGAAGAAGGGAAGAAAGGAAGAAGGGAGGGAGGGAGGGAAGGAAGGAAGGAAGGAAGGAAGGAAGGAAGGAAGGAAGGAAGGAAGGAAGGAAGGAAGGAAGGGAGGGAAGGGAGGGAAGGGAGGGAGGAAGGAAGGAAGGAAGGAAGGAAGGAAGGAAGGAAGGAAGGAAGGAAGGAAGGAAGGAAGGAAGGAAGGAAGGAAGGAAGGAAGGAAGGAGGGAGGGAGGGAAGGAAGGGGGAGGGAGGGAGGGAAGGAAGGAAGGGGGAGGGAGGGAGGGAAGGAAGGAAGGAAGGAAGGGGGAGGGAGGGAGGGAGGGAAGGAAGGAAGGAAGGAAGGGGGGAGGGAGGGAGGGAAGGAAGGAAGGAAGGAAGAAAGGAAGGGAGGAGGGAGGGAAGGAAGGCAAGGGAGGGAGGGAAGGAAGGAAGAAAGGAAGGGAGGGAGGAGGGAGGGAAGGAAGGAAGGGAAGGGAGTGAGGGAAGGAAGGAAGAAAGGAAGAAAGAAAGGGAGGAGGGAGGGAGGGAGGGAAGGAAGGAAGGAAGGGAAGGGAGTGAGGGAAGGAAGGAAGGAAGGAAGGAAGAAAGGAAGGAAGGAAGGGAGGGAGGAGGGAGGGAAGAAAGGAAGGCCGCCCCCCGCCCCCCCCCCGCTTTCGGCCCCCTTACCTTATTCCAGGGCGGCGGATCCAGCGGCGGCGGGGAGTCCTCCGGCGGCGGCCTCGCGGCAAGGGAGGGAGGGAGCTGCCGGGGCTGGCCTCTGGAGGCCTCCAGGGACCAGCGCCGGGCCTCTCCGCTACCGGCGCTGGCCTCTGGAGGCCTCCAGGGACCAGCGCCGGCTGCTCCGCGGCTTCCCCGCGGCCTCCGCTGGTCCCTGGAGGCCCTCCAGAGACTCTGGAGGGCCTCCAGGGACCAGCGGAGGCCGCGGGGAAGCCTTCGCTGGCCGGCGCTGGTCCCCGAAGGCCTTCCAGAGGCTCTGGAAGGCCTTCCGGGACCAGCGCCGGGTGCCCCGCGGCTTCCCCGCGGCCTCCGCTGGTCCCTGGAGGCCCTCCAGAGACTCTGGAGGGCCTCCAGGGACCAGCGGAGGCCGCGGGGAAGCCTTCGCTGGCCGGCGCTGGTCCCGGAAGGCCTTCCAGAGCCTCTGGAAGGCCTTCCGGGACCAGTGCCGGGTGCCCCGCGGCTTCCCCGCGGCCTCCGCTGGTCCCTGGAGGCCCTCCAGAGACTCTGGAGGGCCTCCAGGGACCAGCGGAGGCCGCGGGGAAGCCTTCGCTGGCCGGCGCTGGTCCCGGAAGGCCTTCCAGAGCCTCTGGAAGGCCTTCCGGGACCAGCGCCGGGTGCCCCGCGGCTTCCCCGCGGCCCTCCAGAGACTCTGGAGGGCCTCCAGGGACCAGCGGAGGCCGCGGGGAAGCCTTCGCTGGCCGGCGCTGGTCCCCGAAGGCCTTCCAGAGGCTCTGGAAGGCCTTCCGGGACCAGCGCCGGGTGCCCCGCGGCTTCCCCGCGGCCTCCGCTGGTCCCTGGAGGCCCTCCAGAGACTCTGGAGGGCCTCCAGGGACCAGCGGAGGCCGCGGGGAAGCCTTCGCTGGCCGGCGCTGGTCCCCGAAGGCCTTCCAGAGCCTCTGGAAGGCCTTCCGGGACCAGCGCCGGGTGCCCCGCGGCTTCCCCACGGCCTCCGCTGGTCCCTGGAGGCCCTCCAGAGACTCTGGAGGGCCTCCAGGGACCAGCGGAGGCCGCGGGGAAGCCTTCGCTGGCCGGCGCTGGTCCCGGAAGGCCTTCCAGAGCCTCTGGAAGGCCTTCCGGGACCAGCGCCGGGTGCCCCGCGGCTTCCCCGTGGCCTCCGCTGGTCCCTGGAGGCCCTCCAGAGACTCTGGAGGGCCTCCAGGGACCAGCGGAGGCCGCGGGGAAGCCTTCGCTGGCCGGCGCTGGTCCCCGAAGGCCTTCCAGAGGCTCTGGAAGGCCTTCCGGGACCAGCGCCGGGTGCCCCGCGGCCTCTCCGCGGCCTCCGCTGGTCGCTGGAGGCCCTCCAGAGTCTCTGGAGGGCTTCCAGCGACCAGCGGAGGCCACGGAGAGGCCTCCACCACTGCCGCCGGGCCCCGCGCGCGGGCGGGGAGTGAGGGTGGGAGCGTCCCTGCGCGTGCGCAGGGGCCCTGCGCAGGCGCAGGGACGCTCCCTCCCTCACTCCCCGCCTTCCCCGCCCGCGCCCGCGGCCCACCGGCTCCGGGGCTGCCTAAACCGGGACCTTTAATGGTCCCGGTATAGGCAGCCCGGGATCCGGGATTGGGTGGCCAGATCCGGGAATGTCCCGGGAGACCGGGACGGTCTGACCACCCTATTCATAGCACAGTGTTCTATTTTCTCATTGAAATCATGCTCAGCAGTTATTTATCTTGCAGATATGACTTTTTGACATATATGAAGGCCTGAGAGCATCTAGATGTCTGTTGCAGGAAATATCAAGGGGTCATAAGAGCCAATGGCATTTGTTTAAAATTAATATTGACCATTAAGTTGATTTAACGACACATGTCCTGACCTATAATGGCCAAGGCCATAGCCTTGTGCATAATTATTTATAAGGAAGTGCCACTTGAGGCAATGAGACTTCAATGTGCATAACTATTAGCATCTGAGTGAATTTAAAAAGGCTCTTTTAATAACTTTAGCAATTAGAACACAAATAATGAATGGTCACTGCAGTTATTAAGAAAATGTCACTCAAGGATAACAGGAAAAGCAGCTAAGAGAGCAGGCAAGGGTGTTATCAACAGTAATGGTCTAAAATGAGGGATGGAGGTAAAAATGGCATGGCAGCTTTACAAATGAAACTTGGCAATATTTCATCGCTGGCTATACATGGGCTGCACATCAGCTATGTAGCCCATGTTGGAGGGGGATGGGACAACTACAGCAGGGCCATTCTGGAACTCTGTGCCACATTTCCTCCTTCCTGTGGGGCAATCTTTCAAACTCTTCAAGTTGTATATTAAGAGAACAATCCTAAACTGATCTTCTCAGAATCCTATTCAGGTCTGCTCAATTCTAGGAATTCTAGGAAAGTGTTCTTAGGTTTGTACTTTAAGTCAGAATAAGGACTGTGATGCAATGACTAGAATGCTGGACTCAGATCTGGAGGACCCAGGTTCAAATCCCCACTCTGACAGGGAAGCCTGCTGGATGACCTTGGGCCAGTTACTCATGCTCAGTCTAATCTACCTCACAGGATTATTGGGAGGATAAAATGGAGGAAAGGCAAATGATGAAAGCTGCTTTGGATCCCCACTGGTAGGTGATAAATGAAGTAAATAAATGAGACCTAGAGCTAAAGTTCATTGCTGGCATGATTAAAAACCACCCATTTTTCACGCAAATAGCTTATCACATGTAACATCCCGACAAGGTTTCTAAGCAATCAAATGGTGCCAAGCCATGATATTTGGAAATGCAACACGTCATCTTCCCATTGATGAAAATTGACAACATATTTTTAGGAACTTCTACCAAGTGATACCAGTAGTTTGTGTTTAGTAATGAATGCAGATGGAATATTATGCCAGCAGTTACTCCATGCCAATGCTATTTGCTCTGTGCTATCTGTTTCTGCTTACTCTCACTCCTGGCCTTCCCTAACTATTTGTTTGTCAAACTTGTTAGCAGTCTGTTAGATCATTATTGTGTGTGTGATCTTTAATAAGTGAAAAAGAAGAAGCCTTTTTTACTTCCAAGGAGACAGAAGATAAAGATCAGAGTACTTCATCAGCACTTCAGTATTTGTTTACTTGACAGCTTGTTACTTAAAATCAAACTCATATCGTGATGGATTAAGAGCATTACAGACATTCGGAACTGAGGAAGATGTTTCTTTTCATTTCGGTGGCTAGTATTTATGGATGACTAAAAATCACAAATGCCAGAAGAATTAAATTGCTTAGGTAAGATACAATCAAGGCCAAGTGGGTGGCAGTTTTGGTTAACATGCAGAATGACAGAAGTTAAGAATGATGAGCAGTGACTTAGGGAGTTCAAGAGGAAACGAAGCTCCATCTCCATGAACAAAAAGCTCTACTAGATTGAAATGCAAGTGAAACAAATCTTAATTAGCTATGAGGAAATTCTTCCCTATTGTGAGAGAGAAGATCTCCTTTCAGCCTTTGGAAGGTTGCACTTGAACAACATTTTCTAAAGAGGAAGGAGCCAAATCTCGCTTAACTCCCACTGTCACTGTTAATCGTCATATGTCATTAGTAACTTGATCATTAATCCATTGTCTTTGGGTGTGTGTATACATGACATCTACCCAAGGCTGAAAGGTGAAATGCTAAAATGTGATTAAAATAGATATGTATGACAGATATGTATACATTTTTATCCTTACAGAATGACCTGTGTGTGAAGGAAACGGGGTGTGTGTGTGTGTGAGGGGTGGCCCTTACTAGTAATGCCAGGGACTGGGGAGACTAATTTTTTTTATGTGATAAAGGGTTGTATCCAGACTAATTTTACACTAGCAGAAGGGAAGGTATAATTTCCATCACTTCCACCCCCCTTTTACCCCTCGTGCTATCTGTGAGGATTTCCTGTTCCCCCAGAAGCAACATTTCAGGGAGATCATCAGGCTGCAGTGGGAAAGAGGGAGGCTGGAACGTTCTGTTCTGTTGACAGAAGTTCCTTCTGTTAATGGAAAAATTTAATCTGGAACCAACCTAATTGTGAATATGCATATATTGTCTGCCATGCTCGATGAAACTTTTAAAGGGCTTAAGCATTCTGGAAGGGAAGGGAGTATGATTTATCACTAGTAATGTCAGAGGGAATATTCAATGATTGCCTATGATGCCCAAGGCACTAATCTGTAATCACCTCTGGTTCTGTAAAATTGCTGCATGTGCACAGCCTCAGGGCATGAGAGGTAGTCTCAGTACCAAAACATTCTAGATTTTGATAGAAGGGAAGCCTTGTTACTTCTGTGCCTTTTTATCGTATCTAGTCATTATCACCTCACTCAGGTAGATTTTAAATTAGGCCAAACTGCAAGTGACATTAGAAGCAGTGATTATATCTCCAGACATAATTTAAACTGGAAAAGCAGCTATTGGGAAAATTTGGATAAGGGTCACAGATCTGAGGATGAGAGGAGGGTTGAATTCTTCTTTGCACTGTTTCCTTGAATGAAACATGCTTCTTGTCCAGTCATTATTAGAGGGAAATGACAGGTACCTCTCTTATACCTACTGGGTTTAATAGCAGATTGGGGCAGACTTTGTTCGGGGAAATAGCACTGGGAGAAAGAATTATCCATGTATCATCATGACCTTGATCCAAATTGTCCCTTATGACTGTACTTTGAGCTTAATTTGCACAAAAGAGAAAATAGTCACGGCTCCCCAACTTCAAATGTAGTTTAGCCTTTTGAACCCTGGGGCAGTAATCAGCCTTTGTCATCTTTATAATATTCACTGGGCCTGCTTACCTTGACTGGCTCCTTCAAGTACCCCTGCAGATCTACCACTATAAATTAAATCAGAAACCAAGAAGCACTCCTAGAAGCAATCCCAACTCTTGCCATAAGTCACAAAAACAATCTGTTTTGAATATGCACATAGATTTCATTTAATGGCAGCTTCAGATTAAGGTTTAAATACTAGTAAATACTGAGTCTGCTTGCAGGTAGGGAAGGATGCAAATAGAATAAAATAAATAAATAAATGATAGGCCAATTGGAGGTGGGAGGGTTGAGAAGAGATAAACTTATGTCAGTGGAAGGGTTGGTGGTACCAGTGAGAGATGATTGGTCTGGGGATTCCGGTACTCCTGGGGAGGGGGAGGTATGACGGTGGGAACAGGCGGAAATGGAAGGGAAGGGGATCGAGACAAGATAGTGCTCGACCACCTTCCAGCCTGTGTCCCATCCCGATGGTGACAGGTAGTGGGGCAAGGCGAAATTACTCGCCTCCGTCACTGGTGTTATGTAATGCCAGGTCCATCAATAATAAGACCTCTACCCTTCAGGAATTCCTGCTTGAGCAGGATATGGACCTGGCATGCGTGACCGAGACCTGGGTGCGTGATGGGGAGACCGTAGCTCTCTCCCAGATGGCGCCCCCGGGATACTCGGTCTTTCACCAGTCGCAGACTAGCGGGCGGGGGGGAGGGGTGGCCCTGTTCATTCGAGAGGCTTACTCCTTCCGGGCCCTCCCGGCTCTGGAGATCAAGGGTATTGAATGTGCCGGCCTGACGTGGGATGTTGGGGAGGGGTTGGCGATCTGGCTGGTGTACCGACTGCCTAACGCACCGGCCAGCGCCTTACTATCCCTGACGGAGGCCGCAGCAGGATGGGCATTGGAGCACCCGAGGCTTTTGATCCTGGGTGACTTCAATGTTCATGCCGATGACGTGACCTCCAGTCAGGCGATGGACCTAGTGTCTTCCATGGCGACACTAGGACTCTCCCAAGTAGTTACGACACCCACTCACCAGGCGGGTCACATGTTAGACTTGATCTTCGCGTCGGGAGTTTCAGTGAACGATCTTGCTTCTATAGCAGTGCCATGGTCGGATCACTATGCCCTCAAGGCTCGTGTGGACGTCCCACCCCAAGCCCGTTTGGGCGGCGAGCTTATTTTAGCTCGCCCGCAGAGCCAGATAGACCCGGAATGGTTCCTGAGGGCTCTGCGGGATCCCTGGCCCCCTGGCGACTCCCTCGATGACCTGGTGGAGGCTTGGAATGATAGGCTCGCCGGGGCCATCGATGAGATCGCACCTAGGCGTCCTCTGCGCCCTCATTCAAGGCCGACACCCTGGTATAACCAGGAGCTGCGGCATTTGAAACGGGGACTCAGACGACTAGAGAGGCAATGGCGGCGTACTCGAGACGAAGCGACTCGAACATCTTATAGAGAGTTTATGAAGTCCTATGAGATGGCAGTCAAGGCCGCAAAGAAAACATACTTTGCGGCGGAGATTGCGTCCGCAACTTCACGCCCGGCACAACTGTTCAATACAATTCGGACCCTTACAACACTGCCACAGGGCAGACCAAATTCTAATGAATTGGAAATTGGCTGTGAGGCTTTTGCGAATTTCTTTGCAGATAAAATCGCATCGCTCCATTCCGACTTCCCTGCCATATTAGATACAGTTAGCGAACCTGAGGCTCCGTGCCTGTCTTCGGATTGTGTCCTGGATGGCTTCGGTGCGCTCAGCCTGGAAGAAGTTGACAGGATCCTCCTATCTGCACGCCCAACAACCTGTAAATTGGACCCATGCCCCTCCTGGCTTATTAAGACCTGCCAGAGGGAGCTAAGATATCCTATACGGGATATCATAAATAGATCCCTGCTAGAGGGGCATTTTCCATCAGCGCTCAAAGAGGCGGTGGTCCGTCCCCTCTTGAAGAAAACAACATTAGACCCGGCCGAATTGGCACACTACCGGCCGGTCTCGAATTTGCCCTTCTTGGGCAAAATTATTGAGAGGGCAGTGGCGTTGCAGCTACAGAGTTTCCTGGAGGATGCTTCTATCCTTGACCCCTACCAGTCTGGCTTTCGCCCGGGCCACGGGACGGAGACGGTGCTGGTCGCCCTGGTGGATGACCTTCAGCGGCATCTGGATCAAGGTGACTTGGCGGTGCTGATGCTGTTAGACCTATCGGCAGCGTTCGATACGGTCCACCATCGGCTTCTGGCATGCCACCTTGCCGACGCAGGGATTCAGGGGCTGGCCTTGCAATGGCTTTCCTCTTTCCTTGACGGTCGGGGACAAAGGGTGGCGATTGGGGAGGAACTGTCCCGGAGACACACGCTTGATTGCGGGGTGCCTCAAGGGGCGGTACTTTCCCCGATGTTATTTAACATCTATATGCGCCCCCTTGCCCAGATTGCCCGAAGGTATGGGCTGGGTTGCCATCAATATGCTGACGACACCCAGCTCTATCTGCTTATGGATGGCCGGCCCGCCTGCGCCCCAGATAATCTGGACCGGGCGTTACAGGCAGTGGCTAGGTGGCTTAGGCTGAGCGGGCGAAGACAGAGGTCCTTTGCTTGGGTCGCTGCGGCCCGGGAAGGGAAATCCCCCTGCCAGCTTTTGACGGCGCGCCGTTGATAGCTTGGGGGTACTATTGGAGCCTTCACTGACGATGGAGGCTCAGATAGCAGCCACTGCCAAGTCCGCTTTCTTTCATCTTAGGCGGGCGAGGCAGTTGGCCCCCTTCCTGGAGCGCGACGACCTAGCAACAGTGATTCATGCTACGGTCACCTCGAGGCTGGACTACTGTAATGCCCTCTACATGGGGCTACCCTTGTGCTGGACCCGGAAACTGCAGCTAGTGCAGAACGCCGCTGCCCGGCTGCTATTAGGGCTCCCAAGATGGGAGCACATACGGTCGGGGCTCCGGGACCTGCACTGGCTGCCAGTAACATTCTGAGTCCAGTACAAGGTGTTGGTCATTACCTTTAAAGCCCTATATGGCCTAGGACCTGCCTACCTTAGGGACCGTCTCTCCCCACATGTTCCCCAGAGAGTACTACGGTCGGGTTCACAAAACCTGCTGGTAATCCCCAGGCCAAAGGAGGCCCATCTAAAATCCACCAGGGACCGGGCCTTCTCAATAACGGCACCTTACTGGTGGAACCAGCTGCTGGAGGAGGTGCGGGCCCTGCGGGACCTAGGACAGTTCCGCAGGGCCTGTAAGACAGCCCTCTTCCGGCAGGCCTATAACATCTAACTGACAATGAGGATACCTTCTGAATGGAATAAAATGCACATACAGACCGCTGGTTTTATTTTTATTTGTTTTATTAATTATGGTTTAAATTGTATCTGTAAATGCTTTTAAATTGAATCTGTGTAAATTATTATGTTGTAAGCCGCCCTGAGACACTTCGGTGAGAAGGGCGGGATATAAGTCTAAATATAAATAAATAAATAAATAAATAAATAAATAAATTAGGGAAATATAATGTAAATTTATTTGCTTAATAAGACAGACATGCAAGCCCTGCATAAGCAATAATGTCCATGCAGATCTGTTAGATATTGGCCAGTGACTTCCTCAGTCCTACTATCACCTCGAAGCTAGACTTGAAATAACATGTAGACAGAACTGGCAGTTCTCTTCTTGCAGAGGGCACAGAGCAAGGGAATGCTAGGGAAAGGTGCTCTAATAATGTGTCTATAAGGGGTGTCTGAGCTGGTAGTCTCTACAGGTTCACAGATTTCTTTGTATTAGTAATGCTTCAGTAGGAGGCTAACATATAAGACCATCAGACCCTACCACTGGGGGATGAGCTGATCATGCAGATTGGCTGCCACAGACTCCATTAACTCTGCTTAGCACTTTCCCATTGAGCAATCCATCCACCGTATACAAGAACTTAATTCCTGTAGTCTGCTGCTAATATTGCAGAATCCTTGCAGGGTGGGGCAAGTGAATGGCACCTCCGTCCTCCACTTCCATCCTGCTTGCTGGTTCTTGAGCAGTGGAATGTTTTTTCCCACCTCAAATTAGCCCTGGTCAAAGAGCTTGTCTGTTAAGCAACTCACATAAGACAGTTATGAACTCTGCAACAGGGCATCTTAGATGCACATCAGCCACTGCAGCTGTTTTTGGTGTTGCAGGCTCAGCAGGAGGTTGGCAGTGAGGATCAGATGGTGTGAATCTGGCCCCCTGTAATGTGCACAGACTAGATTTGCATGAACATCAGTTGCAAAATGAATGTGGCTACATAAAGTTTTAAAAGAACTCTGATTCATGTTTCTCTTCAGTAGTTGGTGAATAAGAATAGACAACCCAACAGAAAATATAGAGGGGTTTGTGGTCTAAAAGCTTAGATGTTTACAAATCCTCTTTCAACGAAATCCAGCCATTCAGAGCTCCTTTAAAGTACATATTGTTTTTTAACTAAAATGATAAAACTGTAATTGTAGACTGCAGAGTAATTAATTTTAATGGCTGTGCAAGAAAAGATAACTGCATTGCACTGGAGAAACAATGGTGAGGCTGACAACAGTGTTACATTTGCAGCTAAATGGGATGATTGGTCAAAGGCATATTTGAGAGGCAGCAGACAAACTAAAAACAACTCTCAAAAACAGACTTCCTCTGAGAAAAATTCCACAACTTTAAAATTTAGTCAAGAGATTTGATAGGTCACTGCAGTTTATCCTCACCTGCATAATCTGTGTGTATATGTTGTAAAACAACATGGGAATGCTTCAGATAACTTGTGATTGGCCTGTCAGACGTGTTTGACTGACTTATTTCAATTGGAGTGTCATAAGCATCTCTTGACTGATACATTAGTTACCTTTGTATACATCTTAAAGAAAATCTTAATATTCAGCATAATTTTATAAACCTTTATCATGTCTCCCCTTAGTCATATATGTTCTAAACTGAAAAATCCTAGAATCTTCAGCCTCTCCTCATAGGGAAGGTGCTTCACCCCTCTAATCATCTTGGTTGCCCTCCTCTATACATTTTCCTGCTCTGCAATATTCTTTTTGAGATACAGTGACCAGAACTTTACACAGTATTCCAAATGAGGCCACACCATAGATCTATACAGGGGCATTACAATTATCAACTGTTTTATTTTCAATCCCTTTCCTAATAATCCATAATATATTGCCTTTTTCAATACTGCAGCATAGCAGGTTGACACTTTCATTGAGCTGTCTGCTATAACCCCAAGATCTTTTTCCCTCTCAGTATCAGCAAGTTCAGACCCCGTTAGCCTATACCTGGTTGGGTTTTCCCCCCCCCCAATGTGCATCACCTTACACTTGCCACATTGAACTTCACTTGCCACATAGTTGCCCACTCACTTTGGAGCTCTTCACAGTCAGCCTTTGTTTTCACCATCCTGAATAATTTTGTCATCTGCAAACTTGGCCACTATACTAATCACCTCTAGTTTCAGATCAATTATGAATAAATTAAGCAGTACCAGCCCCAATACCAACCCTTGTGGGACCACACTGAAGAAGAAGAAGAGTTGCAGATTTATACCCCGCCTTTCTCTCTAAATCGGAGACTCAGAGCGACTTACAATCTCTCATATCTTCTCCCCCCACAACAGACACCCTGTGAGGTGAGTGGGGCTGAGAGGGCTCTCACAGCTGCTGCCCTTTCAAGGACAACTTCTACAACAGCTATGGCTAACCCAAGAGCATTTCAGCAGGGGCATGTGGAGGACTGGGGAATCAAACCCCGTTCTCTCTCAGATAAGAGTCCGCACACTTAACCACTACACCGAACTGGCTTATACTTTGAATAAAACTTTGTTGGTCTTAAAGGTGCCACTGGACTGTGTGGACAATACTTAATGAAACCAGGAAAGCGTTAATGAAATATAAGTGTTAACTACACCAAACTGGCTCTCACTGATGACTTCCCTTCATTGTGAGAACTGTCCATTGATTTAACCAGTTTTTAAGCCATAAGAACCTGTCCTCTTATCCCATGACTGCTAAGTTTACTCAGGAATCTTTGGTGAGGTACCTTGTCAAAGCCTTTTGAAAGTCCAGGTATATAATGTCTGAAAGAACACTGTTGTCTATATGCTTGTTTCACTTTCTCAAAGAACTCCAAAAGGTTGGGGAGGCAGGACTTCCCTTTGCAGTAGCCATGTTAATTGTGCCTCTATATGCCTAAAAAGGCTGTATTTGATTACAGTTTCTATATCTTACATCTGATTTTCTTAAGAACTCTTGGGCATACTCAACAGGCAAGCCTAGGCTAGATGGTCCAATGAGGTAGCTTTATCTTCAGTGCAATCATTCCTAAGCAGGGTTACACCTTCTAAGTCTGTTGACTTCAATGGGCTTAGAAGGGACTCGGAAGTAAATCTCCTCAGGATTGCATTTTTGTTCATGGTACAGGGAGTTGTAAAATGTAATGCTTTCAAGCCTTTTAAAAAACTTTACAATATAATCCTATAAGGACATAAGAAGAGTCGTGCTGTATTAAACCAAGGGCCCATGAAGTCCAGCATTCTGGTTACGTAGTGGCTGACCAACTGCCTCTAGGGGGCCCACATGCAGGATGACTTCAACAGCATCCTCCCACCTGTGCTCCCCATTAACTGATACTGAAGCAGTATCTTTGGTACTGAAGGGAGTAGATATCCATCATGTTATTACTGTTTAGGAGGTTCCATACCAAATCTTAATTATTGATGTGAAAGTAAATAGGTATGGTTAAACAGGGGTTACCAGTAGAGGGGTTAGCAGTTGTATGAAAGTCATCCTCTGTGTCCCAGCCCTGAGCCTCCTCCTGCTCTGCTAGAGAACATGACTGCCCACAGTGACTCTGGAAACCTCCCCTGTCATGGGCGATAGCGATGAACATGCTGGGCCCCTGCCTGAGTTGCCAGCACTGAGCCTGCAGCCAGTCCCTCTGATGCTCCAGGAGCTGACAGCATTCCCTGCACCTGGCCTGGCAGCAGCTGAGGAGGTGCAACTGCAAGCAAAAAGACCTCCAGACTCACCCCCCATGGGTACCTCGTCTGAGGAGTGACTCCACCAAGACTTAGCAACCTGTCAGAGAGATGCGTGCCTGCAGGGAAGATGATCACTGAATCCTGTGCTCTGACAGGAGCTTCACCGCATGCTTATTGGAACATTGCCAGAGGCCCATTTAGCCCCTGCTTAGGACTGGGCTCCTTGTGGAAGCAACAAGTTGCATCCGTGATGACCTCGCATCCAACCCGACTCTCACACTCCTGATCGGATTTCTGACTCTCAGTTCCAGACCAGGGCTGGATTAACAAATAGGCCAAATAGGCACTGGCCAATGGGCCCCCATGCCTTTAGGGGCCCCAGGCCAGTTTGCCTCTCTCTGCCCCCCCCATAGTTCTGTCAAAGGGGCTTTTGAGAAGGTTCCCGCAGGAGATATTAGGAGATAATTTACAAGGAGGCCCCTGAGATTTTGACTGCATAGGAGCCTGCACAGGGTTTAATCCAGCACTGCTCCAGACAATCTTGCTCTTTGACCCCTGACTTGACTACCTGACTTGGCTTTGGTTCAGACTCCCCTGGCTTGACCCTGGACCAGACCTGGACTTTGCACCCAACTGCACCCAGCCTGTGACATCCCCCACCACTGCCCAGCCACCAGCACCAAGCAGGAGCCCAGCCTGAGGGCAAGCAGCTTCCAATAAATTCACAGCGCTAGACTCAACCCACTTGTTAAAAAGACCCAACAATTTAAAAGATGAGAAAACAAAGCAATAGTGGAGTTTGTATACTGATGAAGGGGAGACAACCACTAACATTTGACTAAGATGGCTACCTGAGAGTAAATGCAATTTGAAGAATCTCCTATTTCAAAAAACACACCCAGTGCAAAACTGACCAATAAGGAGAGACTAACCACATCACACACAAAAAAAGGAAATTCCAATGCTACAACACTACCCAGGTTTTCTTATTGGTATGCAAAATATACACTTTGTGATTCCCAAAAGAAAAATCAGAGGGGGAAAAAAGGTGCTGAGTGCAGGCACAGCATCTGAAGTAAAGCCCTACTGACTTGACTTCAGTGAAAATCAGAAAAAAGCTGTGCGTGCATAATAGGCCATAGATAGATATATAATCCAGTGTAAAAAGGAGGGATATCTTGCTGCTGCTTGCTACCATAAAGTACATTCCCAGATGAGCACTCCTGAGTGACACACCTACCCCAAAGAATTTTAAACATTTAATAAAACGTTTAGGATCATAAAATGCCACAGAAGATATTCCAGTCCAGCAGTTGCCTGTGACACTCATGTTAACTACATTTCATAGCGCAATCAACAGTGTATGCAAAATTAAAAGCAGATGAAATACACAGAACTCTTCTGCATATATTTAGGGCTTCTAGGCACAGTTACGTATTTATCAATTCTTTGCTACAATAACAGGTCCTGATGAGCATTTATGTTAACTGTCTTTCTGAGTTAGTAAATAAAACAAACAGAATTAGCTTGTGGAAGATCAAATGTCAGGGTACTGAAGTTTTCAAGAACATGCTAGATTATACAGAATCAGAAATATTGAAGGTTTTGAATCATGTACACTACTTTGCTGAAACATGAGACCTTTATATATATATATATCCTTGTCAATCTCTGGCTGGCAACAGGCTGGCAAAGGCAAACCGTGCATTTGGCCGACTGCACAAAAGAGTGTAGAGCACTGAAAAAGTGTGGAGTGTGGAGCACTGAAAAAAGGCACAAAGATCAATGTTTACAAAGCGGTTGTGATGACAACCCTCATCTATGGCTCTGAATCGTGGGTTTTATACCGTCATCACCTGCGACTCCTTGAGCGCTTTCATCAGCTCTGCCTTCGCACCATCCTCAACATCCACTGGAGTGACTTTGTGACCAACACTGAAGTCCTCAAGAGGGCGGAGGTTACAAGCATCGAGGCACTGCTGTTGAAAACGCAGCTGCGCTGGGCAGGGCATATTTCTAGGATGGAAAACCACCGCCTTCCCAAGATTGCTCTGTTTGGCGAACTTTCCACCGGCCATCGAAATAGAGGGGCACCAAAGAAGAGATACAAGGACTCCTTGAAGAAATCCCTTGGCACCTGTCGCATCTTCCATCACCAGTGGTCTGACCTAGCCTCAGATCGCAAAGCATGGAGGCACACCATCCACCAGGCTGTCTCTTCCTTTGAGAATGCACGCATAGCTGGTCTTGAGGACAAAAGGAGATTGAGGAAGAATCGCACTGCTACAGCACCAACCCCAAATCAGACTTTTCCCTGCAGCCACTGTGGCCGGATCTGCCTGTCCCGCATTGGTCTTGTCAGCCACCAGCGAGACTGCAGCAGACGTGGACTACTGCACCCTTCTTAAATCTTCGTTCACGAAGTCAAGCTGAGAGAGAGAGAGAGAGAGAGAGAGATTTGAAATATCCTCTTCCAAGTTAGGAGTACTTGGAAGAGGATATTTTCCAAGTACTCCTAACTACAGCAAGATAGCCATAGTCGCAATAGTGATGGATATTTGCTTGGTCCCACTGATCTTGAGGAACACAATTGTTGCAAATAGGGATGTGTACTCCTAATCTGGATACTGATAGTTTCCTGATATGAATCCATGCTGTAATTCCAGTCACTCCAGTAGGATCTTGTGGTGATTCCCTTGATCCAGCAGTTATTTACAGGATTAATTTATTTAGAAATGTCCTATGCGGCTTCTCTAGAGACCTGCTTTGAGGGAGTTTACAGCTCCACTTTTCCAGATGTAGCACCCTTTTGTAGAGTGGTCTCCCAGATGAGATTTGGAAGACGTCTTTTGCAACTGGTGTTCTTGGAGCTTGTAAGACTTCTCTTCCGAAGTAAATCCCACTCTGGGTATTGTGGCTGTAAAGGTTAGTTTTATATTTAAATTGTATTTTTTCCATGAAAGTGACTATGAACACAGGAGAGTTCAGGATATGTGTGTGTGTGTGTGTGTGTAAAGTGTCGTCAAGTCTCAGTTGAGTGACCCCAGTAGGGTTGCCAAGTCCAATTCAAGAAATATCTGGGGACTTTGGGGGTGGAGCCAGGAGACATTGGGGGCAGAGCCAGAAACAAGGGTGTGACAAACATAATTGAGCTCCAAGGGAGTTCTGGTCATCACATTTAAAGGGACAGCACACCTTTTTTAATGTCTTTCTTCCATAGGAAATAATGAAGAATAGGGGCACCATCTTTTGGGGCTCATAGAACTGGACCCCCTGGTCCAATCATTTTGAAACTTGGAGGGTATTTTGGGGAGAGGCACTAGATACTATACTGAAAATTTGGTGCCTCTACCTCAAAAAATAGCTCCCCCAGAGCCCCCGAAACCTCCAGATCAATTCCCCATTATATCCTATGAGAAACGATCTCCACATAGGGAATAATGAAGACGTTTCCCTCTCCTCCACCCCCCCCCCTTCTCGCAAATCTGATGTAGGGGATTGGCCTCTCTACTCACCAGCCAGCTTCTTCACAGCAACAAAGACACAGACACAGAAAGTTGAAGCCTTTCACCACCTCCGGAGGTGCAAAGGCACATGGTCCTTTGGGCCGGGGCAGGAAGCAGCCTGGGAAAGCTCCGGCTGCTGCAATGGAGCTGGGTGGGAAGGGGAGGGGCAAGGAGAAGCTGCTGCAATCTGAGGTGAGAAGGGAAGGGAAGGGAGGAGGAGAAGCATCAGGGATTGGTGGGAAGGGGAAAGGAGAAGCTGCTGTGATCTAGGCTGTGTGGGAAGGGCTGCCATTCCCCCCCGCTTTCTGGATTTTTGCCGAGCGGGGGGAGGAGGCTCCAAATCAGGGGTCCTCCACCCAGGCGGGGGATTTGGGAAGCCTAGGCCCCAGCAAGGGGCTTTCATGGCAAGTGAGAAGCAGAGGTGGCTTGCCATTATCTTCCTCTGTAGAGACTTCCTTGGTAGTCTCCCATCCAAGTACTAATCAGATTGGGCTGTACCATGCTACCTTCTCTTTCATGTTCAGGATAGCAATGTTTAAATAAATAATTACATGCAGCTAATTTACTACTACTAGAAAGAGCCCCATGGTGCAGAGTGGTAAAGCTGCAGTACTGCAGTTGGAGCCCTCTGCTCACAACCTGAGTTCAATCCCTGTGGAAGCTGGTTCAAGTAGCTGGCCCCAGGTTGACTCAGCCTTCCATCCTTCCGAGGTCAGTAAAATGAGTACCCAGCTTGCTGGGGGGAAAGTGTAGATGACTGGGGAAGGCAATAGCAAACCACCCCGTAAAAAGTCTGCTGTGAAAATGTTGTGAAAGCAACGTCACTCCAGAGTAGAAAACGACTGGTGCTTGCACAGGGGATTACCTTTACCTTTTTAAAATTCGTACTAGAATGAAGGGGCTGAGGATATTAGAATGCCCCTCCCAGTACATGTTTTCTAATACAGAGCACAGTTTCAGTATAAAAATGAGAGGAGGGCAAATCCCTCTATGTGTAAGTAAGACTAGGAAAAGAAAAATATAGCAAAATTGTCTCAGATGTATATACAAATCTGATCAGTTATTCAAGAGAACAAGGCACCTTTCTAATGTAGTTCTTCAGATATACAAAGGACATGAATTAATTTGGTAATTTTGTCGTCTTTCCCACACAGTATGAAATAAAGACAGACTACGTAAAGTGTAAATGACTCATTTATTCCCATTTTATTCTCATTAGTTAATGGCTCCATTATTAAGGTGTCACATGCTTTTTCAAGCCAAGGAACATCACCAGTGGAATTTCTCTCCAGTTTTTTTAATTTGAGTTAAAAAAAAAAATAAGTGAAACTAAAGGCAGCTGCATTAGGCTTGGCTTGTGCCTATCCTACATTTCCCATACACCAGAGATAACTTCGGGGGTATCCTGTGTGAATCAGAAGTTAAAAACACAGTCTGGTCAACTGAATCACTTCATTTTAACAATGATAGCAGATCCAAACAGCACCTCATTAGCCTCAAGAACTGCTGTAATTTCTTGTGCCAGTGTATATGCTCATTTCATGCTATATTTCCATACATGATTATGGTAATCGATGAGCCAAAGGATGACCATTAAGAGTAAATATAACTATGTAAAGAAAATTTGCTGTAATTGCCACAAATATTTAACATTTACTGAAAGTGCTGATGTGTTACTCACTCAGGCAGCTTGGAAGCATCACAAGAAACCACAATGTGTTCTCCATGCATATAGTAAATCCATGTGCTGACTACAACAGAAGATCATGTTAATTATTGACTTCCAGGAGGTAAGCAGCAAACCTCAGTAGCAGAAAAATGTAAATAAAAATCCAATGAAGTCTTTAGCAAGAAATGTTGAGAAATTAGTGGTGGATTTTTATGTTTTCCACCTGTATGAGACTGCTGTTCTGTAACTTCTGTAATGGCTCCTCCCTATAATGTTCTGAAAAGACTTATTTTATTCTGTCTATTGGTCTTCCTTAGTGTTCCCAAATGATTTTTGCTGCCTCCAAGCCTCTTGCCTTAGACCTCTTAATTTAGCTGGAAGAATAGGGTAGCTTAGATATATTTGGCAGAATGACAGAGCAATCAGCACATTAGTGGTGATGGTTGTGAGCTAAAAGGGGACCTTTTGTTTTAAATAAAACAGTAGTTTTTACTTAAGCAGGAATAGAGTTTTATTTAGATGTTTAGAAACTTCATGGTTCAGGGTAAAAAGTAAAGGCTTTATTTAGATTACCAACTTCCTGGTTGCAAGATCAGTGCAGGGCCTCTCCCCCCCCCCCCCTTCCACACACACATCTTCACCATTTGCTACTTGGGCTAATACCTTCCACTGGGGCTTTTTTTTTCTGGAAAAAGAGGTGCTGGAACGCTCAAGCAGGCAAAGAAAGAGCTTCAGAAAGCTCTCAGTGTGTGTGTGGGGGGAGGGGGGGTGCTCTTGCAAAACTTTTTATCCAGCCAGTCTGGAAGATGGGAGGGGTGGGGTGGGGTGGGGAAGTCTATGCAAGGAAGTCTATACTCTTGGTGCTCTTTCCTGGGTGCTCATTCCAGAGAAGGCTTGGAGTAGGACAGTAAATCAATAGCCTAAGCAGCATCACCAGCCTCAGCATCCTGGCAGCAATGCACCCCTCCAGAGCTAGCTTGTGCCCATGAGCAAGCTCACAGTGGCTGCCAGTGGCAAGTATCCTTCTGAAATCAACACATGTCCATGTTATGCTTATCACCTGTAGAATTATGAATATATTCTTGCTCAGATAGCATGGAATCCAATCCCATGCAGAGGAAAGAGATTAGATCCCAGTTGAGTTTTGTCATTCCATCTTGCAGCATTAAGTGCATCAATGCGGGGAGGGGCATTTCCATCCTCCTTATCAGACTCATTTATTTAATGTTTGCTAGTCTCCTTTGGACAGGAAGACAACCAAATTGCACCAATGCCACCGATGCAGGGGAGGCAATTACATGGCAGGAGTTCAGGTTGTTAGTGGCATCTTTGGTGAGAAAGCTGGGGGGTGGTGATGATCACCAAGCAGCTGACCTGGCGCCACTGCAGTATTTCCCGAATTGCATCCCCTTGATCCTGAAGCTCCCCCCCCCGTCAAGCACCTGCCCCCGCAGAGAGACCTACAAGCCTGCAATTGTAGGCATAACGTGGCCACCACCTCAGAGGGAGGCAGCTGTGTTCCAGTCTATGGAGGCCTCAGGTGGTCACGAGATCACTGCTGATGCTGGGAAGAGCTCCCCGCCATCTCCTTGGTGGTCCCACGTGCCTGATGCTGCCTTGAACTCTGCTAAGGTGTGAGGAAAACCCCCCTTACAGAACATCGTGATTACCAGCTTGGTTGCCAGAGCACCTGTAGAAGTGACTCACACACGTCTGGCCAGAGAGTGTGGGTAAACCTATCCAGGGGCAAAAGGGACTTATGTAGTACTAGCAGCCATAATGCTACAAAGGCACTCTAAACCGGTACAAGAGTGCCTACCAGAAGAACGGATGGTTTCCCGTTGTTCCATATGACGTCCATCTCAGCCATGGAGCGGAAGAGATTGTGCTGCCAGGAGCTATTCAGGCAAACGGTTTTGAAGTTCTGCCCATGGAATCCACCATGGAGGGCTAACACCACACACAGCCATCTTCCTACCAGGCTTGACTCCATTCCAGCGAAGCAGACGGCTCACGTACACACCAGATGTCACCTATGCCTGCAAGCAACCTACCCACCCCAGGAGTGGTTAATCGTCCAACCGCCACTTTCTTTGTTTGATGGAACTCAAAACAAAGACTGGTGCCCAGAAGAAGACAGAAGAAGAGGAAGACCATCTTCAGCCAGAGCCAAGTTCCTTTGTACAAACTGGGTGTTACCTAGGCCATGATTTGACTCTCAATTGTCACCCTTTTAGATAAGTCTAATAGCCCCAAGCATCTCCCCATCCAAGTAATCTCTCTATTCTTCGTCCCAACTGTCATTTTTGGAGCCTCCCCCTGGTCCATTTCAACCTGAAAGTTCACTCAGGTATCCAGGATCCAGGCAAGTCCATTGGTCAAGAGCAAGCACCCAATTAGGTGCCACCAATGAACTTTCTATTGGTTGTCACAGTAGTCCAGTCCTTATGGTCACTGCAAAACCTCCCCTTTTCATGAGGTCATGCACCAGCTGACCACCTTCCTCCTCCCTCGTACCTCCCATCCCCTAAGGGCTCAAGAGAGTCCTTATAATCTGTGGACTAGCTACCCACAGGTGTGCTTCTATCAGTATCCCAACTTCCACTGCCTAGATCCATCCCCGATTCTAAGGCCAAGGTTCGGGTCCCTTCTCCCACTTCCTCGCTCATCACCATTGGAGCCTTCCTTGAAGACTACGATAGGTAAATATCGCCCTGTTTGTCTACTCATGTGTTCCCCTATCTCTCTCTATCTGTGTTTCCTAGGACTGAATGTGTGTTTTGATGAGTATTTTATCTTGTATGGAAGCCTATATTTTTCTTAATAAATTAAAATTGTTTTACTTAATTAGAGTCCCTAATATTTTAAACATTACTTTTCTGGATGTGGAATCCTGTATACACAGGTAAAAAGATCCTGAGTGAGCCAGGTGCCCACCTGACAATTCCCCAACCTCGTTTTGAGGGCATTTTGGCTTACAAAGGGAGGTCCCTGGTGCTGGACCTGTTTTGGGGGCCCCCATACCAACCTTCCACCTGTGTCCCTTTCCCCTGCTCCAGCAGCTGCCACCTGTGAGGTACTTGTCTCTCCTTTTCTCTTTCACTTGTGTCCCTCCCACTGGGCTGGGCTTGACCACTCCTTGGCCTCCTCTTCAGGCCATTGGGAGCCTTTGAACCAAGGCAAGTTTGTGTGATTGGTAGGAAGTTGGCTTCAGGTCAGGAGGAGTCAAAGAGGTGCCAAAACACCATTCCGGGGTGTTCCAGAAGAAAAAAAAAAATCCCTACCTTCCACACAAAGAACACAGACTTCACTCAGTCTCTAGCACTTCACTCTCCTCTTCTCTCCTCACCCCCCTAACCCTCTGAATATACCAGTGAACTTTGCTCCCTCAGGTACAGCTACCAATTATAATACCCTTAATTCACTCATTTAGCCCCCCCTTGTTGCCATAGAGACCTGCATTTTAAACCCCCAGAAAACATACGTACAGAAACACATATTATTTTGTAGAAATAAAACATGCAAAATATTTACATAGCAATACATTACAGGAACACTTTTGTAGTTTTGTGACAGGACAAGTCAGAGCTTTATATATAAATCTGGAACAGGTTGCAGTGAGAGGTGAGTCTGTACATAATAGATTTTAGGGCATTTGCTAGACTATTTGGAAAGAAACTGTAGCTCACTGAAAACAATAGCTGGAATGTGTATGTGACACTCCTCCTCTTGCCATAACAGTACCAAATTTATGTTGACTGCTTGCCTGAACAGCAGAACTTCTTTTTGACATTAACACAGTGCTGTCTTCTCCCCCACAGGCTTCCAGCTTTGCTGAGCAGAGTCAAAAGAGACATAAGAACAGAAGAACAGAAGAGAAGCCATGTTAGATCAGGCCAATGGCCCATCCAGTCCAACACTCTGAGTCACACAGTGGCAAATTTATATATATATATACACACACACACACTGTGGCTAATAGCCACTGATGGACCTCTGCTCCATATTTTTATCTAAACCCCTCTTGAAGGTGGCCTATGCTTGTGGCCACCGCCACCTCCTGTGGCAGTGAATTCCACATGTTAATCACCCTTTGGGTGAAGAAGTACTTCCTTTTATCCGTTTTAACCTGTCTGCTCAGCAATTTCATCGAATGCCCACGAGTTCTTGTATTGTGAGAAAGGAGAAAAGTACTTCTTTCTCTACTTTCTCCGTCCCATGCATTATCTTGTAAACCTCTATCATGTCACCCCGCAGTCGACGTTTCTCCAAGCTAAAGAGTCCCAAGCGTTTCAGCCTTTCTTCATAGGGACAGTGTTCCAGCCCTTTAATCATTCTAGTTGTCCTTTTCTGGTTGCATTAGCTCTAATGCCAGTAAGGTAGTATTAGAAGAATCCTTAAATGACACTGGGCGTTTTCGCACTGACCTTGAAGTGGCGCGACCACCCTCTTCACAGCGGAGGATCTGCCCGGATTTCGCACAAGAAGCGCCGGCGCACCCAAAAGAGCCGGCGACTTCCGTCGCGAAACCCGCTCAAACGTTTTCCTGCTTCTTGGCGGTTTCCGTTTGAGCGGGTTTCGCGACGGAAGTCGCCGGCTCTTTTGGGTGCGCCGGCGCTTCTTGTGCGAAATCCGAGCAGATCCTCCGCTGTGAAGAGGGTGGTCGCGCCACTTCAAGGTCAGTGCGAAAACGCCCATTGTTAAATTCAACAGTGCTGTTCAGGGGATTATAACCTAAGCATACACATAAAATACTTACACTGCAGTAAGAATAAATGCACTTTAAAGTTTTATTATAAATTATTAAGATTTCTATTTTATTAACTTTAGTACACATAAGGTTTTTCCTGTAATAATTTTTACAAGAAAATGATAACCAGCAATGTCATCTTTCATAGTTATTCTTTAAATGTTGTTCCTTCAGAGATCTATTTTGCCACTATGAAGGACCCCTCTTGCTTCCCTCCCTCAGAGGCTAGATTTTCCCTCTCTTTCTCCTGCCCCTTCACTGACTGCTTTCTTCTCCCATGAAGAAACTCCAGCTGTCATACACTGTGTCAGCAATATCTATTGGCTATTTGCTCATCCCTGGAACCTTAGGGAAGGGATAGTATCGCCCTTTAAAGTTAACCCTTGAAAATGCCATTTGAGATGCTTTTAAAATTCAGAAATAACAAAAGATTTTATTTAACATCAAAAGGAAAGGTCAGGTGAAATCAGGGGTTGAAGTTACTGAGATAAAAGCACAGACTTTTGATCTTATATATCAGGCTAATGAGAAGTTCTTAATGTATTTGCAGTTACTTAGATCTTTATAGCGAGAGATCTTTATACTGAGAGGTTCCAGTGGTTTCCCAAACTCTTTAATTCATTTTATTTGAGTAATTGCTGACTCTTTTGGTGCCTGGAAGGTTGGTACCCTCTTCCTAGTGCCCAAACCCCTTCTCTTAGAACACCAGTAGTCTTCTTGAGTTGTTTGCTGACTTTTAAGATCTCTACAGGCAGTTTCTAATTACATCAGGAATCTCTGCAAACTTCCTTGCCAAACTTTCCCCCTGTTCTCCGTCTGTGTTCAAACTGCTCTCAACTAATGCTGAATTCAGACTGCATTCAGTCAAGGTAGAAATCTGACTCTGTCAGCTCTGTCACTTGCAAGGGACCAGGAAGGGTCTTCTACTGGCTGCCACCACTCTGGTAAGGGTCTGTCTGGGAGTGCCCAGAGCACCCACCCAACCCCTGTCTTCCTTCTCAGCAAGCATCTTCTATCTATGACTGAAGAGATGTGAGGTCCCAGGCAGTATATCAATAACAAGTTTATTCTAAGTGCTCAAAACCAGTGGTTTTTATTATTAGTACTATCGTGAAAGGTAGAAACAGTAAAGGTGATACAAAGAAAATAACAGCCTTGATGTGACTAACTAAATATTCTTGTCCTCTACTGCCAACAGACTCTTCACCCCTTGGATGGGGATCTCTTCTAGCAGCAACCTCGCTCCAGCCCAGCCTTTCCAGAGAGTACACTTCCCTCTCTGTAGCTAGCCTTCACCGGGCAAGTTTTCCCTCCTAAACTTCTGCCCATCCAGTTAACGGGACAGAAGGGAATCTATCCTGGGAAATGTATTTATTTATTTAGTTCCATTTATATTCTGCCCTTCCCGCCGAAGCGGGCTCAGGAAATGTAGGATTGTAGCTGCTCTGATACAGGCTTCCCTGGAGCCTGTAGACCTCACTAGGCCTAAGATCATGACAAGCGCTAAACCCTTTTTCTACAGCTCAGTACACATCTTTTCTCAGTTAAGGGAGGAATCTGACTGAATATCCCCAGCATCCAGCACTCTAAAGACTTCTTTTGCTAACCAATCAGATTGCTTAGAGCAGCCTGTCATACAAGGCTCTGTGAAGAATTAACTCTTCACATTCCTTTAATTGTTGGTACAGCACTTCTAAATCTCTTTAAAAGTGCAGGCTGTTACAGCCATATTTTCATATACTTTGAAAAATATGGTCCCTGATATAGAATTCCTTAAATGCAGTTGGTTGGTGCTGTTGTAACTAGAACTGGCAACCAATATCACCAATGAAGGTTTAGTACTCTTGAACTGAACAGTTCCAGTCATATTTGCATAATCTCATTACATCCAAAAGAATGGTGTCCACTGGACAGTGTACTGAATGTGTGTTTCTTCCTCATCCAGTTTCCTTTGGTTTTATCATGTGAGTAATCAAAACTTGCATGTGTTTTGCATATAGAAGTCTCTTTCGTGTGCATGAAAGATCCTCATTGGATGGGGAAAATGCATGCTTTAAAAGAGGCATGATTATGAAAAGATACTGTCATAACTTCACCCCAGAAATATCACCTCAGGACAACTTCCTGGCCCCGGTTTCTGGTTGAGGTGGCAGGTGTTCAGCCCATTCCTTAAATTACATTATTTTCCCTTAAATTGCATTCTTTAGTTATACTTTTCTTTAAATTACATTCTTTAGCACACTTACTTAATCTTCACTGTGAAGAGACAATTCGGCCCTTCCCAGCCGAGCGGGCAATCGCCCGCCTTAGGCTGGGGGCCGTCCATTGCCTCCCCTGCAGGAGGAGAGACAATGGTTTCACCCACAATGGCCTGGGGGCGGGCAGCTTTATATAGGCTGGCCCAGCCCCTCGTGGCGCAGTTGTTTCAGGGTTTGTCGGGTCTAGAGCTGCTCTCGGCCGCGTGAGTGTTCACGTGCAGGCCGAGTGGAGCGGCGGCGAGGCGACCGGCGTGGGACGCTTCGTTTCGGCGGCTGTGTGTTTACAGCCGGGCGGTGACAGCGGCTGAGTATCGGGCACGCGGGCGGCGTTGCAGCGGCGCCGGAGTGCTCTGTTGTTGGCCTTCGGGCCCCTCTCTTAACTGGGGTTTTCGTTGCGGGCGTGTGCGCCCGATATCGGGGCCGTTTTTCGGTGGGAGCCTCTGCTTCCCGGGGCCGGCGGTTGCCCCCCCACGCGGCAGTTGCGGACTCACCTGGGCCCCCTTACCTTTTGGCTACAGCTGATCGGCGGCGTTTGGGCCCTGGCCGCGGGTCTGTGCGGGTGCTCCTCACCGGCCTTGGGCGTTTGTTCGTCGCGCCGCTTGCGGACTCAGCCGTGCGGCTGCGAGGCTTGTAGGGGCATCGGTGGGCCTTTTCCTGTGGCCCTCCTCGCCCCTCCCCCCCGGCGCCCCTCTTTTTGTATTGGGGGGAGGGTGAGAACAGGGTGGGCGTTGATACGACGCTTTTCTTTAACTGTTAGGCCTTGTGGCCCTATAGGGTGGGCCTTTTCTAGGCCCTATACTGGTGCTCCTCCTCCCCCCACCACCTAATTTTTCTGGAGGCGTTTTGGGGGCGTTTTCTGTGGGCCCATTTGGGATTGCTACCCAGCTGCCCAGTGTTGGTTAGCAGCTGTAGTGCCGCCTGGTTTCTGGCGCCACACACTTCTTGTGGGCTTTGAATTGTGACTCTTAGGGCCATGGGGCCTAGGAAGGGGCAGGGCCCTTCAAAGGGCAAGCAGCCTGCCAAGAAGCCGGTTAAGCGGCCCGCCCCAGTGGAACCACCGGCGGAAGAGGCGGATGACGCAGTCACGCGGCAGGCCATTTTAGATCAGCTTACAGCATTGGAAGGCGAGATGGGGGTGGCAGGGCCCTCTAGGAGGGTCGCCGGGCTCATTGGTTCGGGCAGGGCGGCTACCATTGCCTTCCAGAAGGAGGTACTTGCACGTCTCTCTGCTTTGCAGGGTCGAGAGGACAACAAGGATCCGGACCCGGCGACCCCACCGGATGAGCCCGGGCAACAGCCTGATGATGTCGTTGTGGTCCCATTGGATCGAGAAGGTAGGTTACCGAGCCAGCCATGTGGGTCAGGTTGGCCTTGGGGCCCGTGGGGCCCAGTTATTGGACCTGGCCTAGGCGGTACGGGGCAGCACCACTTCACCGGTCCACAGGTAGCAGGTGGCTTCCCCTCTTCTGGCCAACAGTCGCTTTTTGGGTGGCCAGTAGCAGCTCAATTTTCTCAGGAGATGGCTGGGCCGTCTTCATCTTGGCAAGCTTCCCCATTCGGGGCAACGCAGCCTGGATCTAGTGGCGGTGCAGTAAATCCCCCTACAGGTGCAGTTTCCCCTTGGGGGGTCCAACCAGGGCACATTCCGGCATCTGGTCCCCCGCAGCAGTGGGGCGGGTGGGGTTTTCCAGCCCCCCCGGCTGTGCCATACAGCTCTGTAGCTTTTCACGCTATTCCCTTTGGGGATTCGGCCTTGCCTCTGGGCGATCATCTTACTCCAGCCACGAGGGAGAAGATACTAAAGGGCGAATACGTGGATGTATTCAGCCTATTGTTTAGGGAGCTGGAAAAGAAGCCAAAGGAGGAAATGGATGAAAAGGATAAAGAAAAGCTGAGAAAGCGGTAAGTGGACAGACCTTGGTCCAATTGGTTACCGGGATTCTTAATTTACGCGGGTGTTATCGCCAGAGCTCAGCCATGGCGTGCTGCCCATCTCTTTCAGTATTGTGACATCATTTATTGCGCATATAGCGATTTTGTTGGCGGGGCCTGGCTTCAGTATGACGAAGCGTTTAGAATGCAGGCCGCGGTGAACCCTGGTCTCCCATGGGACCAAATTAATCAACAGCTTTGGCTGCAGCTTATGGCGCCGGCCAAACCTAATCTAGGCGATCGATCTGACAGCGGTCATATCGTTCAAAAATCGACTCACCCTCCTGCCGCCCGCGCCCCCGCGGGGCAGTCGGTTCAACCTCGGCTGCTTTGTTGGGAGTTTACCTCCCAAGGGTTGTGCGCCAGGAAGGCCTGTCGTTATAAACACGAATGCCCGTTGTGTGGGGGCCCTCACACCTTTACGGCATGTAACCGGTCCAAGCCAAAAAGTGGCTTCAAGCGGCCGGGAGGCCCCAGCCAACAGTCTGGAAAAGGGTCCCAGCCCCATCAGGGTAATGGTTCTTAGGCGGTTGCTTCACGGCTATCCGCGTTCTGAAGACCAAAAATTTTTGTTAGAGGGGTTTGAGTTTGGGTTTAGGATCCCTTACATGGGTCCGCGGGCCCCGTTCTTGTGCTCCAATCTGAAGTCTGTAAAAGGGTTGGAACACATTGTTAGGGATAAGATTAAAAAAGAATGTGCGGAAGGACGAGTTTTGGGTCCTTTTCCGGAACACCCGGTGCCCAATTTTACGCGTCTCGCCTTTGGGGGTGGTTCCCAAAAAGGCGGAGGGGGAGTACCGCTTAATTCACCACCTATCATATCCCCGTGGACAGTCAGTTAATGATGCCATCCCCGTCGAACTGTGTTCTGTGAGATACACATCTTTTGACAAAGCTGTGGGGATTGTGCGGCGCTGCGGTTCAGGCGCCGAGTTGGCAAAAGCCGACATTAAGTCGGCATTCCGGTTGTTGCCGGTGCACCCGGCGGATTTTGAACTCTTGGGTTTTTCCTTTGAGGGTGTTTTTTACATGGACCGGGCTCTTCCCATGGGATGTTCTATTTCTTGCGCTGCGTTTGAGCGCTTCAGTACGTTTTTGGAGTGGGCCTTGCAGCGTCGGACGGGGATGCGCGATACTGCGCATTACCTTGATGACTTTCTTTTTGTAGGCCCGGCGGGCACTGGGCAATGCGCCCACCTGCTTAGAGCTTTTGAGAGCCTAGCGGAGGAGTTGGGGGTCCCGTTAGCCGCAGAAAAGACTGAGGGCCCCTCTACGGTTTTGACATTTTTAGGGATTGAGCTGGACACTGTGCAGCAGCTCTCAAGGCTGCCTTTGAATAAGTTACAGGTTTTACGGCAGAAGATCGCCGATGTTAAGGGCAAGCGGAAGGTCACGCTCGTCGAGCTCCAGCAGTTAGTGGGCCACTTGAATTTTGCCTGCAAGGTGGTGGCTCCGGGCAGGACATTTTTGCGACAATTTTGCAAAGGCATGACTGCTTTACGCTTATGAAGCTTATATGAAGCTGCCTTATACTGAATCAGACCCTTGGTCCATCAAAGTCAGTATCGTCTTCTCAGACTGGCAGCGGCTCTCCAGGGTCTCAGGCTGAGGTTTTTCACACCTATTTGCCTGGATCCTTTTTTGGAGATGCCAGGGATTGAACCTGGGACCTTCTGCTTCCCAAGCAGATGCTCTACCACTGAGCCACCGTCCCTCCACTTGCCGCACCATTTCACCCGTGTTACCAAGGGTATGCGCGAGGACTTGGAGGTTTGGGAGACCTTTTTGGAGCGCTTCAATGGTGCGTCCTTGGCGGGATGTCATGTTGCTGGAGGCGGAGCTGCAGATAGTTTCAGACGCCTCTGGCTCCATTGGTTTCGGGGTTTATTTCCGGGGCCAATGGTGTGCTGAACCTTGGCCGGCTGAGTGGAGGAACTCCGATTTAATCCGCAACTTGGCGTTTTTGGAGTTCTTTCCAATCGTAGTTACTGTTTTCATTTGGGGGCACGCCCTTTCAAACCACATGGTTCAGTTTTGGTGTGACAACCTGGCGGTTGTCCAAGTTGTTAACAACTTAACATCCAAGTCCCCCCCCCCCCCGTTATGCGTTTGGTTAGGGCATTCACATTACGTTGCCTTCAGCTGAATGTTTTGTTTGTTGCCCGGCACGTGCCAGGTATCAGTAATGGAGTGGCAGACGCCTTGTCTCGCCAACAGATGGTGCGTTTCCGGCAGCTGGCCCCAGAAGCCGACCCTTGTCCAGTGCGCATGCCGGCAGAGCTTTGGCGACTTGGAGGAGCGAAGTAAGCCGGGCCATTCAACTGGCAATCGCACCCAGCACAAGGCGGACGTACCTTCGGGCGGCCAGCCAGTTTTCCACCTTCCGAGCGGGCGCGGGTTTAGAAGATACCTGGCCCCTCCCGGTTGAGCACCTGTTGCATTTCTGTATGCGGCAGAGGGAGCGCGGCCTTTCTGTAAAATCCATAAAAGGGCAACTTGCGGGGTTGGCGTTCATCAGTAAGGCCCGGGGGCATACTGATTCAGTTAGGGACTTTAGGATTGTCAAGGTGTTGGAGGGATGGTCCCGGGAAGGTGGTAGACAGGTGGACACCAGGCGCCCCATTTCCCCTGTCATCCTCCGGGGACTTCACACTACTTGGGCCTCGGTCTGTGCCTCAAGTTATGAGCAGGAGTTGTTCCATGCTGCCGCACTTACGGCGTTTTTTGGCGCGCTACGTGTATCTGAGTTAGTGGCAACCTCATGTAGTGACGTTTCAGGCAGGGCCCTCCAAGTTGGGGATGTTAAGTTCGTGGAGGGCCAGGCAGTTATCCATGTTCGGCGGTCTAAGACAGACCAGCGACAGCGGGGGTGCTCGATAACCTTGGGCCCCTGCGCGGAGTCCGAACTTTGTCCTGTACGTGCGCTCACGCGATACGTTGCAGTACGCGGTTCGGCCCAGGGTCATTTCTTTTGCCATGAGGACTCCTCCCCTCTGTCCAAGTACCAGTTTTGGGCCATCACTTGTAGGGCCTTAGAGAAACTGGGTCTGGGCGGCGCTAAGTTTGGCACCCATTCCTTCCGCATCGGTGTGGCTTCCACCGCGGCGGCGATGGGATATGGGAGTGACGCCATTCGCCGGGTTGGCCGTTGGAGGTCCGGGGCTTTTCGGACATACATTCGGCCCCTCACAGAATAACGGGCTCGTGTTCCTCCCGTTGTGTTTTCTACTGTTTATGTATTCTAAGTTCTTTGTTTTCTTTCATAGGTGCTGTGGCTGGCCGGAGAAGGAGGAGGATCCTCATTTGTGGCCACAGTATTGTCTTTTGGGCGGCCCACCATGCCCGTCGGACGCCAGTGGGATCACAGTTGGGCCTGAGTGACCGGGCCATAATTGAGTGGCAGGGCCGGCGGGGCATGCGGTGGGCTGGGCTCCTTTCCCTGTTGTTCCGGGAACGGAGGGGCCCTGCGCCGGATATTGTGGTGATTCACCTGGGGGAGAATGATTTGGGCCTCATGAAAGGGAGGGCCCTATCAATTCAGGCCCGGGATGACATCATCAAAATCAAGCGGAGATGGCCGGGCGTCCTTGTCCTTTGGTTGGCCATGTTGCCGCGCCGCGTCTGGCGGGCGGCTTGGGAGCCGTCAGGCTTGGAGCGGGCCAGGAGAAAAGCCAACAGGGCATTGTGCTTGGCACTGGAGGCGGGTTTAGGAGTTTATGTGCCCCATCCAGCCATCAAATCCAGTTCTGCAGAGTGGTACAGGCCGGATGGGGTACACCTTTCAACAAAGGGCAACGAGGCCTTTTTGGCCGACTTGCGGCAGGGATTAGAACATGTTCTGGTTTAGTGGGGGACAGAGGCCTAAGCTGAGGCTTGGCTCTGTCTATGGCGGTTTGTTATGTTGGGAACATGTTCTTCTGGGGTTTCGGTGAGCTCCCTTGGCAACGCACCGTTTGGGTGTACGGTCTCCCTGGGGTGACCTAAGCTGCACGGCTCAAGGTTGGCTTCAGGGAGCCTCGTGATCCCACCGCTAGGGAGTCGTCCACATCCCAGGCTGCACGGCTGGGACGGGGTGGAGCTCGGCGAACGGGATCTCGTGCCTGGCTGGCCGGGCCTGAGCCGTTGGGTTGGCTCAGGCTCGGGGCCTTGGGGCTCGCCCAGTTCTCAGATTGAGGAGGTGGTCAGCGGGATGACCCCTGGCTCAACCTGACCCCAATTTTTTCCCTTTGCCGTTAAGTTCAATAAAGTGGCCCTTTCATCCAACAAGGTTGTATGTCTCATTATTCCGAATGGGGGGGCAATTCGGCCCTTCCCAGTCGAGCGGGCAATCGCCCGCCTTAGGCTGGGGGCCGTCCATTGCCTCCCCTGCAGGAGGAGAGACAATGGTTTCACCCACAACGGCCTGGGGACGGGCAGTCTTATATAGGCTGGCCCAGCCCCTCGTGGCGCAGTTGTTTCAGGGTTTGTCGGCCCGCCCGCCCGCCCGTCATGCAGTTCAGGCACAGGCTGGTCGCCATGTTTACGGGGCCAGGTAGGAATTTTTCGCTTTCAAGCATATTGGCTTGGCTTGAGAGTGTTTTCGCCTACCTTCTACTGCAGTAGGAGCGTTGGCTGATTGGCTTGAGGCGGGACTGTTTAATTGGTCACTGGCGGTTTGTTATGTTGGGAACATGTTCTTCTGGGGTTTCGGTGAGCTCCCTTGGCAACGCACTGTTTGGGTGTACGGTCTCCCTGGGGTGACCTAAGCTGCACGGCTCAAGGTTGGCTTCAGGGAGCCTCGTGATCCCACCGCTAGGGAGTCGTCCACATCCCAGGCTGCACGGCTGGGACGGGGTGGAGCTCGGCGAACGGGATCTCGTGCCTGGCTGGCCGGGCCTGAGCCATTGGGTTGGCTCAGGCTCGGGGCCTTGGGGCTCGCCCAGTTCTCAGGTTGAGGAGGTGGTCAGCGGGATGACCCCTGGCTCAACCTGATCCCAATTTTTTCCCTTTGCCGTTAAGTTCAATAAAGTGGCCCTTTCATCCAACAAGGTTGTATGTCTCATTATTCCGAATGGGGGGGCAATGGGTATACTTTGATAGGGTGACAAAATACCTTGAACCTGTCCTATACCATGTTCTGTAAAAAAAATTCAGAAATAAAAAATGTAACTATTGACATTCCATAATACATTATTTACCCTTTGGATAGGATATCAGGTTATTCACAGAGAGAAATCTGGATAAGAAATTTGGAAGCTGTAACAGACAGTAAATGGTTAGTGCTTTAATCCAGTCTGAAAACCTTGAGTTACAGGGGATTCAAATGTAATTATATAGTTGAGAGTGGCAGTTGAGAGTGGAGTGAGAACAGTTAAGGGGAGTTAAGCAGAGTAAGAAGATCAAGGAGGATCCTGAATTAGGAAAATGGGATGAGTAGCCCTTCCCTGAAAGGAGTTCCTAGTAAAGGGAGGTGATCCTTGTCATATGATTAAGAAGGAAAACTGGAACTTGTGTAAATGTTCTTGCCTTTGGAAACTTAAGTAATTTTGAGACTCAGAAGCTTATCCTTGTTTATTTAAGCAGTGACTGCCAAAAGATCTCTTGTCACAGTTTCAAAATACTGCCTGTATAACAAAACAGCTACTTGATTGTGACAAATCATCTACAATTTCTATTTATACAAAGTTACCTTATCCTTCCGCCTGTTCGCCTTCTAAGTCCTACACCTGATACCTACCTAACCATTTCCCCTTAAAAATTAGAAAAGCAGTTCGTTAGTTTTGAATTACTATCAGCCTCTCATCTTCCATTATCAGCCAAAGACAAAAGAAGGATTTTACTGTCTCTCAATTCCCTAGGCTGGGTCAGCATATCCCTATACATTTAAACAACTGGGTGGGACAGACAGTGAAAAAAAGGAGAACAAAAAAAGGGACTGCCCAGCTGAAGGAATAGGGAAGTTGGTGTAGAGAAATGTTATAGAAGCATATCTAGTTTAGGGGCAAGAGGTTGTAATAAGATTACTTGTGGCCTTTGTGGTAAAAAGCCTACCTATTAGGAGCATGCATTCAGTTTGGATAAAATAGGGACAGCGACACCTTTAGATGCCTCCAGCTTCATTACAGCCATGGGGACCATTATGGTCAAAGATCCCCATAGGCTATAATGGGGAATCTATCTGGGAGTACGCAGGGGCAGAGTTGTTTCTGAGATAGAAGCACCACATTTTCAGCATAGCTTCTGGTGTTTCCACTCCCCAAGTTTCAAAAAGATTGGACCAGGGGGTCCAATTCTATGGGCCCCCAAAGAAGGTGCCCCCATTATTTCCAGTGGAGGGAAAAAACAGCAAAAAAACCAAGGACTGAATCAAACCACAGAGTCTCTGCAGTAGAAATAAAAGATGTGGGGGCATTTTTGCAGAACCAATGCCACTGTGGCAATGCCAGCTCAACAAATCCAAACAAGGAGGGGTTTGGGTTTTTTTGCAAGCCTAGCACAGCCAGTGCATGTACAGAGTGCCCAGCAGAACTAGTGCATGTACAGAGTGCCGGAAGAACCAATGCCACTGTGGCAATGCCAGCTCAACAAGTCCAAGCAAGGAGAGGGTTCCAAGCCCAGCAGAACCAGTGCATGTACAGAGTGCCACAATTTCCCTTGTAAGTTTTTCCAGCTGCTTATTTTCACATACTTACATAGAGAGCCAGTTTGGTGTACTGGTTAAGTGTGCTGACTCTCATATGGGAGAACCAGATTTAATTCCCCACTCCTCTATCTGCACCTGCTGATGTGACCTTGGGTTAGCCACAGGTTCTCTCAAAGCTGTTCTGCTCAAGAGCAGTTCTGGGAGAGCTTTCTTAGCCCTACCTACCTCACAGGGTGCCTGCTGTGGGGAGGTGAAGGAAAAGGTGATTGTAAGCCACTCTGAGACTCCAGGTAGTGAAAGGCAGATATAAATCCAATCTTTTCTTCTGCTACTTTTCCTTTTGACTTTTTTTAGTCTGTTCACCTCTGGCCTTGTCTTTTTGGTGATAAACTTATATTACGGTGGATCAGCTGCATGATTTTTATATACTTCTCCTTTTACTCATCTAAATTCCATTATAGTTTGATATTGTCAAATGAACTGCAAATATCAAATGCTTCTTTAGTCTTGCCATGAAGCTCTTCACCAGCTTCATGCTCTGATGAAATCCGGATTCGTTGTTTCAGTATTTCAGCACTGTGCTAATGTTCTTTATGAATTTTGTCAATGATTAGGCTAACTCCTATACACCTTCCTTTGATGTCTATCTTCCTGTTGCTCCCTAAACACAGGCAAGAAATCCACCAAAATTGCTTCTAAAATATAGACAAGCAAGCTTTTAGTTATAATTATTTAAATGTATGAATATTTCAGATTTCTCAGAGATTAGCAATGCGATAGTTTGATGCCAAATAACAACAGCCGCATCCTTTCCTTTGATGGGCACCATCTCACCATTGTATTCCTTTTTCATAGAATCATAGAGTTGGAAGGGACCTCCAGGGTCCTCCAGCCCCCTGCACAATGCAAGAAATTCACAAATACCTCCCCACACACACACGCGTGTGTGCAGCACCGCATTGCGGCACCACAGAAAAAATACAGGAGGGTGCTGGCCTGGGGGGGGGGCATGGGCAATAAGTCTGCCTGGGGCGCCACGTGCTTTCGGGTGGGTTCTGCTTTTTGCCTTGAAAGAACTGTCAAAATGAGCTAACTAGAGTAGGTTCCAAGTACAAGGTACTATGGTTGTTGTTTACCCCCATTCCATGGTAATATTCAAAGCTGAGACAGGGACAGTGCTTCAAGTAAAAGAAATCTAGTGGTGTCTGGGTCACAACAGCTGATTTTGTGGCCAGGCTTATAGATCGTGTGAACTTAATGGGGAGACCTCAGTGCCAGAGTACAGGCTTTTGCATATAGAAGGGCTGAGGCTCAATTTCCTGCTAAAAGATCTGACAAAGCAGAACGAGGAAAATAACTCTGTCTGATTGACCTTTTGCTTTATGTACTAGCTCAGTTTGGAGAGGATTATACTGGCCTGGAAAGATCAATGACCTGATGCTGACACACAAAGAACACAACAAAACAAAGGGAGTGACACTTGCATTGCCAATATAAACACAATCCCACATGTATTAACAAGCAATAAGTAAGGAGACTCCAGATGAATTCATTTCATGTCATCTTCGGATTCATCCAATAAACTTTCATGAATCTCATGAGGAAACTGAATGAGAATTTATTTGAAGTCTCGTTGCTTGTTAATTAGTTCTTCACAAATGTAGTATTAGTTACTTTCAAGTGCAATGCAGGTGTTAATTCCTCATGGTCTTTGTTTTGTTTTGTTCTGTTATCATTTGCTCCTCTTTCCCTTCTCCCATTTTGAGTTGTCTTGCTGGAGCTGTTGCTATGGCTAATTCCAGAAAGACACTTTCCAGGCTGTCATTTGTGCTTCTGCCTGCAAGCATGGGAATATGTTATTGTTAGCTACCATGAGAATAAATAAACTAATATAATATTTGAATATTTGCTCAGTTTGTCTTGGCTATGTATTTTATTGAAATGTTGTCCAGGAGTGGATCAGCAGTCTCAAACAGTAAGAATTGCCAGATGTCTGGTCACTGTTATCTGAAAACACTTTGGAGCCTTTCCAATTGCCAATCTTGCTATCAGCAAGGACAGGAAATCGGCAAGGGTCTAGGGTAAAGATTCAATGACCTCCTGAAACACTGGAGAGGGTTCCCAACCTCTTGGCAGGGGTTTCTCCCATTTATGGGGCCTCCAACCCACCAGCATGGAGCTAGCTGGCAGGGGGACCCCCACCCTGAAGAACTCTGTCAGTGCCCGACATACCTGGTGCAATGACATCACCCAGGCATGTCATTCAGGGGATGCTCTACCAACCCTACTGGAGACACACAGCATTAAACAAACTAAAAAAAGTAGAATGAGGGAATTGCTGTGGGACAGTGGAAGTTCTTCCTGGTTTGCCCCACTTTCTGCTCCTCTGTCCCCCCCCCCCCTGCAGTGGTATAGTAAGGAAGTACTCATCCATTAAGGTAGTTTTTATTTAAAACAATACTGTTCTGTTTCCATGGATGGAAGCCAGTGGATAACGTTGTTTAGAGGTATGGGGTCAGGCAGGGATTGTTTTGTAGAAAAATAGGTGGTGGAGCTCATCCAGGATTGTTATGCAGCTGCACCTACTGTTCAGTGGGCAGTGGGAAGGAGGAGGTGGAACTCTCAGAAAGGTTCAGGAGCTGCGCTCTTGTGAGCTCCCACTGAATCCAAGGCCTGGGGTCAGGTATCACTTGTAAGTAGATGACTAGGCCCTGCAGGTTATGCAATCTTGGTGTTCACCCATGGTGAGGCCAAAGTGGGGTGTGGGTGCAAGTCCCAATGAAACACACCATCAGGCAGCCTGAAAGGAGCTAATCCCTCCTCACCAAGTGCCCCTTTTGTCTGGATCCCTAGCTGTTACCTTCTGTTTAGCCCTTCAGCCATCAGAAGCATGTCAGCTATTTTTATTCGTTATCATCTGCACAGCATATGCTTTCCAAACTATGCCTTCCTACAGCCATTTTCTTAGAAACTGAAATAATGGAAAGTACTTGCAAATGTGTTCTTAAACACCATGGTGCTTCATGTAGTAAAGTAAAGCAGAGGAGAAATAGTACTCTCTGGTGAATGGTGACAGGGATTATTAACAGCACTGGGTTGCCTGCACCATTCTATCAGGGCTAAAGGTAGGCTTAAGCACCATGATTAGGCAGGTTTTGTAACACTGGCACTGCTTAAGAACATCTTTAAATGCAGCCTGCAGTGCAGTTGATAGCAATCAGGTTATGGTTCACTGGTAGTAGAATGGAATGGTTAGCCAGACTAATGAAACCAATCTCTTGCTGCGAAGACAAACTGCCATCACCTGCAATTCAGACCACAGTATGGGGTGTGTATTTGGGTGTCCCTGAGCTGAAATTAAAACAAAAATTAGCTGTTTGAGATCAGCTTGTGGATGTTCTAAATGATCCCAAACACTTCCAAAACACTTCCATTCTGGAAGTAAGAAACATTTCTGTCCTGGAATTTCAGGAGTTTGGGGGTTTGGGAGAGGGAAAGAAGCCAGGAGGGAGAGAGGGAGAGTTGGACGTGATGATTAGGTCCATCATCCCTTAAAATTGTAAAGGGCTATTGTTTTCTATGGGAAACCCAGCTTTCCAGCCCCAGTGGCCAGGTTTACTCCAATAGAAAATCATTGCCCTTTAATATTCAAAGGGATGAGAAGTGCTGATTAAAGACTGATAAACAAACAGGCCAGGTCTTGAAGGCCAGGTCTACTGGCCGTTAGTTACTATGGGATAGGCCCCTTGGGCAGCTCCAGGACTGCCCTTTCTCCCAGTTAATGTCCCCACCACTTGCATCAGAGGAAGCAGAACCCACCCACCAAGCCAGAAGATGGCATGCTGGCTGATGGGTGGGCTTCTGAACTCTTGGTTACCCATGAGGCTTGGCTGCCCTGGGAGATTCCTGTGGAGAGGTCAAATCTCATGGGAGTCCAGGAGTCAATCTGCTGGCCATTATCCAACTGTGGGGTGGGCTCTGCAGTGTCCAGTGTTGGCAGTGGGGACTTTAACCCACAGAGAGGGTTGCAACATGGCCCCAGAACTGCAGGACTTATGCCAGATAGCTAAGAACACATCTGGTTTGGCCCTTCCTTTTAGGCTTTAAAGGGCCATAGGGAAATATGAGAGCCATAGCGTGTATTGACCATCTGCAGTTAGTTGGCATCAGCTGTTAGCATCTCTCCTATTCAGTTTCAAAAGGCAATTATTTTCTGTAGGTGTACAGAAGGCCAGGTTAGAGATGATGGTTGGGGCAAGATTTCTCAGTCTCCCACCCTCCCCACTCCTGCGGCATGGGGCGAGAGGGTGGGGGGAACTGACCCAAATATTGTTTTAATTTTGGCACAGGGATTTTTTAAAGGCATGATTTTCAAGTGTCGAAATTCCCGGATCCAATAACTGCCTGAAAAAGAAAATACAAAAACCATATGTAACCTCCAACCAAAATCATACCCTTCAAAAAAAAACAACCCCTACCTGAAATGAAAATGAAATTTTGGAGGTGCATACACCTATCAACGTGTATCACAAAGAGAGATTAGGTGTACCACAGAAAAGCGTTCACAGTAACCTTAATAGGTTACTGATGCAGGTGAGCCAACCTACACAGGGTGAAGGAAGACAAACAAGAGGTCATAGAGGCCAAGGCCTTTTCCTATTTAGAGCTTCATTGGCCACTCATGGAGTGCCCCTTTTATTATCTTGGCCATTAGCTACTGTAAGGCAGAATATCACTTCCAGCTGTTGCTCTTTGAGTGCTCAATTGGGATTGTCTTTGCCTTTTCCACACTTGCTTCCCAGGGGCTCGTGAGATCTGATCAGTATCTCTGGTCCAACATCAGAGAGACTCAATATTTCCTGATTGAAAGCCGGCTGTATTGCTAAGAAGGGAGTATAAGGATACTGTGGAGAAACGCCATCTTAGTTGGGAGGGAACATGAAACTGCTAGGCAGGCTTTGGGGCCTAGCCTTCCCTTCATCCCGCCCCCCTCCCTTCCAGAGCTAAACCAGCGCCTCTAGGGGGGAAGCCTCCTAGAGGGGCAGGAAGTTCTTTAGCCTTCCCCTCATTCCCTCCTCCCTTCTGGAGTTAAACCAGCAACTCTAGGGGGAAATCCTCCTAGAGGGGCAGGAAATTCTTTTGGTTTTTTTATTTGAATTAGGCGGGAAAAGGGCAGTCCGCAGCTGGCCCTCCAAGAGAGAGGTTGTGAGTCTGTGGGCTCCTGACTGTGGGAGAGGCCTACTCAAGAGGAGGAGGACCCTAGGCAGTCAGACCAAGTAAGTAATTCACAAGGTAGACTATCAGCGTTTTCGCACTCACCTTCAGCCGGCGCGACCCCCCTCTTCACCGCGCAGGATCTGCGCGGATTTCGCACGTAAAGCCGCGGAGCAGCCAGAAGAGCCGGAAACTCCCGGCGCTTTTGCGGCGCAAACATAAACCGCCAAAAAGCAGTTTCCGTTTGCGCGGCTTTTGCGCCGGGAGTTTCCGGCTCTTTCGGCTGCTCCGTGGCTTTACGTGCGAAATCCACGCAGATCCTGCGCGGTGAAGAGGGGGGTCGCGCCGGCTGAAGGTGAGTGCGAAAACGCCCCAAGTTTACACCAGGGATGAGAGGATGCGTTTGAATCCACCTTTTATTTGCCCTTCTTGTTGCTGATCAGGTGCTGTGCTAAACTTTTACATGTAACTGTTTTTGTTTTTATTTTTCTTTCTCTTCTTATTAAACATTTTTACTGTTTTGAGTGCTGCCAGTCAAACTCTGTACCACATAGATCCCCAACTGCTTAGACCACGCTGCTTTATGAAGGGAGCCCCAGGGAAGGGGGAAGGCATGCAGTTGGATAAGGTGCCAATCCTCCAGGGGTTCCCCGAAGAAGTGCTGTGGTCCCTGTGATACCGGGACAGGGTGGCAGAGGACCTTGAGGCCTGGCCTCATAGCTGGAGAGAGGGATTGGGAGTCCTGTTCCTCTCAATCCGAACCCCTAGACTGAGCAGGTGGTGGCAGCGAGCCCCAGTGGCTGGAGGAGAAATAGCTCCCTCCAGGAGTTGGCGACTCAATGGGGAGTTGACGGGACCGGGTCTGAAGGCAGAATCGGGCCGGTTCCATCACAGATACAGTTCTTTATTTTTTTTTTAAAAGGCTAAAAATCTGTGAGCTAGCTCATGCTAACTCAGCTTAGAAGGAACACTGTTTACAAGTATGATTAAAAAGACTTTCAGTCAATCAGTAAGTGGACTGAAAAACCTGATGACTTCAGTCAGTTAGTGACTGGGTTACACAATTTTTGAATCTAGCTGCAAAGATCCCTAGTAAAACAAAATAGTGCAGTTGAACTGAGACTGTAGAATGGGTGAAAGGAAACAAAACAGAATGTGTGCAAACCTCTCTGTCAAAGACAACAAGTGCGGGAAAGACTTTATCCCTACTAATACCCACTTCCTGTGCTGAACCATTACACCACAGCCTTTGCTTCTTCTACAAATATGCTCTCCAGATGAATTCAGTTTTGCATTTTTTGCTAAATAACAGAAGAATTGGAGCCTTCCTGATTGCCTCTGATAGACCATTCCACAATGTAGGAGCCACTGCAGTGAATGCATATAAGTGTGCAACTGCAAATTCTACCTGCTTTCAGGATGACACTTTCAGAAGGTGCTCAGATGAGTAGGGCTGTCACACTGGAACATAGCAGGGGATGCAGCTCTGTGGGTATGTGGATCCAGTGCATAAAGGCTTTTTAAGGTGATGGCTAGCAATAGAATGTCTACAGAAAGGGAATTATATGTAGATTCTGCTTGCTGCCTGATGGTAGCCAGCCTGCAAAATTCTGTACCAACCAACTGTAATTTCTGAGTTGCCTTTAAGGACAGACCTATGCATTACAGTACTTTAGCCTCAAGGTAACCATTACATGGATCATCGTGGCCAGATCAGAAGATATCTTCTGAGCCATGTGGAATTGGTAGAATACCATTTTTTTTGGGGGGGGGGGCAGCTGTGTCATCTTGCTTCTCCAATAATAAATCCGGATCAGGTATCATCCCTGGGTGAGAGGATTGCCCCTTGTGGGGCAACGTATACCAGAGGGTAATGTGGTAAAATCCTCTTTAGCACCGTCCTCTGTCCCCAACCATGGAGAAATTAAAAAAGCCACTTGTTTCACTGTATTTCCCTGAAGGGGCCAAGGGGCAATCACTGAGCCAGTTCTCTCCCTATTCATTTCACTGAACTGAATGAACAAGATGAACTGTTTAAATGACATTTTGTATTAATAGTAGTAGGGCAGGACCCCTTTGCATTGACATGGATCATTGAATATAATGCACTGAAAATATTCCATTTACAGTTCTTTGTGCTGGTACTTTCTGTTAACTCAACAAAGGCTCTCAAATACAGGGTTGGCACACATTCGTTTTTTTATGTTTGACTTTTATTTTATGGAGTGAAAATGACAACTGGGAGAGTGTCAGTCCTTTACAACAATTGCCCCAGACAGTTGTCTTAGAACTAAAAATGTATTTTATCTTATTTTCATTTTGATGTGGAAGATGAAAAGCAAAATTCTGATTCCTCGAGGCGAGTAATCTGACACCCAGAGCTCTCCCTGCCTCTGACGGTTCCCTCCTGCATTTTAGTGGACAGGGTAGCACTGTGTTCAAATGAACACATACGTGGAATTGCCCTCAGCTAAAGTAAATAAGGTCATCTACCCACAAATATGTCAATTACAGTGTATGTAATGCTTTTGATCAGAGAACTGAAGTTATTTCTAGCTAATGCAGAAGAACCAGGACATAAACCATCGAGAAACAACGTTGCATAGTGGTCAGAGTAGCCATGGAAGCTTGTTGGGTCACATGGGCCAGTCACATATTCTCAGCCTAGCTAGGGATGCTGGGGGGTGGGGGGTTCCCCTGTTTTGGGGGCTCCCAACCTACCAGCACAGAGCAGGCCACCAGGAGATCCCTGCCCCCAAAGAGCTCCATCGTAACATGACATGCCTGGTGCGATGACATCACCTGGAAGTGACATCATTGCACCAGCCACGTTGCACGGGGGACACTCTAGAATTTGAGTAAAAACTCTATGGTACCAGTCATGTTGTTAAATAAAAAACTTTTAGTGTTGGAAGGCCACGGAAATAAATTTGGCTGGCATGCATACTTGTATTATGGAAAAAAGAGGATGGATGGACTTTTCTCTCACCATTATATAAGAAGTAATCTATTAAACACATGGACAAAGTATAAGAAATATGGTGATGAGAGGAGACCTTTATGGATAGTGCCAGCCGAAGTGATAAAGATAACGGCTAAAACAGCCGAAGAAAAATGGCTATCATATAATCAGCTATTAAAAATACAAAGTGGAAAAATAGAACTGAAAACTGCTGAAGAATTGAGTTACAAATATGACTGGTTTCAAATGCAAGAATCATGACTGTGAAGATTTTTGTTTTTTCACCTTATACAAATATGAACGAACAGATAGAAATGAAGACGTGCACAAGATCCTGCTGCAAAAAGAGGCATACTGGATACACCAGTTGAATTGCATTTCTCCATATGGACTGAATATGACCAATGATTTGACATGTTTTTTATGAATGGTCTTCTTTATAATATTATGAGTGCTGTGCATAATTTGGTTGTGTGATAACACATTTTTGTATAAATTATGTGATTTGACATTCTTTGTATGGAATATTTTGTATGTTGTATCTGCTGTGGATATAGTTTGTGGTGTTTGTGTCTTTTAGCATGTTGCATTAGAAATATGTTACTTTACCTTTAAGAGGTTTGTGTAATGGCAGCTGTAAATGAGATGTTTGCCTTTTAAAACATGTTAGTTGCACCATTCGGGTGTGCAAGAAGCCACATACTGAGCTGTAGCCGATGTAAAATTGCTGTTGGAGACGCTTTGCGTCCCCTTTTTAAAAAATTATGTAAAGTATCTATATAATTGAATCAATATGTAAGTATGATATTTTTTCACTGGAAGAGGGTTGGTGGTGTCTGAATGTCCTTCTGATATTTTTGTATAATATTTTCTTTTGTTAGTGGTCCCAGGTCTGATGAAGACTGGAAAGAAACAAGTACTTAATCGATTGGCTTGTCACGACACTACTTTGGGACTTGAATGTACATGTTTTGGACATTTGAACTGGTTTCTATAAATTTCTTAGTAAATTGGTCATTAGCTTGTATTTTTTGTTGTGTTATCTCTTAATCACACAGCAGAGCTACTGAGCCAATCCTCTCTTCCTTCTATTGGCTGAGACTCCTTCCCCTCCTAGTCCCCTGGGGAAGGCAGGAAAGAACCAGAACTTCCTTTGCCCCTGGATCCCAGGAGAAATACAAAGAAAGCACTTTTAAGACCAATGAGCGCTAATGTTTTAAGCATGATTTTATTTTAAGGGTTCTTTTAAAAAATAAATTAATTGTGTTTGCATCCTTTATGAAGTTTATATCTCTGCAACCTAATCTTAAATAGGTACACACATGGCTCAGCCCAACATGGCCTGGCCCGACAGGGTCTCACTTATGTCAGATCTGGCCCTCATAAAAAATGAGTTCAACACCCCCGGTTTAGTGTTTCCATCCCTTTCTTTCTCCTTATCAGACTTGGTGGGTCAGCAACTATTAACTATTAACAGATTTTAGTTGCTTGCACGAGCACATGATGCTGCCTTATTATACTGAACCAGATTCTTGGTTTGTCAAAGTCACAGGCAGAAGTTTTTCACATCACCAACTGCCAGATTTTTTAATTGGAGCTGTCAGGGTGTTGTACCTGGACCATCTTCAGGACAAGCAGATGCTCTGCCATTGAGCCACAACCTCTCCCATCATTAAACACCAGCTTCACATATGACAATCTTACAGTGCAATCCTATGCAGAGTTACTCCAGTCCATAGCTTCAGTGGGGTTAAAGAGTGGCATTGCATACGATTGTACTATTAACTGATATGTAAACCAAGTGTATGTATTTCTTTAAAGAGTCCAGTCTGTGCTCCTTATATTTTTTTCATCACCAAATCTCTGATTAATGTTGCCCCCTTTTTTCTCCTTCTGACTGGTCTTTTAGCCTTGCAATATGTTTTCCATTTTCCTACCTTTCCCTTTAGGCTATAAACAACTTGCCAATTCAGCCCATTCAATAAACCACTTACTGTTGACTTGACAATGTAATGAATGGAAATGATTACTCCTTCCCCACAACCCAGTGTGCTTGCATGTGCAAAGTATGTATTTTGTTTGCAGTTCCTTCTGCTTTTTTCCTGTGAATTTTGTGTGCAATGCTTTCAGCTTCAAAACGTTCATTGTGGTTAAATCTTTATTGATCTTTATACAGCACATCAGAAAACATTGCATAAAAACAGTTTCAAATCCATAAACCAATAGACTATACTTAAAGTGTGAGAGGGGGGGAAATAGGAAGGGGGGGAGGCAAAGGTAAGACAGAATTTATACAGTAATATCTAGGAGTCATATGGCATGCATTGTAATTTCTTGCTTGAATTCATTTCTACAGTGTAAAGGATCAGAGCTTTTTAAATAAACTACTATATTTCATTTTACATGAGAAACCAGAATTCTCAAGCCCTCCTGTTACTATGAAAGAGTGCTATTCCAATGATTGCATCCTCAGATTGTCTAATGGCACAGAGCAGTAGATTGGGTTTCCTTTTCTAATTCTTTCCAAGTTTTGCAGAAATGTTCAAATCCTGTCAATCTCAGATGCATTAAGTGAGGAAGGATGCAGGTTCACTGCTCTCTAATCAGAAAAAATTTTAACCACATGGTGTTAATAGAAGAAAAGGTACTCCTGGAATGCTGGAAACTGAAATTCAGTTTGATTTCTGAAATAATTGACAAAGGTATAGAACCCTGCTGAGACTTAAAATAATGTTCATGAAAGCATATATTGCAGTAGGTGTGAAAACAGATAAGAGGTATGCTATAAAATATCCATGAAAAATACTGCCTTTGATCGTGCTGTAGTTTAATCTAATATTTTACAGGAGAGTATTTCAAGAAGTGAATATTCTAGCAGTTCAAAAAGAAATAGCTGTAGTATCAGTAGCAGAAGGAGCATGAAGACTAAATGCCAGCAAATATTGTGGTAGAATGGCTTTCCCTTTTGCTGGTGCAACATACCAGTGGATCTGGAGAGGTTTAATGCAAGGGGTTGCTCCCAACAAACCAACTTTACAGATTGAAGTTTAGCTCTCAGTCTTAAGATGGAGCATCATTTGTGCCTGAGGAAAGCAGGATGACTCTAAGTGATTGTGACCAGCAGTGGCTTTCAGCCAGGATTTCCATCCATATAAGGTGACTTTCTTGCCTTCCCTCTACCTCTGTACCCCAAAATGTCTCCGCAAATCAGACCCATAGCTAACCAGGGGCCCATGGGGTCTGCCCCCCTGACAGTTTGGGAGGGCCTCACCCCCAACCCAGGGCCAATCTTTTCCCTCTCTCCTGCGCAATCATGCATGGGGGTGGTGGGTGCTCCTGCAACTTCTCCCATGTTATTTAAATCACACAAAAGGGAGAGGGACACCCCCAGATTCTTCAGCTTCCTACTCTCACCCCACAACCCCTCCCCCATGGCACCCCCATGGTTCCCTCCCCCTGTGGCCCCTAGTTACGGGGCTGCCTTAAATGCTGTTCATTTTGGACTACAATGGGAGGAGGGAGGTGAGAAAGTCACAGTCTGCAAGCGGAGATCCTTTTTTCTGCAGCAGTACTCCATTAGATCCAAGCCAATTAATGCAGGGGTACAAGCCTTTAGACAAGAACTGAAGGGCCAAGGTGAACAAGTCTTGGCCCATGATTCACAGCCTAAAACCTACAATAGCCCAATAAATACCAGCCTGCCTGGGATGTGTTCATTTTCTTTGTTCATCTTGTTTGCTTAAATTACGGTATATTGTTTAAATTGTTGTGAGAACAATTTTAAATAGCGAGTTTAATAATGTTAAATAGCGAGTTTGATGGATGAGGAGGCTTAGTTGCAGTTGATCACAGCTCTTTATTAGTGATTACAGCATTGTAATAGGCAGACTAAGACTACTGTACTGGGCCAACAGGGCCAACTATATACACTCCAAAGTTCCCATGCTAGAATGTCATTGGGTGTTTTCGCACTCACCTTCAGCCGGCGCCGCGACCCTCTTGACGACGGAGGATCTGTGCTGATTTCCCACACGAAGCGCTGGAGCAACCAGAAGAGCCGCCAATTTCCGGCGCGAAGCCCGCTCAAACGCAAATCGCCAGGAAGCAGGAAAACGCTTGAGCGGGCTTCGCGCCGGAAATTGGCGGCTCTTCTGGTTGCTCCAGCGCTTCGTGTGGGAAATCAGCACAGATCCTCCGTCGTCAAGAGGGTCGCGGCGCCGGCTGAAGGTGAGTGCGAAAACACCCATTGAGTCATATGAACCAGCAGGGGGCTGGTGATTGGTCCTGGGAAGCAGAGATTTGGATCCTGCTTCCCATTGTTCCCATGTCCCCAAGCTCAGTCCTAAAGGCTCCAATGAGCCAGGCAGGAACTAATATCCCACACCAAATACAACATCCCTCCACCCCCGCCCCCCCAAGTCCGCAAGGCCTAACATACGTGGTCCTTGAGGTACACGGGCCTGCTTTGCTCACATGTCAAGTGCCAGGGTGCCAGGATGGGTGCAGTGGCTGCTGGTGCTTGTCCTGACCCAGTGGCTTCTGGAGCGGAGGGGCAGGAGATGCTGGCATGGTGGTCAGTGATGGAGGGGCCTCTGGAGAACTTGGCTCCACTGACAGCGCATTAGCAGGTTCCTCGGGCTGGACCTGCTCGATTGGTGGCTGCTGCTGTGCTTCAGGCTGGCTGTTGTGGCTGTGACTGGTGCCGGCATCCTCTGGAGGGGTGTGGGACTACAGCTGATCGATGTGGCACTGGAAGGAGAGGCCGCTCTCCATTGTAACCTAATAGGACACTGACCCCATTACTTTTGTAATCTGAGCCAGAACCCAGGCTGGGCTGCCTCCAAAGTTCTGTGCATAGACTGGGCCCCTCTGTGCAAAACCCAGGGGGGTTGTAGCATCTCTGGGAACAATTGGAAGTCCAGGGCTCTGTCAGGGTGTAGCCAGTCCAAAAGGGTGGGCAGCCATCAGCCCATGAGAAGCTCCGCTGGGCTGCAACCCATGACAATACTTGGAATGGCCTGCTGTCCAAGGAGGAACTCAGCAAGGTGGGCCTCCCAGTCTCCATGGATGATGCAACGGAGGGAGTCCTCGATGGTCCACACCATCCATTCTGCCTGGCTGTTGGTTGCCAGATGGAAGGGCGCTGACCTGATATACCGGATTAAGTTCTACATGACAAAGTTCTGGAATTCTGTGGATGTGGAGGCCATCCTGTTGTCAGTAATGAGAGTGTCCAGTAAGCCATGTGTTTCAAAGGCCTGGCAGAGGGAACTGATGGCCACCCGGAAGGAGGATGAAGCAACTGGGACTACCTCCAGCCACTTGGAGAAGGAGTCCACAATCAAGAAAAAGATCTGGCCCTGTAAGGGCCTGGCAAAGTCCAAATGTAGGCGGGACCAAGGCATGCAGGTAGATTCTCAGGGTTGCACTGGAGCATGGGGTGTTGGTCTGGTCTCCTGACAGGGTTGGCATCTAGCAACCTAGGATTCAATTTTGTCATCGATTCCCAGCCACCACATGTAGCTGTGGGCGAACATTTTCATTTTCACCACCTCCAGATAAGTCTTGTGTAGAGCTCCAGGACTCAGTTGCGCAAGGTGGGGGGCACAACCACCTGGCTTCCCCAAAAGAGGTCCTCCTTGTGGGCTGAGAGTGCATCCCGGAGGGAAGCATAAGCTGTAAACTCTAGGCCCTACCCCAACCCCTCCACACCCAGTCCAAAATGTGAGAGAAAATGTGATCTTTGGCCAACAGGCAGGCAACGTCCTTGGCATGGACAGGCTGATCCAGGAATGTCTCGAACAGGAGTATCTGGTGGGCAGGGGCAGGGTCCAGGTCTCCTGACAGGAGCGACAAACAGCTCAAAGCATTGGCTTGGCCCATTGCCTTGCCTGGCCAGTACTGTAGTGAATAATGGTACCCAGCCAGGAAGATGGACCAGCGCCGGACTCAAAGCAAAAGCATTTGCAGCGTCTGGTGGTCTGCGGTGAAAAGTCTGAGCAACAGCTTCTGGTCCATTAAAATGGTGAATGGCTGCTCATAAAGGTAGTCATGGAACTTCTTGACTCCAGCAGCTGTGGCCAGTCCATCTTTGTCTATTTACACATAGTTGCACTCGGCAGGCTGTAAAATCCTTGAATAGTAGGCTACCAGGACCTTGCAGCTGTCTGGTAGCACATATCCCAACACGGCACCCACCCTGTCGGGGGAGGCGTCACAAGCTAAAACAACAGGCAGCCATTTATCAAAGTAGGCAGCAAGCTGTTAGAAGTCAGTAGGTCCTTGACTGCCCAGAAGGCAGCTGCTTGCTTGTGGCCCCAGACCCAGGGTGCTTTTTTATCCAGTAGCCAGTGGAGGGGTTCAGCTATGGCCGCCTTGTAAGGAAGGAAGGCATGGTAAAAATGTAAGAGTCCTAGGAACGCCTGAAATTCCTCCTTTGTTGGGGTTGCAGGAGCGTTGCAGATGCCTGGACCTTATCTTGAGTGGGGTGGATTCCATCAACATCCATAGTGTAGCCCAAAAAATCCACTCAGGGAACCTCCAGGAGACATTTTTCTTTCTTGACGTTCAGGCCCGCCACCTTGAAGCGTTGCAGCAAGGCGTGGAGGTAGTTGGCGAACTCTGCTTCGTTGGGGGCAGCAATTAGCACATCATCAAAGAATGGCTGTGTCCTGGGGATTCGTTTAAGCAAAGAGTCCATCAGGTTTAGGAAAATCCCTGGCACCACACTGACCCCAAATTGTAGCTGCTTGACTTGGAAGGCACCCCAGTGGGTTATGATGGTTTGCACTTCTGCTGTGGCCTCATCAGTGGGAAGTTGTTGGTAGGCCAGTGCTAAGTCCAACTTCCACAAAATTTTAGCCCCCAGCAGAGAAGCTAGAACATGGCTGACCAAAGGGACCGGGTACGCATGGTCCTGTAAGGTCTTGTTAACAGTGCATTTGTAGTCCGTGCAGATGCGGACACTGCCATTCGGCTTCACGGGAATCACTATGGGGGTCTTATGAGGTTTTAGCGTGAAATGAATGTGGCGTGCCTTCAGTCTAATGGGCTGTATGGTGGGGTTGAGCTGTAGAGACATTGGGGGACCTGTGTACCTCCCCAGAGTTCCGTTGAAGACAGATGGGAATGCTTCACAGATTTGGCCGAAGTCTGGGCAGGCATTGGTCTGGTGGATGCCAGTGACTCAGATCCCTAGAGGAGCAAACCATGTGCACCCCAATAAGCTTGAAAAAGGGCCCTCCACTACTAACAGGGCTAGGATTCCCTTAAACTGTCCGTGTTGGACTCGGAAAGAGTAGACCCCTTTTATTGCTACCACCCTCTTTTGAAAATCCTTCATGATAACCGGGGATGGATAAAGGTGCCTCCCCCATCTGGGCACAGTCTGTTAAAGGTTTTGGCCAAGATGACTGAAAAGGTAGTCCCCGTGTTGATTTCCATAGTGCATGGAGCCCCCTCGATGATCCCGGTGGTCTTTAGCTTGTCCAGGGAAGGCATGGACAACTGACATACCTGTGGGGTTGATGCATCAATGTAGTGCAGTTCTTCCATTTGGGGGGCATCTCGGCGTCTGCCTTGAGTGTGTTGGTGCGCTCTGCTGGTCAAAGATCTGGCAGTTCTGAAGTGGCACACCCAAGTCAGGTGCCCAGTCTTTCTGCAGTTGTGACCGATGGCCTCCTGCAAATTGCAAGAGTGGCGCTCATAGGGCTCACCACAACTGGCGCATGCCTGGGAAACTGCTGCTTCGGTCACACGTACTGGCATCTGTTGCTGGGCTGCGTGGTGCACGTGGGGGACCTGACAACCCTATATTAACAACACAGATTGTCCTTGTTTCTGTAGTTCTCTCCAATGTTCATTTTTATTCCTGCATGTGCTTATATTAAAAAATCTTCTGTCCATTCCTACTGTAGATACCAACAGCCTATAATTTTCCTTTCTAAAAGGTGTTAAAGGGGAAAGGAAGGGAACATGTCAAATTTAGTTTGGCATAAATTGCCTGAACAATGGAAAATGACAAGTTGTAATAACTATATTGCTATAGAGAAGTCCTCTACACTTGGAGAATGAGTAACTTCGTATATTACTGGCTATATATCCAAGTAGGTTTGTTTGGTTTTACATTCCTGTATATAATGACAGCTTCCTAATGGCTGTGCCCTGTCATCTTCTGACATAAAAGTGTGTGCCATTCACAGTGATTATACCATTCAGGCTTTTCATTTGCTGTCCTTGTGTTTTGTAAGTACTTTATATCCTGAAGCATCTTCTGAGGCAATGAATAATCCAAGGACAGCAAGACAGGTTATCATCCAAGGCCAGTTTATTTTTAAACAGTAACATGCAACTGTTAGAACAAAGTTCTCCATGCAGTGAAGCACTTGATTTCCCTTCAAATGGCTGAAACAGCATGAAATTTGCTTACCAACTGGCAGGTCAGTCTGTGATAGGCTTCCCAAACCTCCCGCTCTGGCGGGAGACCCCTGGGTTCGCAGCCTCATCTCCCGCTCTTCAAAAATTGGGAAGCGGGGGGTGGGGGGTGGAGGGGGGGGAGAACATACCTGTAGGCTTCATGTTATTATAGAGCTCCTGAGCTGTTTGTAAAATGTGTGCCCCTTTAAGGCTGGGCAGGAAGCAAGAAGGGCTTGGGAGAACGGCCCCTCCCTTTCTTTTGTTTTCGTTTTCACAGCAAGAGTTCTCCGGAAGAAGATCTGGTAAGTATTTGTGTGTGAGAGAGAGGGGGCAGGGGATTCCCTGGTTTGCAGGCCCTCCCCCCTTTAGAAAGCGTGGGGGGGAGGGAAATGTCTACTGGGCACTCTATTATTCCCTATGGAGAATGATTCCCATAGGGAATAATAGGGAATTCATCCATGGGTATTGAGGGCTCTGGGGAGGTCTAATTTTTGAGGTAGAGGCACCAAATTTTTAGTATAGCATCTAGTGCCTCTCCCCAAAATACCCCCCAAGTTTCAAAACAATTGGACCAGAGGGTCCAATTCTATGAGCCCCAAAAGATGGTGCCCCTATCCTTCATTATTTCCTATGGAAGAAAGGCATTTTAAAAGGTGTGCTGTCCCTTTAAATGTGATGGCCAGAACTCCCTTGGAGTTCAATTATGCTTGTCACATCCTTGTTCTTGGCTCCACCCCCAATGTCTCCTGGCTCCACCCCCAAAGTCTCCTGGCTCCGCCCCCAAAGTCCCCAGATTTTTCTCTAATTGGACTTGGCAACCCTAGTCTGTGAAAGCTAATTTAAGTGAAAAAGGTATAATAAATATACCATAACAACATTATTCTTGTTGTGCTAGTGCCCCTTACTGCTTCCCTCTCAACAAGAAGCTTCAGAATTCCTACTTCAGCAACCCATGGCAAAAGGCCTTTAGTCTTTGTAGCTATTCATATCTCTGCCCAAGGGGTGATAAAACACTTCTTCCCAACATCAGGAAACTGGTCCATTTTGTGTATTCATAAGCATTTTTACAGTGCAACTATAAATAGACCAACACACTTCTAAATCCATTGACTTCAAGGGGTTTACAAAGTTGGAACTCTTCAGGATTGCACAGTTAGATTGCTGATGTGGGAAGGGGACCTTTAAGGCACAACAAGAGTCATTCAGGGAGAGAGCTGTTGTGAAGGTCAGTTCAGCCTGAGCAGATGCTGTTCTGAATTTGAAATTCTAATAATTAGACTTAAAATTCGATATAAATTGGCTTAACTACTTCATCAAACTAATAACAGTTCTTGCGTAACTGCTTTTTGGCATAGAATTTGCATCATAATTAATGAAAACCTTTCTCTTGCGGTTTGGTTTTAATGAACATCGAGTGCATAGAACTGCGTCTCACTTAAATTAGCTGAGGTGTTTAATTCTATTTGCCTTAGTAAAACAAACTTTGTATGAATTTCAGAAACCATTCATAAGCACACTGTTTAATTTTAAAATGTCATTCTAATCGTTTCTGTGTCTAATGACCAACATGAAATAATCATGCAATGTTGTACAAAATAAGCAAGAAAGTTAGTGAGTGAGTTTTGGTAGTAAATGTGGAGCTGGCAATCCCAGCCACCACTAGTTACTGAAAAATCATGCTTTCAGGAAAGAAGCAGTGGTTGGTGGTGGAGCTACTACAGAATGTCCCATCTCAGAGCCAGTTTGGTGTAGTGGTTAAGTGCACAGACTCTTAGTTGGGAGAACCAGGTTTGATTCCCCATTCCTTCACATGCACCTGCTGATGTGACATTGAGTCAGTCACAAATTCTCGCAGAGCTGTTCCTCTCAAGAACACTTTCTGTTAGAGCTCTCTCAGCCTCACCTACCTCACAGGATGCCTGTTATGAGGAGGGGAAGGGAAAGGAGATTGTAAGCCACTCTGATACTCCCAAGTGGAAAAAAGCAGCTGCATGATTTCAGGAGGGAAGTAATGGGATATTGAAGAGTATTCCTCTCCCTCCTCCCCACAGCCTGTGGATTCAGATCCATCTCTGTAGACCCAGCCATCTTCTTGTCTTTGGTTACCTCAGGGGTGGAATTCTAGCAGGAGCTCCTTTGCATATTAGACCACACACCCCTGATGTAGCCAATCCTCCAAGAATTTACAAGGCTCTTTTTTGTAAGCTTTTGGAGGATTGGCTACATCAGGGGCTTGTGGCCTAATATGCAAAGGAGCTCCTGCTAGAATTCCACCCCTAGGTTCCCTGCTTCAGAGTTTAGGAATTGGTGGGATTTGCACCCATCCAATGTTAAGTGCTTTTTAGTCACACTAGGGAAATCATATGTAAACCCACGGAACTGAAATTACTGGGCTTTAACAGTAACTAATTTTGCCTGGATTAATTCCTTGCACCACGTTCTACTTAAAATTCAGATCAAGCATTTGTGCAAAATATCCATGGATTAAATAATAATCAACTTTTTGAAGACAGTTTCTTATTTGGAAAATACTTTTAGCTTAATCAAAGTGTTATTTTTAAAAAATATTTTTAAAGCAACTGTTATTGAATGTGTGAGAGATAATTAAAGGTAGAGTGTTGATTGTTTGGCTGTTTTGAAAGGGTGAGTTCACACTACACTAAAAAAAAAATGTGTTTAGCAACTGGATTTTTGCTATTCATTCTTATATACAGTTGCAAAAAGCATTATTTAGTCTACTATGAATGTGCCCAAAGTCTCTTGGTAAGCCATTTGTTTGAGACATGCCCTACCAAGGTATTTAATTAAAGTGAGAGTATGAATCAGATATAGTGGCTTGGCTCCAGTGGTAATTTCTGCTGAGGGAAGAAATATCTGTCAATGGAGCATTGCTTTCTTGCCTCTCCCACCCACCACTGCTGCCTGAAATGCCTACATGAACTGCTACTATGTGGGGGGCGGGGAGAGACCAATCACAGGAATCTCATGAGAGAGGGGAATCATAAGACTGCTGTGGGAGGGAAGAACCAGCAAAAATTACTTTCCCCTTCCACTCATATAAATCCACTGCTGGATCTAACCAATTTCAAACTTCTTGTGTATCCAGAACTCATTTGCTAAAGAGACAATAATCTGTCCAAGAATGTCACCTCTTCTCAATTTTAAAGAGTTTTATTGGTTTCAGAAAAAGTAAGGGCAAGGGATAGGGGAAATAGAAAACACAATACATTTGACCTTATTCTGTATAAAAATACTTTTGAAAAATACAAGCTTACATCTACCATACTTTCTTTACATAAATTGTCCCATATTATTATGTCTATACTAAACATCATGAACATTTCAAAATTTTCTATTATAAATCTTTTGTTAAAGTTGTCTATTAGTTTTGACAATTCCAGCAAAGGCAATTTTGTAATATAAAATACAGGGAGAAAAAAAGAAATAAGTTCACACCAGAAAATCTTGAGTCTTGAGTGTCTAACCAGGCATAAAATTTCATCCAATATTTTCTTGCTTCTTCTTTAGATCTCCCAGCCAACAGCTGAGATAGAAAGTCCAGCTCTGCTGTTTCCAGAATTTTTCCCACCAAGTCCATTTCGTGGGAATTCTCTGCACCAAGAGAATCCTGGCTGCAGTATTAAAATGTGCCAACAAATGTCTCACCTCTTTGGAATAGTCCTCAGGAAATATGTTCAATAAAAATAGTTCTGGTTTGAATTGAATCTGTGTCTTCATAATCTTCTGTAATATTTCATGCACCATTTTCCAATAACCCTTCATTGTCTCACATGTTTAGTGCATTTCCAACATTTGATAGACATATTAGTATAAATCTTACACAATTTCTATGGAGTCAAGAACCATCTTTGCGGACAAGATTGCGTCGCTCCGCCTCGACCACCCTGCCATATTTGAGACAGTCAGCGAAACCGAGGCCCTGGGCCTGTCTTCGGATTGTGTCCTGGATGGTTTCAGTCCTCTCAGCCTGGAGGAAGTTGACAGGATCCTCTTATCTGCATGCCCAACAACTTGTAAATTGGACCCATACCCCTCCTGGCTTATTAAATCCTGCCAGAGGGAGCTTAGATATCCTGTACGGGATATCATAAATAGATCCCTGACGGAAGGGCACTTTCCAACACCGCTTAAAGAGGTGGTGGTCCGTCCCCTCTTGAAAAAAACAACGTTAGACCCGGCCCAATTGGCACATTACCGGCCGGTCTCAAATTTGCCCTTTTTGGGCAAACTTATCGAGAGGGCAGTGGCGATGCAGTTACAGACCTTCCTGGAGGATGCTTTCGTCCTTGATCCCCTTCAGTCCGGCTTTCGCCCGGGCCATGGGACGGAGACGGTGTTGGTTGCCCTGGTAGATGACCTTCAACGGCATCTGGATCAGGGTGGCTCGGCGGTGCTGATGTTGTTGGACCTATCGGCAGCATTCGATACGGTTGACCATCGGTTACTGACCTGCTGCCTTGCCGATGCAGGGATTCAGGGGTTGGCCCTACAATGGCTTTCCTCTTTCCTTGAAGGTTGGAGACAAAGGGTCGCGATTGGGGGTAAGCTATCCCGGAGGCACACACTTGATTGCGGAGTGGCTCAGGGAGCGGTTCTCTCCCCGATGTTATTTAACATCTATATGCGTCCCCTTGCCCAGATTGCCCGAAGGTATGGGCTGGGTTGTCACCAGTATGCTGATGACACCCAGTTCTATCTGCTTATGGACGGCCGGCCTGCGCCCCAGAAAATCTGGACCAGGCGTTACAGGCCGTGGCTGGGTGGCTCAGACTGAGCGGGCTGAGGCAAAATCGGGCGAAGACAGAAGTCCTTTGCTTGGGTCGTCGGGGTCTGGGGGGGGGGAATCCCCCTGCCAGTTTTTGACGGTGCACCGTTGATAGCGGCGAACAGGGTCAAAAGCCTGGGGGTACTATTGGAGCCTTCTTTAAAGATGGAGGCTCAGATAGCAGCCACTGCCAAGTCCGCATTTTTTCATCTTAGGCGGGCAAGGCAGTTGGCTCCTTTCCTGGAGCGCGACGATCTAGAAACGGTGATTCATGCAACGGTCACCTCGAGGTTGGACTACTGCAATGCCCTCTACATGGGGCTGCCCTTGTGCTGAACCCGGAAGTTGCAGTTAGTGCAGAATGCCACTGCCGGCTGTTATTGGGGCTCCCAAGATGGGAGCACATTCGGCCGGGGCTCCGAGTTCTGCACTGGTTACCAATAATATACCGAGTTCGGTACAAGGTGCTGGTCATTATCTTTAAAGCCCTATATGGCCTAGGACCTGCCTACCTGAGGGACCGTCTCTCCCCACATGTTCCCCAGAGAGTACTAAGATCGGGAACCCAAAATCTTCTCGTTGTCCCTGGGCCAAAGGAAGCCCGCCTGAAATCTACCAGGGACAGGGCTTTCTCTGTAATGGCCCCTTCCTAGTGGAACCAGCTGCCGGAAGAGGTGAGGGCCCTGCGGGACCTTGCTCAGTTCCGCAGGGCCTGTAAGACAACCCTCTTCCGGCTGGCTTATAACTAACTGGCATAGGAAACTGAGTGTAGTTCTATTAGATTTCTGTTATGTTTTAATGTTTTTAACTGTGTAAAATGTTTAAACTTAATATTTTTATGTTAGATTTTATGTGCTGTGAGCCGCCCTGAGCCACCTTGGTGGGAAGGGCGGGATATAAATCGTAAATAAACTAAACTAAAACATCTTATACAAATTTTCTTTAAAAATTGCTGACCTAGTTAATTTAACATTAAGCTTCCACAGTCTCTCCCATTCTTATAATGTAATATTATGACCAATTTTTTTTGCCCACTGGACCATACAATCTTTTACAACTTTGTCTTGTGTCTTCATCTGAAGTAGATATGCATATAATTTGGAGATTAGCTTTTCCTGTGGACCCAAGAATATTTTATCCAATGGGTATTGTTCTATATTGAAACCTGTTGTTTTGTCTTTGGCGTATCTAGATTCAAGTTGCATTCTCGACCACCAATTCATTTTGATATCCATATTTTCCAGCTCTTCTCTGGTTTTCAATTGATTATCTTTTCCCAACAAGTCATCATACCTATAATTCTGATTTGATTTTAGGAGATTTGGATGAGTAAATGCTTCTACTGGAGGAACCCATCTTGGAATTTTTGGATAAATTCTAGTCTTTAGCCATGGCCATGTATGGTACAAGGGTTTTTGAAACCAGTGATTCTTAAAATAGGAATGGCCTTCAAGTCTTTGATACATAAATATGCATGCCACCCCATAGTCATATCATGTCCTTCTAACAACAATAGTCTCTTATCATTCAGTAGTATCCAATCTCTTACCCATAGAAGCACAGAAGCTTTATAATACAATTGCCAGTCTGGAAGGCCCATACTTGCTCTTAAATTAGAATCTTGCAATGTCTTTAATTTAATTATAGTTTTTTTGCCTTGCCAAACATATTTAGAGACCATCTTGTTCAGTTCTTGAAAAAATACACTATTTAAAAATATTGGAATAGTTTGAAACAGGAATAGTAACATTGGGAGGATATTCATCTTTATTAAGGCTATTCTTCCCATTAAGGATAGGTTCAAGTCGTGCCATTTTTCCAAATCCTTTTTAATTTCTTTAAGTAGTTTGTCATAATTATCTGTTTTTAAGTTGCTACACTTATTTGAAATAACAACACCTAGATATTTGATACTTTTTTCATACAAACCCCCTGATTTTTGCTGGAAGGATTGAATTTGTTCCATCATCATGTTCTTTGTCAAAAATTTTGTTTTATGATAATTAATCTTAGACGGCTAGAGAGGCAATGGCGACGCACCCGTGACGAAGTGACTAGAACATCTTATAGGGAGTTTATGAGGTCCTATGAGATGGCAATCAAGGCCGCAAAGAAAACATACTTTGCGACCAAGATTGCATCTGCAAATTCGTGCACGGCACAGTTATTTAGGATAATTCGAAATTTCACTACATTGCCACAAGGCAAGCCAAACGTTAAGGAATTGGAAATAGGCTGTGAGGCATTTGTGACATTTTTTGCAGACAAGGTCCAATCACTCCACCATGACTGCCCTGCCATATTGGATACAGTGAGTGAACTCGAGGCTCCGTGCACGTCTTCAGATTTGATCCTGGACTGCTTCAACCCGCTCAGCTTGGAGGAAGTTGACAGAATCCTTGTCACTGCATGCCCAACTACGTGTGATCTGGACCCATGCCCCTCCTGGTTAATTAAGGCCTGCCGGGAGGAGCTAAGATGTCCTATACGGGACATCATAAATAAATCTCTTTCAGAGGGCTCTTTTCCAATGCCCCTGAAGGAGGCAATGGTCTGCCCTCTCCTGAAAAAGGTTACATCAGACCCGGCCGAATTGGCTCACTATCAGCCGGTCTCAAATTTGCCCTTTTGGGGCAAAATTATTGAGAGGGCTGTGGCGTTGCAGTTACAGGGCTTCTTGGATGATGCTTCCACCTTGGATCCATACCAGTCCGGCTTCCGTCCGGACCACGGGGTGGAGACGGTGTTGGTCGCCCTCATGGATGATCTCCGGCGACATCTGGATCGAGGCAGCTCGGCAGTACTGCTACTGTTACTATCGGCCGCGTTCGATATGGTCGATCATCGGCTGCTGACCCGCCGCCTCGCCGACGCAGGAATTCGGGGGCTAGCCCTACAATGGCTTTCCTCCTTCCTTGAAGGTCAGGGACAAAGGGTGGCGGTTGGAGGAGAGATGTCCCAGAGACACCCACTTAACTGTGGGGTGCCTCAAGGGGCAGTTCTCTCCCCAATGTTGTTTAACATCTTTATGCGCCCCCTTGCCCAGATCGCCCGGAGACATGGTCTGGGTTGCCATCAGTACGCTGATGACACCCAGCTCTATCTACTGATTGGCGGCCGGGCCGCTGACACCCCTATAGATTTGGACCGGGCGTTGCAAGCCGTGGCGGACTGGATTAAGCTGAGTGGGCTGAAGCTGAATCCAGTGAAGACAGAGGTCCTTTGCGTGGGTCGTGGCGGGCTGGGGGGGGAGATCTCCCTACCGGCCTTTGACGGTGCGTCACTGATACCAGTGCGCACAGTCAGAAGCCTGGGGGTGCTACTGGAGTCCTCCCTGACAATGGAGGCACAGATAGCAGCCACTGCTAAGTCCGCCTTCTTCCACCTTAGAAGGGCGAGGCAGTTGGCTCCCTACCTAGAACGTAGCGACCTAGCAACAGTGATCCATGCAACGGTCACCTCGAGATTAGACTACTGTAATGCCCTCTACATGGGGCTGCCCTTGTGCCGAACTCGGAAACTGCAGCTAGTGCAGAACGCGGCGGCCAGGCTGCTAGCGGGATTGCCCTGGTGGGAACACGCGTGGCCTAGGCTGAGGGAACTGCACTGGCTGCCAATTGTATTCCGAGTCCGCTACAAGGTACTGGTTATTACCTTTAAAGCCCTATATGGCCGAGGACCTGCCTACCTTAGGGACCGCCTCTCTCCATATGTTCCCCAGAGAGCACTGAGATCCAGCTCCCAAAGTCTTCTAAAAATCCCTGGACCAAAGGAGGCCACACGGGGAGGGCGGGATACAAATAAAACTTATTATTATTATTATTATTATTAATCTTTAATCCTGCCCAGTAACTAAATCTTATTTATGAGACAGTCTATTGAATCCATTGGTTGTTCTAGTATGAAGACTAGATCATCTGCAAAGGCTCTGAGTTTATATTGTTCATCTTTTATCACAGCTCCCTTTATACTTGTATCTTCCCTTATTTGATTATTCAGTACCTCTAGAGATAAGATAAAAAGTAGAGGTGACAATGGACAGCCTTGTCTTGTACCTTTTTGAATGTTGATTACATCTGTTCGTTCACGGTTCACTGTCATCCTTGCACTTTGAGAAGAGTATATTGCTTTTACTGCTCTCAAGAAGTTTTCACCACATTCCATGCCTTTCAGTTGCTGTAGCATAAAGTGCCAATGAACATTATCGAAGGCCTTCTCAACATCTAAACAATTTAAAGCCAGTTGTTTCTCTGGATGCGTTTCACAATATTTCAAGATATTACAAACTGTTCTGACATTACCTTTCAAATATCTTCTAGAAAGTAACCCTGCTTGGTCATAAAGTATTATAGACTGTAGAACTTTCTTCAAACGTTGTGCCAATATTGCAGCAAAAATTTATAATCCACATTTAAGAGGGAAATTGGTCGATAGTTTTTAATATATATATGTTTTCTTTTGGGATCAAAGATATTGTAGCTTCTTGCCATGAAACTGGTATGTGGCCTTCTTTCAATAAGACGCTTAAATGGTAATAGTAAAGACTCTTCATAAGCTTTGTAGAATTCTGCAGGTAATCCATCTGGACCTGGAGTTTTACCATTTTTTTGAGATGCCATTGCATCCCCAAGTTCCCTTATTGTTATTGGCTCATTTAAAGTTTTTTGCTGTTCTTCTGTAAATTTAATTAGATTATTTTGGTTGATATATTCTTCTAAATCTATTTTATGAACTTGCTTATCTTCATATAATTTTTTATAGAACGGTTCCACAATTTGACATATTTCTTGCTTTTGAATTTTCTCTTTATCATTCTCATCTTTCAGTGTTGTAATTATTCTTTTGGCCTTTTCTTTTCTCATCCTATAAGCCAACCACCTTCCAGGCTTGCTGGCATGTTCAAAAATTTTTTGTCTAGCATACCTCAGTTTAATCTCCATCTCCTCCATAAGCATCAAATTCAATTTGTGTTGCATTTCTATCACCTTTTTTTGAAATTCATGTTTTGTTGGCTGTTTTTTAAGATTCTTTTCAGCTTCTCCAGCTTGTGACATTAAGTTTTGAAAATTTTCAGTTCTTTCTTTTTCTTGATACTATATCTAATTGCAAGGCCCCTATAATAAGCTTTAGCAGTGTCCCAAACTACTTGCATCTTTACCTCTTGTGTTATGTTCTGTTTGAAAAAAGATTCCATTTCCACCTTAGATTCTTTAAGAAAGTCTTTATCTTTCAAAATTGAAATATTTAGCCTCCATGATCTTCTCATTTGTGAACCTTTGAGCTTTATCATTACAGGGCTATGGTCTGAAATAACTCTTGTTTGAATTTCTGTGTCAACTAAATCTTTAATCATGCTTGCAGAAAACCAACACATATCGATTCTTGACCAGATTTGGTGACTAGAAGAATAGTAAGTAAAGTCTTTGGAGTTAGGATATCTTGTTCTCCATACATCAACCAAATCCATTTCTTCTGCTAATTTCCAAAAACTTGTTGGCTACTGAAGACCTTTACTTTCCATCTGTTTGTGCATTTTTTGTCCAATTGTCTATCAGAAATTGCATTAAAATCTCCTATTAGGCAATATTCTACATACTCCAAATTTGATAATTTAAGATGCAAATCTTGAAAAAAATTCTCTTGATGATCATTTGGGGCATAGATATTTGCAAGTAGAATTTTTTTATTACCCACTGTAATTTCCACTAATAGAATTCTTCCATCTTCAGAAGCATACTGCAATTGTGGGTAAAATTTGTCTTTAATATATATTGCCTTTTCTTCTTGTTCATGTCTGTTGCTGTAAATAAATTACCAAGTTTTTTTATTTTTCAAAATATGTTGATCTTTAGTTAAAATATGAGTTTCTTGTAAGCAAATTATGTCCATTTCCATTTTTGTCAAATATCTAAAAGTCTTTCTCCTTTTAACAGGAGAGTTAAGTCCATTCACATTAATTGAAACTATTGAAGCCATTATAGGTTTTGCTTATCATTATCTTTCTTATCTTTTTTGGAATGCTTTCTTGTATGGTATCTCCTCGGTTCATTTGGATTCTCTTCACCAGAACTTTCTTCCTCCTCCTTCTTTTCCTTGCCTTCTTTTTCGTTCACTCTATCCAGAAAATTCTGAGCTTTAAAAATGAAATTAATCCTGTATCTGTTTTTCTGGTAGGTAAAAAGAAGGCCTTCTGGCATTAGCCACATGTAGGATATTTCTCTTCCTCTCAAAAAGTCTGTTAAAGCTTGATATTCTCTCATCTTTTGTCTCACTGGCCAAGGTACCTCTCTTAGAACTTTCACCATGTTTCCAGCTATCATCATTGGTCTGTCTCTTACTTGCTTCAAAATGTCATCTTTAGTCTTCTTTCTTGTGAGTCTCAAATGAACTTCACTAGGAAATTTGTTTCATCTTGTCGATGGGACCCGTCTAACTTGATCAAACTCTTCTTCCATCCTCTGAGGAGTCACCTGTAAAATTTCAGCCAAGGCTTCACTTAAACTTTTCTGTTAATCTTCAGTTTTCTCTTCTGGTATATTTTGAAACCTCAACATGTAGGCGGCTTTGTCTACTTTCAACTGCAAGAGTCTAGAATCATGTATATTCTGTTCTTTTTCCAGATGCTCCACCTTTTGGATATTCTCTGTCTCCTGACCATCTAGTACTTTTAAGGCTTTGTTGGTCTCAGCTGTCTGTCTGCTGTTCTCCAAAAGCTCTTGTTTAATCTCTGCCATCTGTTCACCAATATTGTCAACTTTACTATTGTCTACTTTACTGTGCAGTCATTAAAGTGTTTTGCATCTCTTTCATATCACCCTGCATGGTTGTAAATTTCCCTGGTCCAGGTGGCGCATTAGGTGAAGGAAATGGTGGCTTTCCTTCTCTGTTTTCTTTTTTTTTTTTACTGTTTCTTTGAAACCAATCCCAGCTTTATTTTCTATTCTTATTAGAATAAGCATACTCACAGCCACAAGTTCAATAGTGCCTCTTCAGCGTTTGTTTTGAAACTCTATGTTCCTGTTTATAACAGATAAGCTAATCTCCACCAAGCAATGCCCTTGTTATAAAGTAGTTTTAAAAAGAAAACAACTTTCTAAATTCTATCAACAATTTGTGGTAGCCGAAACAATGATAAGAGTAATAATAAACAAAACTTTTTAGCCAGCCACACTAAATAGTCAATAGGTAAAACAATTCAGTTCACTGCAACAACAACAATTCACTATTACAAATCCTCTAGCAATGCTGATTCAGTTGAAATCCAAATCACCACAACGCCTTTCAAATAACTTCAAATTTCAGAAACTTCAAGGTGTAAATTTGTAATCCAGGGTTGAATGCCCTATTTGTAATCCAAGAGTGAGGTCCAAAATTAAAAATTAAGCCAATAATTCAAACAAAAGGAAAGGAAATCAGGCACTCCCAAAGGGAACAGCAAAAAATAATAGAAAATAGGGGAAAGTTCCCCTATTTGGTGACACAAAATAAATTTATTTATTTATTTATTTATTTATTTATTTATTTATTTATTTATTTATTTAATAATTTCTATCTCGCCCTTCCCAACAAGTGGCTCAGGGCGGCTCACAGCACAAAGTTCCACATAAATACAGTTTAAGCATAAAACAGTTAAAATAATTAATACATTTAAAATTTTAAAACATTTAAACCATTTAAACCATTTAAATATTTAAGACATTAGGGACAGCAACCTCTATTATAACTACACCTGATTTCTTGTTTCTTGTACCAGCTAGTCATAGGCCAGCCGGAAGAGGGTTGTCTTACAGGCCCTGCGGAACTGGGCAAGGTCCCGCAGGGCCCTCACCTCTTTCGGCATCTGGTTCCACCAGGAGGGGGCCATGACAGAAAAGGCCCGGTCCCTGGTGGATTTTAAGCGGGCTTCTTTTGGCCCGGGGATAACTAGGAGATTTCGAGTTCCTGATCTCAGTACTCTCTGGGGAACGTGTGGGGAGAGACAGTCCTTCAGGTAGGCAGGTCCTAGGCCATATAGGGCTTTATCCTTTACTCTTTAAATAAAGAGTAAAGGATGAATTAAAAAAAGGAATCCCAAGCAAAAAAATATTTAAACCATGTCAAAAAATATTCCAGCCACAGATAAAAAGAAGGCAAAGAAAAAATAAAAACAAGTTTAAAAGGTTATATCCATATTATTAAACAAGAATAGATAAAAATCCACTTTGGAAATCTGTAAAAGTATTCTTCTTACAGCCAGAGATCCTACTATGTCTTATAAGTCAATATCAAGTACCCACCAGCCTTTAAAATTTAGTCTTATAAATTCATTCAGAGCACTTCAATTTAAGCTTCAGAGTATTTTTAAGCCAGCTGTCTTTCACATCCATATACACTTGCAAGCAAGCATCTTTCCCAAAATCCAAAGCATATTTCTCCCCTAAAGGGGGTTTAAAGCAGATTAGTTAAATTCAGTCTTCAAGTCTCTTATATAACTAAAGATTGGTGTGGTCTCCTCATGCAGGTATTTTTAATATTACCAGGTTAGGCGAATGTCACCTCTTCTTCATTGGCAAGGCCAGGGTTAGGGGTGGTGGTGTCAGGGGGTGTGGCCAAATATGCAAATGAGTTCCCGCTGTGTTTTTTTTCCTACAAAAAAAGCCCTGGGTAAGGCTAAGACAACAGGATGCACTAAACAAACAAGATCCCATCCAAGGAAAAAAAGACAGTTAATAGGTTTTTGACTTTTTTTAAATTCAACAAGTTGAGAGAGGAATGGTGACTTGATTGAATTTGTTAAAATGTATTTGCCAAAAAAGGATTCACAGAAGTTGGCTAGAGAAAAATAAGGATAATTCAAAGTGACTGCTGCTGTTTTGGGGAGCAGTTCTCATTGACTTAATGTAAATGTGGCACGGGGGGGGGGGAAGCAGAATATAAAAAAGTTGTCCTTAATATAGTTATAAATTATTCCTGTTTCTCTTTTGTTTACAATTTTGGGCTGTGCCTATTTGTAGCACTTACCAAACAGAGATTTTTGACCCACGTTGGGGCAGTACATACATCCCACTGTATGTGCAACATATTTGTTTATGCAGTGCCTAGTTTTTATAACCCTTAACCATCCACAAACACAAGGAGAAATACAACGAATATATGCCTACAAAAACACATATATGCACATGCTGTAAGAAAGTTTATAATATAATCCTTAACATCCTTACAGTCCTCAGCCTTACAGACGTATAATGCAGAGCACAGGCATCCTCAATTCGATGTTCAAAATAATGTGCAAATAAGATCTAAGCAAAGTCATGTTTTAAGAGTGACTCAGTGGTGAGGCACCTGGCTTGAATTTGGAAAGCCCCATGTCCATTCCTTGCTACTTCCAGGTAAAGGATCTCAGCTGATATGCTTATCACAGTGTGAGGAGCCTAGTTTTGATTAGCAAAGCTAAGTGCAGTCTGAAGAGTACAATCCCTGTCTCTTCCCCTAGAGCAGAGATGGCCAAACTGCAGCTCGGGAGCCACATGTGGCTCTTTCATATATATTGTGTGGCTCTCAAAGCCCCCACTGCCCCTTTGGCTGGCTTGGAGAAGGCATTTCTCTCTTTAAATCACTTATGCAAGCCAAGCCAGCTGGCAGCTTGGAGAATGCATTTAAAGTTGCTTTCTTTCTACCTCTCTCTCCCTCCCCCATCTATTTGCTTTCCTTCCTTCCTTGTGGCTCTCAAACATCTGACATTTATTTTATGTGTCTCTTACATTAAGCAAGTTTGGCCACTCCTACCCTAGGTGATCCTAATCCAAACCAGAATTGTTTGTGTGAAATATTTGCCTTTTACAGATGGATTGTTGTTGTTTAGTCTGTTTGAGTCCTGAGTCAAACTGTGGAATTAGACATCTGCTTAAATCTGTTTCCTTGAACTCCATGGGACTTTAACCCAGGTTTTAATGCTAACTAAATTATTTTTGTCTTTCTAATTTTCTCACAGTGCATATGGAAGCCCATAAGCTGAAGGTTTTGGCTGCTATTTTTAACATTTTGTTTTTCATAACGCATCTAACACATTTTATCTCAAAGGAGTTCACAGTGATGTACAATCAACCCTTGCTAATATAGTCTCACAAAGAACCCTGTGAGGAAATTTACAGTGTACTCCTAAACAGAGTTACAGGTTGCCCACTGAAATCAACAGATTTAGGACTGACTGCATAGGGATTGTGCTTTTGAGTTGCGGAAGAGTGACTGGCCCAAGGTTTCCCAGTAAGCTTTATGACCAAATAAGGATTTGAAGTTTAGTCTGCCCAGTCTGACATGACCTATTCATTAAAACATTTATTAGCCACCTTTCTTCCTGATGTAGCTCAAAGCGGCTTGCTGCAACACGGATAAAATATGCAAACTAAAATGCATAAAAACCAAAATTTAAAATCACAGTTCAGGACTTCTAATAAACTTAATCAAATGCAGTCTTCAATTGCCTCCTGAAGATTGAAAGTGAGGGGGCAGGCATACCCCTTTGCACATGGGGCTGCCACTGAAAAGGCCCTCTCTTGTGTATCCACCAAATTAGTTTCCTTGATTGATGGGACAATCAGGAGGGCCTCTCCCTCTGATCTTAAATTCTGAACAGGAACATAAAAGCATAAGAAGAGCCCAGCTGGATCAGATCAATGGTCCATTTAGTCCAGCATCCTGTCTCACACAGTGGTCAATCAGTTCTTCTGGACAGTCAACAACAGGGCATAGAGGCTGAAGTTTTCCCCTGATGTTGCCTCCAGGCTGTGAATGTGATTCCCCTTAGTCACCTGGTTATGGGAAAAGATGGTCCTTCAGCTACCCTGTTCCCATGCTACTTAGAGTTTTAAAGGTCAAAACCAGGGCTTTTTTTGGTAGCAAAAGCCCAGCAGGAGCTCATTTCATATTAGGCCACACCCACTGATGCCAAGGCAGCCAGAACTGTGTTCCTGTGTGTTCCTGCTAAAAAAAATAAGTTCTGGTCAAACCCAATACTGTCAGTTGGGCTTGGGAGTTGGTAGCTGAAGTTCCAATCTCAAGGCACTGCCTGAGGCTTTATACAGTATCTTTACAGTCATTAATTTTACTGGAGCTTGTAATAATACATAACTGACCTTGATAGGAGTGATATATCTCAGACCCTCCCAAGGCTACCTGGTTAGCAGTAAAATGTGCCAAGTGTCCAGTATAGATAACAGTGCTTTCTTCCCATCACTCCCTTTACCAGGTGCATAAGTTTGCATGCATGCAGGCATGCATTTAAAACATTTATTACCTGCCTTTCTTCCTTATAGAGCTCAAGACAGCTTACAACATAGATAAAACCCATAAAAAACATAAAACCCAAAATCTGAAAATACAACTCAGGACTTCTAGCAAATGTAACCAAAATAAGTCCTAAATAAAACCATCTTCACCTGTCGGGGCTAGTCACATCTCCCTGGAGAGATTATTTCATGATTGCGTTTGTGAGGTTTCTTCTTGGTGGAGACTGAAAAGACCTCTACAAGATATTTTGATTGATGGGACAGTCAGGATGGTCTTTCCCTCTGATCTTAATTCCCAGACAGCAATGTATGGGAGAAGACAGGTGTTGTGTCTTGTTATTACATTGCTAAAGATTTGAAACTGAAGCTTAATTTCCCTCCAGGATCCTGATGCCTGCATTCCAGTTGGCCATTCAGTTGAACCGGCCAATCAGGACACGAGACATGTAACCAACAACATGCAAATTAAGGATCCTGGAGAGACCACTAGGGTGGATTCCCACCAACTAAAGGGTGTGTGTCATGCCTTCCCATACTGTATACATTGCCTGTTTGCCTACTTGTTCTTCAGTTCGGTTTTGCTTAAATAATGATGTTTACATACGGCTGAACTCACTATTTAATAACAGTCCTTCAGCTATCTCTTCCCAAGCCATGTAGGGTTTTAAAGGTCTAAAACCAACACCTTCACTTAAGCTTGGGAGTGGATCAGTAGCCAGTGTAATTGCTGCAGTATCAGGTCACATGCTCTGAATCTCTGGCTCTAACCAGCTGTATAGCCACAGTATTCTATCTTAGTTGCAGCTTCTGAATAGTCTTCAAGGGTTGCCTCAAGTGGAGCACATTGCAATAGTCCAGTCTAGATATAACTAATGCATAGATCCTTGTGGCTAGATCTGACTGAACCAGGAGTGGATGCAGCTGACATACCAGCCAAAGCTGAGCAAAAGCACTCTATCAAGCAGCACTCCCAAGCTGTGAACCTGGCTTTTCAAGGGAACTATAACTCCATCCAAGACCGAATTCAAGTCTCTGGTCTGCCTTTCTATTAACCCAGAAAACCTCTGTCTTGTCAGGGTAAAGTTTCAGCTTGTTCACCCTCTTTGAGCCCATTACTGACTCCAAACACTGGTTCACAGTTTTATGCTGTGAGCCGCCCTGAGCCTGCCTCAGTGGGGAGGGCGGGATATAAATCAAATAAAGTAAAGTAAAGTTCAGAACATCAACTACATCCTCAAAATTAGGTGGGAAGGAAAGACAGAGCTAGATATCATCCACGTGTTGGTTACATCACAGCCCAAATCTCTTGATGAGCTCTCTCAGCAATTTCTCATAGATATTAAATAGCATGCATGGGGGAATATGATCAAACCCTTTGGAACCCCACAGTCCAGCAACCATGGGGCAGAGCAGGAATCCCTCAGTACCACCTTCTGATATTGACCCTCACCTGCATGAAATTGCATATCATCAATTTAATATATGTGGAAGGACTCAAACTACTGTAACACGATGCCACCCAGTCCAAGTGCTGAGAGGCCCTTTAGTGGGATACTGTGGTATTGAATGCTGCTGAGAGATCCAGCAGAACTAACAGAGTCATATTCCCCCTGCCTAATTCTTGGTAAAGATAAATGTCATCAACCAACCTAGTAAACCACACTGGCTTGTGAAGGAATTGTGCTGCCTGAACCTATAGGGTTCCCAGCCTCCTGCTGGGTTCCCTCAGTTTTGGGGCCACCAATCTGCTGGCATAGACCTGGCCAGCAGGGGGAATCCTTACCCCCAAAGAGCTCCATTGGTGCCTGACATGTGATGACGTCACTCTATGGCACCATAGAGTTTTTTATCCAAATGCTAGAGTATCCCCTGCACAACGTGCCCTGTGCGATGATGTCACTTTTGGGTGTTGTTATCGCATCATGTGCACTCTGTGCATGCAAGAAACTTCCCCCACTGGGAGCCAGGTAAGACCCCACAACTCTATGAACCTATATACATTGATTCAGAAGTAAAAGACATTACAAGACAAGTAAATGGGCCCAGGATTCTAGCCATGTATTTATAGCTGGTAAATATATGACGTAAACCCAGAGGTTATGTAATTCAATGGCTTTCATTTCTGTGCTTTTCAGTGCAATCAACTGCATTACTGTTGCAATGTACAGTAAAACAGTAGTATATTATTGCATATCGTCAATTTAATTTAGCACTTTTCATTACTCTTCAGTGATTTATGATGACAATGTTCTTGTTTAAAAAGAAAAACCCAGTGCCTGATACAGTTAAATCCTGAGTTACAAATCCAGCTCTGGGAGCAATAGATTTCTATATCTAGGAGATATTTTCCCCTGCCCACTGCTTTGGTAAGCAGCTCATCACACACCAGTGACATCTTTTGTCAGCCCAATAAATGCAACACTCATTAAACTCTTCTTCACTATTGCATAGTCACATTTTAAACTAATTAAGTGGCTCAGCTTGAAGTACATCCAAGGCAAAACTAACCAGCAGTCCCCCAGTACTTCACATGCCCAAGCCTGTACTAAATATTTTGGTTTTTTTGTCTATCAACAAAGGATAAAGAAACAATCCTGTTGTTTAACAGAAAAATATGTGTTTAACAGAAAAAAAACAACAATAAATGCAAGAATGTTTATGTAGTATTCTGGTTTATCTTCAGGAATGGGATTTTCCTTGATCAATGAAAAATCAAGATGGCAGATGTGGCAAAAGAAAGTAATAGAATTTTTAAAGGTGTTTTTAAAAGGTGTGGAAGAAGGGCTTACTAACCATTTGGAGTTCTTTGAGAAAGTGAAAGAAGCATGTAGACAATGATGAGCCACAGGACTGTTTTTTCTGGGGGGAAAGTGCTAGAACTCTCAAGAGGGAAATGAAGGAGAAACACATGGGTGCCCTTCATGAACTTTTTTTTTTTGGAGAATTTTGTTTCCACAAAAAGGTTCCAAAACTTCATTCCACTACATTCGCCCAGCGAAAAAGCCACGTTGATCCAGTAAACATGATGGACTTTCAAAAGGCTTTTGACAACGTACCTCACCAAATACTCCTGAGTAAAAGGACAGGTTCTCTTATGGATTAAAAGTTGGTTACTTACATGACAGGAAGCAAAGAGTAGGAATAAATGGACAGTTCTTACAATGGAGGGAAATAAGCAGTGGAGTCTCACAATCAATATTGGAACTGGTAATATTTAATTTGCTCATAACTGATCTGGAACTCAGGGTGAGTAGTGTAGAGGCCATGTTTGAAGATGACACAAAATTATTCAGGACAGGACAGTGAAAACCAAGGGTGACTGTGAAGAGCTCCAAGAGGATTTCCACAAAATGGTTGAGGGGTGACTATGTGGCAAATGAAGTTCAGTGTTGGTAGGTGTAAGGTGATGCACATTGGGACAAAAAAAAATCACAACTTAATGTATAGGCCAGGAGTGGCCAAACTTGCTTAATGCAGGAGCTACATAGAATAAACATTAAATATTTGAGAGTTGCAAGACAGGAAGGAAGGAAGAGGTGAAAAGAAAGCAACTTTAAATGCATTCTCCTAGCTGCTGATGGGTTTGGTTTAGAGAAGTGTTTTAAAGTGAGAAATAGCTGTTGTCATGGTTAAACATTGTCGTGATTTAAGGTACCAATTGCTTCTCTGAAAACAGTATCACCCTCTTCTAAAAACTCACTAAAACCTTGTCACAAATCTGCACCCAAATTTACAAAACATATTTCTTTATGTTTTGTCTAAATGCCTTTATGCAAATCAATATGGCATCCTCCACCCAGGGACAGGATTTTGTGTTTTTCCTGTTGCTGGTGTAGCTTAAATAAAACACAGCAGCAATGGGACTTTCACACAGCAAGTTTCTCCACAGTTTTTCTGCCTCAGTTCCACAGAGCTGGCCACTAGCGCTCCCCGGGGCCAACAGGGCTTTTGCAATTTGTTTTTAATTGGCACTAGAATAATATTAGATCAATATACTGTTATAACAACAGGTGCAGTAGGTTCTCTGAATTCGCAGCTTTCTTAAAAAAAAAAGTATTTGGTCCCTCCTCATGAGAAGATGTGCATTTTCCTTTGTATCTCTGCAAGGAAAGGGGCTAGAGCCTTTTTTGCACAAGTTATCTGCCCTAATTCTAGTGGTTTCAGGAAGGGGGCTTTCTTCCTGTAACCCCACAGCATTGTGGTACATTTGTGCTCCTCCAGGGGTTTCCCTGGCTTTTCTCTCCCATCTTTCCCAAATCTGCTTTGCTTCTGGCTGTGTCCTAGAGAATTTGAACCTGGCGCTGCAAGCCTTGGCAGGATGACTTAGGCTGAGCTGACTGAAGCTGAATCCAATGATGTCAGAGGTCCTTTGCCTGAGTCGTGACAGTCCAGGTAGGGAAATCCCCCTACCAGCTTTTGATGGTACACCACTTACATCAGCACCCAGGGTCAGAAGCTTGGGGGTGCTACTGGAGCTTTCTTTAACAATGGAGGCCCAGATAGCAGCCCCTGCTAAATCCTCCTTCTTCCATCTTGGGTGGGTTAGACAGTTGGTCCCCTTCCTCGGGCACAGCAATCTGCCAACTGTGATCCATGCTACAATCACCTTGAGACTGGACTACTGTAACGCTCTCAACATCGGGCTGCCCTTGTCTCGAATCTGAAAACTGCAGCTGGTGCAGAATGTAGCGGCCAGGCTGTTATTGGAGCTCTCCATGTGGGAGCACATACAGCCGGGGCTGCAGGAGCTGCACTGGCTACCAGTGGTGTACCGGATTTGCTACAAGGTGCTGGTCATTACCTTTAAAGCCCTATATGGCCGAGAACCTTTCTACCTTAGAGACCATCTCTTTCCACATGTTCCCCAGAGGATACTTAGATCTGGAACACAAAATCTTCTATCAATCCCCTGGCCGAGGGAGGCATGAACAAAAACCACTAAAGATAGAGCTTTTCCAATCGCTGCCCCCTATTGGTGGAACCAACTGCCGGAGGAGGTCAGAGCCTTGCAGGACCTCGCCCAGTTCCGCAAGGCCTGCAAGACAACACTATTCCGGCTAGCCTTTAATTAAACTGCTGATATAGCGATACTGAGAACACCTAAAATCTCGGAATACCATAAAAAATTAATCTGATATTAGCTTCAAACTGTTTTATTGTTTTAAACTGTTTTCATTGTTGGAACTGTTCTATTGATGTTTACTGTAGTTTATTGTTTCTATTGTTGTGAACCACCCTGAGCTTGCTTTGGTGGGGAGGGCAGGATATAATAAACCTAAACCTTCAAAGTTTTGGGATGACAGTGTCAGAACTGGGACGAACTTCAGACGATTCCAAGACTTGTTACAAAGTTAGGATCTTTATTGAAGAACTACAGTACTAGAGCAACGAGATAACAGTAATGCCAATTCTTGGCAGTTGGTTACATTTATGCCATCAGCAAAGCACAATAAAGCTATCATTCACACGGTTACAGACAAGTGTCTCTTTTCCCAGCATTCGTTATCAGAAGGGAGGATGTTCCCCTGTGGTGAAGGCCAAACGGCCTGTCTTCAAAGGGCACCTGTGGATGTTGAGCAGAGACTATCTGTCGCCTGCTATACTGCCCTAAATATTTGGCATAGCTAAGAGGGCAGGGTTAATTACTGAGGCTAGGCACTCTATGTTAGTATTAGGTTACAGCATGGAGTCAGTTTGGTCAAGGCAGATAGAGCAAAAGTTACAAGTTCTGACAGACAGCTTTGTGGGTGAGAAAATTCTGATTTTCCAGGCTACATGGCAGCCATTTTCCTTGACCCTGTCCTTGCAGCACTTATATCCTGTCCCCATTAGGAGGCTTTAATTTTTTTTTTTTAATCAGTGCTAGAATATTGTTCTATTGATGTAACAACAGATATTGTAGGTTACTTGGATTATTTGCAAGGGAAATGGCTAACATATATCAGTATAATTTTATTTTAGTGCTGATTTTTTTAAAAAATTACAAAAGCCCTAGGGGCTCATTGGAGGGGGGACACTTCTGGTGGACTGAGGCAGAAAATGGTGGGGGAAACCTGTGATGTGGAAGCCTCATTATCTGCAGCCACACCAGCAATGGGCAGAATTTGAAATCCCATCCCTGTGTGGAAGGCACCAGAGAAAAGGAAATGAGAGAGTGCAAGGGGAAACACAGTCAAGTTCTCTCTGCAGGAGATTTATTCCTGGCCCTCCCGCTGTCATATCTCATTTGACCCTCAGTCCTAACAGAGCACAATGCAAAGCAGCAGTTGATGCGTAGCTCATAAATCACCGTCAAGAAGTGCAGAATCTAGTCCTCCCCATCAGGCTGCATTCAAGTCATTTCTGAGTGATATGTTCATGTGGAAATTGCTTTGACATCAGCCAGTCTGGCATTTGTTAAGGACCACTAGATATTCTGCCAACCTGGACCAAATTTGTTTATGGCGTATTATTTAACTTGATTAGGCCAGAATGATACATGCTTTGTGGAGCACCAATAGAATCGATTTGTTCTGAGTAATTTAAACCCAAACTATTCCGGAAACTATTTGTAACTAAAACAAGATTCCAGAAGTTCCTCCCTGGAGGCCAGCTTTTCACTTTGTAGTTACAGCAGTGACTGCTGAATATACCTTAAATATTCAGGTACATGTTCCATTTTAAAAAATTCTCAATTTCTTAAGCTTTGGGAAGTGGGATAAACAGTAGATCTTATTCAATGAGAGCTCTCCTGCCCAAGGGAGTCATCTTTTACAGTAGTGTTGCCCAGGGCTTTCTTTGTAGAAAAAGCCCAGCAGGAACTCTTTTGCATATTAGGCCACACCCCCTGACATCACCATCGTTTCACATAGGACTTTTTGTAGAAAAAGCTCAGCAGGACCTCATTTGCATATTATACCACACCCCCTGGCACCATGCCAGCCAGAGCTGCGTTCCTGTGCGTTCCTGCTCAAAAAAAGCCCTGGTGTTGCCAATCCCCAGTTGGTAGTAAGGCATCCCCAGGTTTGGAGGCCCTCTCCCTGCTTCAGGGTTATCAGAAAATAGGGGGTGAGGGAAATGTCCACTGGGCTTTCCATTATACCCTATGGAGATTGATCCCCATAGGATATAATGGAAAAAAAAATCTGTGGGTATCTGGGTCTCGGGGGGGGGGGGAGCTGTTTTTTGAGGAAGATGCATCAAATTTTTAGCATAGCATATGGTGTCTCTTCTCATCCCACCCACCCCAGTTTCAAAAAGATTGGACAAGGAGGTCCAATTCTATGCATCCCCAAAGAAGGTGCCCCATCCTCCATTATTTCCAATGGGGGGAAGGCATTTAAAAGGAGTGCAGTCCCTTTAAATGTGATGGCCAGAACTTCCTTTGGAGTTCAATGGTGCTTGTCACAACCTTGCTCCTGGCTCCACTCCCAAAGTCTCCAGATATTTCCTGAGTTGGACCTGGCAACCCTATGTTATAGTACAATCTTATGCGGTGTTACTTCTGCTTAAAGTGTAGTGAGTTCATGTACCACTAATACCTGACATTAGAGAAATCCACTGGCAAAATACTCAGGTGTAGAAGCAAGACATATATTTTAAATTAATTTTGCTAATGAAAGCCAGAATCAGAGTCCTCTCAGGATCCTGGTTGCTGTCAAAATCAACCCTGTGCCTCTAGGTCTTGCTGCAAGTACAGGCCCAGCCACATGGTGCAGTGTTCCAACCACACTGAAGCAATTATTGACAGCGGCCATGCTGCTTAGAGAACAGTGGAAATGGGTCTTGCTTAATGCCAAGTGTAAGGAAGGATGACGCTGAACAATTCCTTCCCTCAGAAGTCAGCACAGTAGATTAAATTCTAGGCAGCTGCCAGTTCAGCACATCCTTAGTCATTTTGTGTACGGGGGGGCTGGAAGTACTTTGTTTTGCATCCAATTTCCCTCACTTCCCTCTCCCCCCCCCCCAAAAAAAATGCTTGAGAATAAAATAGGATGACAACTCCCAACTTTGACCATTGTATAGTATAGGGTTGCCCACTTTGGATGGAGAAATTCCTGGAGATTTGGCTGCGGAGCCTGGCAAGTATGCAGTTTGGGAATGGGAGTGACTTCAGTGTGGTTTAATGCCATATAGCTCATCCTCCAATGCAGCCAGTTTCTCTAGGGAACTGATCTCTGTAGTCTGGAGTTGCTCTGCCTTATTGCTCCTGTTTCTAATCTCACAGCTGGAAATGAAAGTGTCTGCTTGTTGCTTTTGATTCCTGAGCATGTTAGTGTGCTGAATTCCCTAGTGTCCTTTCACAGAATAAACATGCACAAGGTCTGCTTGTAGCGCTCTTTCAAAGGTGAAAATAAACCCCAGTCAAGTCTCTATAGGAATAACAGACCTTCTGAATTAATTCAAAGTGGGCAAATTTCACAGCGTTTATTCCCTGGAAGAAAAATAAAAATAAAACCTATAATTTGCTAAACAAACAGGGAATGAGAAAAGGTGTATGTATGTGAGTTTCCAAATAGAAGTTACCAAAGAGAACAAGACAGTGTGCATGTCTGTCAGATGAGAGCTGCTTCACCAGTTACGGATTTCCAAAATTCCCATGTCAGATTCTGGATGGAACGGGAATGGTTATCACCTTTCTTTTCTTACATTCCATTAGTATCCTGACTTTTTTTCATCATGGAACTCAAGGCAGTGCACACTGGGCCCCCATGTGGTCTCCCATTCTGGCACTCATCAGATGTGAATGTACTGTTTCAGCCCAGTTGATTTTGTCATGTGCCTTCTCTGAGAACACATCTGGCTATGGTACATACATGTTACTTCTTTACATTTTTTGTGTTGCTGCAGAGCCACAGCCATTACTAATAATACTCAGCATTACTGTAGCTGAGTTGGGACAAGCCAAATGCAGCACGTTTTTGTAACTAGGGTTGCCAGCCCCCAGGTTTGGAAGCCCTTCCCCCACTTCGGGGTTATTAGAAAGGGGGGAGTGGTTAAATGTCTGTTGGGCTTTCCATTATACCCTATGGCTATAATGGAGAATTGATCTGTGACTATCTGGGGCTCTGGGGGAGCTTTTTGTTGAGGCAGAGAAAACATATTTTCAGCATAGCATCTGGTACCTCTCCTCAAAAAACCTCCCAAATTTCAAAAAGATTGGACCAGAGTGCCAAATTCTTTGAGCCTCAAAAGAAGGTGTCCCCATCCTCATCACAATGACAGTCATGCTGGACACTCCATGTCATGGCAACCTCCCCTTTCACCCCTCCTAGCTGAGCCACACAGTGCAAAGCTGCACCATAGATCAGCTGTCAAAGAAAAAGAGCCTATTAAAGGGATAAAAGAGAGGAGAAGAAAATGCAGAGCTTAGCTTCACCCTTCCCTATATTAGCTGTTGTCAGTTGTGTCAACATTAATCTCTTTAATATCAGGGGCATGCTGGTGTCTATTCAGAGACAGAATCCTGTGTAGAAGCAGCCAATAAAGAAAATTCAGATTTTATCACACATTAACTACCTTTGTCATAGATCCGGGCTTCATATGAAACCCCATCTGTCTACCTGTTCCACTGACATTTTAGCTGTGTACTACAGTGTGTCAATCATAATGTCATCTTCAGAACAAGAAAAATAGATTATTCATCATGGAATTTAATATGTGGCTCAAGAAGCATACAAGGAAAAGGGCTGCTGTTTTCTTTCTTCTTTCACTTTATTACATGAAGTAGGGGGGAAGCATGCCTATGCTAAAAGAAAAATGCTCTCTGTGTGCAAAACCTGTGCTACTCCACTGAGCTGTGGCTTTCAGTTGGGCCTATCCATATTCCAAATGTATGGCTGGTCTCCCAAGATTCCTTGCATGGGTCTTGAGGAAGAAAGCATATTGTGGGCTTGGTCCCTGGGAGACTACAATGCAGGAAATTGTAGAGATGTAATCATACATCTCTCATCTGCTCAGTTTTATGGCTGTGTGATTAGGGTTTGGAAAGGGCTGGGGTTAAAGAACGTAAGAAAAGCCATGTTGGATCAGGCCAATTGTCCATCCAGTCCAATACTCTGTGTCACACAGTGGCCAAAAAATCCAGGTGCCATCAGGAGGTCCATCAGTTGGGCCAGGACACTAGACGTCCTCATCGAAGCATCAGATACAGAGCATCACTTGCCCCAGACAGAGAGTTCCAACAATACACTGTGGCTAATAGCCACTGATGGATTTAGCCACTTTACTGCTTACTCCCAATTCCAAATCATTAATGAACAAGTTAAAAAGCATTGGACCCAGTACTGAGCCCTGCGGTACCCCACTGCTTACCACCCTCCACTGAGAAAATTGCCCATTTATATTCACTCTGTTTCCTATTAATTAGCCAGTTTTTGATCCCCAAGAGGACTTGTGCTTTTACTCCATGACTCTGGAGCTTGCTTAGGAGTCTTTGATGAGGAACTTTATCAAAAGCTTTCTGGAAGTCAAGGTAAACAACATCTATTGGGTCCCCTTTGTCCACATGTTTGTTCAGCCCCTCAAAGAACTCTAATAGGTTAGAGTAAGTCAAGATCTTCCCTTACAGAACCCATGCTGAGTCTTCCTCAATAATTTTTGTTCATCAATGTACCTACTAATTTTCTCTTTAATAATGGTCTCCACTAACTTTCCTGGTATTGAAGTCAGACTGACTGGCCTGTAATTTCCTGGATCTCCTCTGGAACCCTTTTTAAAGATAGGGGTGACATTAGTTACCTTTCAGTCCTCAGGAACAGAGGCAAATTTTAATGAAAGATTACATATTTTTGTCAGGAGATCCACAAGTTCACCTCTGAGTTCTTTCAGAACTCTTGGATGTATGCCATCCGGGCCTGGTGACATCAGTCGTAGGACCTCCTCTCTCATCACCTCAATCTGACTCAGGTCTTTCAACACCCCTCCCGAAATCAGCAGTTCTGGAGTGGGCAAACATCTTCCACAGTAAAGACGGAGGCAAAAAATGCATTCAGCTTGTCAGCCATTTCCCTATCATCCTTCAGGGTTTAGATAAAGATACTGGATTTATATCCCACCCTCCACTCCGAAGAGTCTCAGAGCGGCTCACAATCTCCTTTACCTTCCTCCCCCACAACAGACACCCTGTGAGGTGGGTGGGGCTGGAGAGGGCTCTCACAGCAGCTGCCCTTTCAAGGACAACCTCTGCCAGGGCTATGGCTGACCCAAGGCCATGCCAGCAGGTACAAGTGGAGGAGTGGGGAATCGAACCCGGTTCTCCCAGATAAGAGTCCGCTCGCTTAACCACTACACCAAACTTGCTCTCCAATTATTATTAATTATTAATTTAATTATTGCTGACTTCTCTCATCTAAAGTTATTATTGCCATCTGCATCCACTTCCTACAAAGTGAGTTTCACTTTGTAAAGATCATGTTTGTAGCTCCCTAGAGCTGGAAAACTCTAAGCGTGTTGCTATTTCCCACTGTGTTAGTAGACGGTACTGCTCCAGTAAGTTTGCTGTTGTTGCTGCCATTTTTTCATATCCATGTAACTCCTTTTCTTCTCTCTTGAAAAAAGACTCATGGGGAACAGAACAAGGCTCAGACTCTTCTGCGGAGCTTCTAGGTTCTACATATATGAATGATGACAGCTGGTCCATGGGAGACTTTGATGGTGAAATCTGTTGCTTTGTTTCTGAGAGAATGCTTGTGTTTTGCACACAGGAGAGGGGTATATACATTAGGTGATGTCAGCATGGTGTTTCCACTGTCACTGTGTGTGATTGGTTCACATGGCTTATGTGGAGTCATTGTCAATGAGCAATGGATAAGAATAAGTTGCCAGAGATGACATAAGAGTAATCCTTGGTGCATCTCCATTATCTTTTGTTACTGGTGGCATTGTTGGGCTGTTGACTTTGCTGATGGGGACTGACATGGCCAGAGACTGTGCCCACAAATGCAATGTTTTTATTGTTCCTGAATCCTGAATATTATGGGTTCCACATGGTGATAATGTTCTCAATAGCTTTCATTGCCATTGTGAATGCAGAGGCATTTTTAGTGGCAACAGAGTATCCACACAACCGCTTTCCCTGCATTTTCCTTGACTCAGGCTTTGTAAGCCAAAATGCCCTCAAAACGAGGTTGGGGAATTGACAGGTGGGCACCTGGCTTAAAAGGATCTAGAATCTATGTATACAGGATACACATCCAGAAATTATTGCTTAAATTACATACAAGGTAATGAATACATACAACACACATACAGTCCTAATAAAAATAGAAAGAAATGCAGAGATAACAAAGGATGGAGAAACAGGGTGATAATTACTGATCATTGTCTTCAAGGAAAGCTCCAATGGTGATAAACGAGGACTAGGGGGAAGGGACCCTCAACTGGTCAAGAATTGGGGATGTATCTAAACAGCAGGGTAGGGATACTGCTAGATGCACACCTGTGGGGAGCTGGACCACAGGTTATAAGGACTACCTTGAGTGCTTAGGGGATGGGAGGTACAGGGGTGGATGACAGTGGTCAGCTGGTACATGACCTCAGAAAAAGGGGAGGCTCCGCAATGACCATAAGGGCTGGACTTATGCGTTAGCCAATAGCCAGTTTATTGGGGGCACCTGATTGGCTGCCCATATGTGGCCAATGAGCAGGCTTGGCCCTGGTTACCTGATTGGACTTCCAGGTAACATTGGGCCAAGGGGGAGGCTCCAGGATGACCATTAAAGGAAAGAATGGGAAAAATTATTGGGTTGGGGGGTGATTAAAACTATCCAGCTTATCTAAAAAGGTGACAATAGATGGCCAAATTGCTACCTAAGGTAACACCCGGTCTATACAAAGACACTTGGCTCTAGGTGAAGATGTTCTTCCTCTTCTTCATCCCTCTACTGCCACCAGTCTTGGTCTTGGGTTCCGTTGTACAAAGGCTTAGGCAGTCTGGCAGGATCCATGCCTAAGATAAGCTTGATGACTTTATACATAGGTGACATCTGTTGAGTACGTGAGCCTCTCGCTTCGCTGTTATGGAGTCTGGCACTGCAGGAAGATAGCTGCTGGTGGTGTTAGCCTTCCAAGATGGAGTCTCTGGTCAAGGCTGGAAACCACTTTCCTGGACAGTTCCTGATGGCACAACTTCTTCCGCTACAACAGCCAAGATGGGGATCGCATGGAGCAACTGGAAGAAGATGAAGAAGATGAAGATATTGGATTTATATCCCGCCTCCACTCCGAAGAGTCTCAGAGCGGCTCACAATCTCCTTGACCTTCCTCCTCCACAACAGACACCCTGTGAGGTGGATGGGGCTGAGAGGGCTCTCGCAGCAGCTGCTCTTTCAAGGACAACCTCTGCCAGAGCTATGGCTGACCCAAGGCCATGCTAGCAGGTGCAAGTGGAGGAGTGGGGAATCAATCCCGGTTCTCCCAGATAAGAGTCCGCGCACTTAACCACTACACCAAACTGGCTCTCAGAAACTATCTGTTCTCTTGGTTAGCCTTCCTCGAGAGACACGGAGTGCTGCTGCAATGTTGTGGCTGTTAGTACTCATAAGTCCCTTCCAGTCTGGTAGACAAAACCCACGTTCTCCTGGCAGATGTGTCTGAGTTGAGTCTCCAGGCACCCTGGCAACCAAACGGGTGACTACGATGTTCTGGAAATAGGGGTATTTTTCTCACAGCTTTTGCAGCTTTAATCCCATACCCCAATTTCCCACTTCAGTGGATGTAGTAGCTAAGAGCAGCAGACTCTAATCTGGAGAATCGGGTCTGATTCCCCACTCCTCCACCTGAAGCCTGTAACCATGGGCCAGTTACAGTTCTCTAAGAGCTCTTTCAGCCCCACCTACCTCACAAGATGACTATCGTAGGGAGAGGAAGGGAAGTTCGCTTTGAGACTCCTTCAGGTAGAGAAAAGCAGAGTATAAAACCAACTCTTCTTCCCACTGCAGATCTTTTTCACACTTTTAAAAAAATCAGCAAGTGACATATTATAGATGTACTCTTTTTTGATGAAATCAGGGAATTGATAGTACCTAGCATTATAACTTTATAACCTGCTGTACATTGACCCAGACCTGTTTTTTACACTGCTTATCTGTGTGAAATGCCCATGAATTAAAGCTGCTATTAAAATGTTCTGAGCAGACTTAAGAAATACAGCCATCTTGTGTTTTAGTTAAGTGTTGTTTTAATAATTGTACTTTGCTATTCTGAGAATTTTTATGATTTTAATGTAATATTGTATATGTATTTATGTTGTAATGCACCCTGAGCCTGCCTTGGCTGGATGGGTGGATGTTGAATAAAATACTATTCACTATGTTGAATAAAATGCTTTGTTTATTGTTGAGCTTTGAAAAGCCTCTTGTGTGCCATTCCAGAACTTTAAGAGGTGATCTTATCTCTTCCCTCAAGTTCCTTCACTGAGCCAAATACAATTAAGTGACAGGGTGGGACAGCTATAGATAAAAGGGCTGCTCAGCCAGAAAGGAAGAAAAAACAAAGAGAAAATTCCTGTGGGGGAACGGGGCTAGGTCATCCTACCTTCCAAAAAGATCATACCAAATCAACTTTGGGAAAGGGTGCCTGGGGGGGGGGCACAGAAAATGGATGATGGGGATCACGTGTCATGTGGATGTGTCAACGCCCCCCCCCCAACCCACTCAGGACACCAAACTGAAACAAACCAACGCAAATGTGGATTAGATCACAAAGCGAATTTTTTTAAAACTGAAAGAATTATGACGACGTTTCAAAGAAACTATTACTGCATTTATTATCTTGGAATTTCATGGGCCTCTGAGATTCATCTCCTTCTTATTCTGCTGTCCTCTAAGGTGTTATTTTAGCTATATCAACTCAAAGTTGCCCTCCTTTACGATGTGTAAATTTCATCTGTTTCATCTCTAGCTGTTTCACTTGGAGTATGCAAGTCTGTGAAATTAAGGGAAAGTTATAATTAGATTCTCTTAAATGCTTCTTTCCTTTGTTGCTTGTTACATTTACAGTTTCCTAAATGCTTTTAAAGTTGCTCGTGGGGAAGGGGATCAGACACAAAAATCTAAAATCCCATTAAAAGCAGAGCAATAAATGTTATGACTTATAAATAATGACTAAAGATGCCTTTTGTAGAAGTTTTTGTTTCAAACTTATGGCAATAAAGATGTCTTTTAATTCACTTTAAATCTGTATGTGCAATAATAGTTGTGCTTTATGACTATCAGTGGGAAACCCAGGTAGCAGATTCTATATGGAAATTCTTCTATCAAATCTGTCTGTGGGGGTGCTAAGGTTCATACTCTATATTATCTTGTAGGAAACAGAAGCTTTCCTATTAACTATTAAGCATTTAGTCAAATAGATATTGCACGCTAATAATAATTGATTATAGTATGGCCCGTGGTAGTTTGCCTTGTTCCCAGCAGGTGACAAGTACTTTGTGAAGTGTACTATGTAGTACTATGCTCCCATGCTTCCAGATCTCTGGTGGAATTCCATCAACTCCCGCTGCCTTGCCACTTTTCAGTTGCTTGATGGCTTTAACAGTCTCTTCTAGGGTGGGGATCACATCCAACTCTGTTTTCACTGGTTGAAGTGGGGTGAGGTGGATTGCTGAATCTTGAACTACGCGATTGGCACTGAAGAGATCCTGAAAATACTCCGACCACCGGTTCAGTATGGATGCCTTGTCTGTGAGGAGCACTTGGCCGTCTGCACTATGCAAGGAACTCTGAGCCTGATATGATGGACCATATACTGCCTTCAGGGCTTCGTAGAACCCTCTTAAATCATCATTACTCTACATAAGAACAAAGGGGAAAAGTCAGACTGCTCCAACTACTGGGGGATAACCCTGCTCTCCATCGCAGGCAAAATCCTTGCTAGAATACTCCTGAACAGACTGGTGCCCACCATTGCAGAAGAACTCCTCCCAGAGAGCCAGTGTGGCTTCAGAGCTAACAGGAGCACCACCAACATGGTATTTGTTCTCAGGCAGCTCCAAGAGAAATGCAGGGAACAGAACAAGGGTCTATATGTGACTTTTGTCGACCTTACCAAAGCTTTTGATACCGTTAGCAGGAACGGCCTGTGGCAAATCTTGGAACGTTTAGGATGTTCCCCAAGGTTCCTCAGTATGGTCATCCAGCTACATGAAGACCAGCGAGGCCAAGTCAGACACTGCAACGATCTCTCGGAGCCCTTCCCAATTGGCACAGGTGTAAAGCAAGGCTGTGTTCTTGCGCCAACTCTCTTTACGATCTTTTTTAGCATGATGCTTCAAAGAGCCGCAGTAGATTTAGATGATGATGATGGTGTCTACATCCGCTATCGCACCAATGGCAGCCTGTTCAACCTGAGGCGACTAAAGGCCCACTCCAAGACAATGGAAAAACTTATCCGAGAGCTACTGTTTGCTGATGATGCTGCACTTGTCTCCCACTCGGTATCAGCTCTGCAGCATATGATGTCCTGCTTTGCAGAGGCTGCCAAGCTATTCGGCCTAGAAGTTAGTCTGAAGAAGACAGAAGTTCTCCACCAGCCTGCACTCCAGGAAGATTATCACCCTCCTTGTATTACTATGGGTGAATCAGTTTTGAAGACAGTCCAGCAGTTCAGCTACCTGGGGTGCATCATCTCCTCAGACACCAAGATCGACAAGGAGATTGACAATAGGCTGGCAAAGGCAAACCGTGCATTTGGCCGACTGCATAAAAGAGTGTGGAGCAACAAGCATCTGAAAAAAGGAACAAAGATCAATGTTTACAAAGCGGTTGTGATGACAACCCTCATCTACGGCTCCGAATCGTGGGTTTTATACCGTCATCACCTGCGACTCCTTGAGCGCTTTCATCAGCGCTGCCTTCGCACCATCCTTAACATCCACTGGAGTGACTTTGTGACCAACACTGCTCAAGCAGGCGGAGGTTACAAGCATCGAGGCATTGCTGTTGAAGACACAGCTGCGCTGGGCAGGGCATATCTCCAGGATGGAAAACCACTGCCTTCCCAAGATTGCCCTGTATGGTGAACTTTCCACCGGCCATCAAAATAGAGGGGCACCAAAGAAGAGGTACAAGAACTCCTTGAAGAAATCCCTTGGTACCTGTTGCATTAACCATCACCAGTGGTCTGACCTAGCCTCAGATCGCAAAGCATGGAGGCACACCATCCACTAGGCTGTCTCTTCCTTTGAGAACGCACGCATAGCTGGTCTTGAGGACAAAAGGAGATCGAGGAAGAATCGTACTGCTACAGTACCAACCCCAAATCAGACTTTTCCCTGCAGCTAATGTGGCCAGACCTGCCTGCCCTGCATTGGTCTTGTCAGCCACCAGCGAGCCTGTAACAGACGTGGACTACTGCACTTTTCTTAAATCTTCGTTCATGAAGTCAAGCCGAGAGAGAGTATGGCAGTGTGTATAGTATAGCCAGGAGATACTAAGATTGTCTGACACTCAGAACTTCTAGCTCTTTTAACCTTATGCACCACTAGGTGGTGAACTAGACTTATTTTTAAGGCAAGAGACAGTTCAGAGGTAGTTTGTCATTGCCGGCCTATGTGTCATGACCAATGTTTCCTCTAACCTGCAGAGTCTTGTGAGCAAAAAATTCTACTTTGTGAGCTACTGGCATTAAAGTTGTGAGCTACTGCATAAATTAGTGTGCTCTGGGGTCATCCTTCCTGAGTGAAGACAAAAATGTGTGAGCTGGAGGCTAAAAATCTATGAGTTAGCTCACGCCAACTCAGTTTAGAGGGAACACTGGTTATGCCCCTGGTATTCCTTGGAGGTCACCCTTCCACATACTAGCCAAGGCTGACCCTGCTTTTGAGAACTGATGAGACTGGTGTAAGGAAAAGCCCCCTACTTTTCATACACATGGACATCGTGATCACCAGTATGGTTGCCAGGGTGCCTGGAGTTTTGACTCGCACACATCTGCACTAAGAAGTGGACTTTGCCCATGGTTGCTAAGGCTCATGTGGATACTATAAGCCTCAGCTTTGCAGCAGCATTCTACATCTCTGGATGGGTGTTAGCCAGAACTACAGACAAGTTTCCAGCTGTTCCTTGCGTGCCCAGTCTTGGCCGCTGCAGTGGAAGAAGCCACACCACCATGAAATGTACAGGCAAACAGTTTCCAGCCTGTTTCCATGAACCAAAGGCTAACACCACCAGAATCCATCTTGTTTTCCTGACTCCATATCCAACAGCTGCTTCAACTTCTGCATAAGGCAATCAAGCATATCTTAGGTGTGGATCCTGCCAGACCACTCAAGCCTTTCTCCAACAGAACTCAGGACAAAGACTGGTGCCAGGAAGAAGACTGAAGAAGAGGAAGACTATCTTCAGCCAGAGCCAAATTCCATTGTATGAGCTGGGTGCTACCTAGGCCAGCTCTATTGATTCTCTATTGTCACCCTTTTAGATAAGTCCATTTCGTCCTAAGTATTCCCCACCCAGTAATCACTTCTATTCTTCTTCCCAACTGTCACTTTGGAGAATCCCCCAGGTCCATTTCAACCTGAAAGTTTACTCAGGTACTCCTGGACCAAGCTTGTTCATTGGTCAGTCATGGGCACCCAATTAGGTGCCACCAATTAACTTGCTATTGGCTACTGCAGAAGTCCAGCCCTTATGGTCACTGCAGAGCCTCCCCTTTCTCCTCCCTCATACCTCTCAACCCCTGAGGGTCTAAGGTAGTCTATTTAACCTCTGACCCAACTCCACTCATGTGTGCATCTAGCAGTACCCCAGTTCCGCTGTCTAGATCCATCCCTAATTCTGGCCACAGTTTTGGGTCCATTTCCCCCATCCTCTTACGTTGCCATTGGAGCCTTCTTGAAGACTACGATAGGTAAATATCACCCTGTTTGTCTACCCATGTATTCTTCTATATCTCTATCTATATTTCCTAGGAGTGTATGTAAGATTGTATGAGTATTCTATCTTGTATGTATGCCTATATTTTCTAGAATAAATTGTAATTGTTTTACTTAATTAGAGTCCTTAATATTTTAAGCATTACTCTCTGGATGGTTAATCTTGTATACATTGGGAAAAGATCCTTAGTGAGCCAGGTGCCCACCTGACTAATTCCCCAACCTCATTTTGAGGGCATTTTGGCTTACACTGGGCTAGCTTGGGTTATCCAGGTCAGGGTGGCAAGCAATGTTCCCTCTAACCTGCAGAGTATTGGGAGCAAAATTTCTAATTTGAGAGCTACTGGCATTAAAGTTGTGAGCTGCTGCATAAATCCGTTTGCTCTGGGGTCATCCTTCCTGAGCTAAGAAAAAAATGTGTGAGCTGGAGGCTAAAAATCTGTGAGCTAGCTCACGCTAACTCAGCTTAGAGGGAACACTGGTCGCAAGCTGAATACTGTCACAGGAATGCAATGGCCATTTCTAAAAAAGAGGAGGAAACCTGCTTCTGGAAGAACGTTCAGAAAATAACCAGTAGGGAAATGATTTAAACACATATCCCACTTATCTGATTATTTTCCAAAAGTGGCTTTTTCTGTTTTTAAAAGAGCAGGCAACATGACTGCTTCTAAATGGTGGTGATTCTCTCAGTAGATCTCATTGTTGTTGAGAATGCAGAGATATTCACAGTGGCAATGGAGTGTCTACACAGCAATTTTCTTTTTATTTCAGCCCCATGGAATCATTATTTGTTCCTCTTCTACCCTGTGTTTTTAAAAACATAATTAATTGCCAGTTCGCTATAGAATTGGAACATTATAAACATCTCTTGCCGTCACTGACTGTTTCCCAGATTTTTAATGTTTCTAATCCTTTTCATTCTGAAGATATAATGGGAAACATTTAGGCCATGCCTTTCCTCCTTGTAAAAGGGCTTGAAACCTTGCAAAAATGAAAGCTGAGAAGTAGTACTATGTCGTAATTGTTATAATGTTACAATACTATAGTGATCTGTCAATTCTTGATTTTTTTTAAAAAAAGCCCTCCCCTCAAGTCCTCTGGTGCAAAGACTGGGAGGAAGGCAACCATGGAGGCTGAGCCAAGGAAAATGGCACTGATGTAGGCAAAAATGCACCCCTTCCTGTCCATGGCATCTTGGACTGTAAAGCAGGTTTGGGAAAGACGGCTGCTGGGAGTGGGATGGCAGAAGCCAGATAAGATCATGTGGACAATCCCCCAAACAGGATGGCTGTATGAAAGCCAAAGCAGAGCAAAACCGCAGCATGAGAAAAGTCTATGTTTCCCAAATCTGCATGAAATGCAGGATTGCCTCCAGTGACAAGCAGTATATCATTTCCCATATGGATGTATCAGTCACCTTAAAAAAACAAAACCCCTAAACCTATGATTGTGGTGGGAGAAAAAAAAAGAGAGAGAGTAATTGCCTGTTCTGCGATGATTGTGTTAAAAATAGGTCTATTTTTGTTTTAACTGAAAATTGTCTTTCTTTTTTAAATCGGTAATGCATGTTCTCTTTCTCTTGATTTTATGAAACTACCCAGTCCTTTTGGCTTGACAACCATGTTAAAAGTATTTTGATTTTCTAAAACAATGAACAGAGCCTGTAATTTAATTTTGTGATGTTGTAGCAGATGGTGCACAGTCTGGCCTCCTTGTCATTGAAAAGCAATCTTGAGAAGCTTGTGGGCGTTGATGGCAACAGAGTGAAACTACAAGCAGCTTCAAGAAAGCCCAGCTCCAAACTTCCGGAGAACATTGTTCCATTCACATTTTTTAAAAAAATAGTCTAAGTGAGCACCACCTTCATCACATTACCAAACACAGAGAGAAAAAGAAGCATTATAGAGGTTGTGGGCTGAGTATTATAAACAGGAGGTTGAGATCAATCCCACTATCAGTTAATTTTCATGAATTTTCATAGTAGGTTATTGCACATTGTTTTCCTTTTTTATTTTTTTGGGGGAAAAGTTTACACAACTACTGGAAGGATGAGATAAAATAACCAGATTATAAACATGAGATTGTGATCAATGCTGCTATCAGTTAATTCACACGAATGTCTGTAGCACATTATTGGACATTATTTCCCTCTTTAAAAAAAAGTTTACAGATCTAGAGGAAGGATGAGATAAAATGCACTACATAAATAAAATACCAAATTCCCTGGACAATAACTCTGAGAAGGAAATAGGAACTGGTGCACCAATGTCCCCCATGGCCATGGTTCTGAGGGAAAGTCCCTGCTTTGTAAGCAGAGGGTCCTAGGTTCCCAGTATCTCCAGTTAAAAGAGAACCAGGTGGTAGATGATGTGAAAAACCTCTCCCTAGGGTTGCAAGGTCCCCGCCCCCCGGACTACTGGTGGGGGATGGGGGAGTCTGCCTGAGACCCTGGAGAGCTTCTATCTGTCAGAGTAGACAATACTGCCCTTGATAGACTGATGGTCTGATTCAGTATAAGGCAGCAGTACTATAGTACTGTGGTCTGAACTCTCTGTTCATGACCTGAGTTCAATTCGGGTGGAAGCTGGATTCTGGTAGCCAGCCCAAAGTTGACTCAGCCTTCCATCCTTCCAAGGTCAGTAAAATGAGTACCCAGCTTGATGGGGGGAAACTGTAAAAGATTGGGGAAGGCAATGGCAAACCACCCTGTAAAAAGTCTGCCATGAAAACGGTGTGAAAGCAATGTCACCCCAGAGTGACATTTGGCCATATAGTAGACAAGTTAGTTTACTTAGACAAATACATTCTACTAATTCCTCTAACCAATCCTCTTTCTTTGGGATTATGTTCTACTTCCAGTTCTGCACAAAAATTAGCCTTGCAGATGTTATGCATTAAGAACAAATTCACAAACATCTTTAGAAAGGAATTCTATATGATTTAACAAAAAACAAAACAAAACCCTGAGGGCTCTTTCCTTATGATCTTGTAGCTAGTTAGAGATAAATGTAGTGATCATTTTCCAGAGTTCTGCTGCTCGCCTACACTCCTAACAGATGTGTATAAAATTGGCATTGGTAGCCACACATACCCAACAATCCCCATTAGCCCTCCTGGTATATTTTTTGCTAATTTATAGGAAGATAGGTGCCACTGATATAGTATTTTTATAGGTTTACAGAGAAGCAAGGCTGCGTTCTCGCGCCAACTCTCTTTACAATCTTCTTTAGCATGATGCTTCAAAGAGCCGCAGTAGATCTAGATGATGACGATGGTGTCTACATCCGCTATCGCACCAATGGCAGCCTGTTCAACCTGAGGCGACTAAAGGCTCACTCCAAGACAATGGAAAAACTCATCCGAGAGCTACTATTTGCTGATGATGCTGCACTCGTCTCCCACTCGGTATCAGCTCTGCAGCATATGACGTCCTGCTTTGCAGAGGCTGCCAAGCTATTCGGCCTAGAAGTTAGTCTGAAGAAGACAGAAGTTCTCCACCAGCCTGCACCCCAGGAAGATTATCACCCTCCCTGCATCACTGTGGGTGAATCAGTTCTGAAGACAGTCCAGCAGTTCAGCTACCTGGGGTGCATCATCTCCTCAGATGCCAAGATCGACAAGGAGATTGACAACAGGCTGGCAAAGGCAAACTGTGCCTTTGGCCGACTGCACAAAAGAGTGTGGAGCAACAAGCATCTGAAAAAAAGCACGAAGATCAATGTTTACAAAGCAGTTGTGATGACAACCCTCATCTACTCCGAATCGTGGGTTTTATACCGTCATCACCTGCGACTCCTTGAGCGCTTTCATCAGCGCTGCCTTCGCACCATCCTCAACATCCACTGGAGTGACTTTGTGACCAACACTGAAGTCCTCAAGAGGGCGGAGGTTACAAGCATCGAGGCACTGCTGTTGAAGACGCAGCTGTGCTGGGCAGGGCATATTTCTAGGATGGAAAACCACCGCCTTCCCAAGATTGCTCTGTATGGCGAACTTTCCACCGGCCATCGAAATAGAGGGGCACCAAAGAAGAGGTACAAGGACTCCTTGAAGAAATCCCTTGGCACCTGTCGCATCAACCATCACCAGTGGTCTGACTTAGCCTCAGATCGCAAAGCATGGAGGCACACCATCCACCAGGCTGTCTCTTCCTTTGAGAACGCACACATAGCTGGTCTTGAGGACAAAAGGAGATTGAGGAAGAATCGCACTGCTACAGCACCAACCTCAAATCAGACTTTTCCCTGCAGCCACTGTGGCCGGATCTGCCTGTCCCACATTGGTCTTGTCAGCCACCAGCGAGCCTGCAGCAGACGTGGACTACTGTACCCTTCTTAAATCTTCGTTCGTGAAGTCAAGCCGAGAGAGAGAGAGAGAGACTGAGAAGTTCAAACTGCTTAACACTGATGCCAAAACTTCTGAGCTTATTGGGACTTTCAAATCTTTTGTCCAGAGTTTTACAAATGTTTTCTGCCATTTACTATCAGAATCTAATATGAAAGTATGCATCATAAAAATATATATTCCTTTCACTCTTTATAGCTAATTTTTCAAAACTTGACAATTGGGTTCTTATTTTATCTTTATATAGTAATGTTTGTAAAAGACTTTTAACTTGTAAATACTGAAACCATGGGATTTGTTTATTGCTTGAAGATGATATTTCTGCAACTGTAACAACTGTTTGCCCATCAGGGATTAAGGATTTATAATTGGTGGCATTGCCAATCCCCAGTTGGGGGCAGGGGATCCCCCAGTTTGGAGGGGCCCCCCTTGCTTCAGGGCTATCAGAAAGGGGGTGGGGGAGGACAATGTCAGCTATCGGGGGTCCAATTCTATGAACCTAAAATGAAGATCCTCCATTATTTTCAATGGAGGAAAGTCATTTAAAAGGAGTGCGGTCCCTTTAAATGTGATGGCCAGAACTCACTTCAGAGTTCAATCATACTTTTCACAACCTTGCTCCTCGCTCCACCCCCCAAAGTCTTCTAACTACCCCAAAAGTACCCAGATATTTCCTGAATCAGACCTGGCAACCCTAATAATTGGACACCTTCAGATCTTCCCATATTTTAAAAATTCTTTCTTTTGCAGCTTGCTTAAACCCCTTAGATCTTATGACAGAAGCCAGTGGTGATATTCCAGGAGCTAATTTTGGTATGACCTCTATCCAGGCATTTGATAACAAAATTATCCTCCATGTAATAACTATGTCATCTCTTTTATTCAACTGAATTCAGACTCTCAAAGGTATCAACACAACCTAGAGTCAATATTGTGTCTTTTATCCATGGTTATCCAACTTATTCTAGTTGAACAGTAATACTTTTGAACATTGGGAATTTCCAAACTCTCTCTTTTGATCTTACCATGAGCATCTTGAAAATTTATCCTAATTCTTTTATCATTCTAGATAATATTAGATAAACAGTTCTGTGTTTTTAAAACCCTGGTTCCTGTATCAATACTGGAAAATTCCAAAATAGAAAATTCAGTTTAGGTAGTAGTGAGATTTTACTTAATCTTACCCAGCAATGTTGGTTTTAACTGCAAGTAGGTAATAGTTTTTTTGTTTTGTTTTTTAAATGTCATGACTTCCTCAAAGTTTAAGCAATACAGATCCTTACTTCTTTTTGGAATGTAAATACTAAGATATTTAACAGTACTGGTTTAACTTTTTTTAACAGGTCACATACATAATAATCCTTAAATGTTAAAATAGAGCCCCTATGTTAATTTTGTAACCAGAAATATTTCCAGATTCTTCTATCATTTCCTCTGATATTGTGCATAGATTCTTAATATTAGTTAAAACATTACAGTATCATCAACATATTAATTCAGAGTAACAATACTCATTTATAGTTATTCCTTTTATATTAGGTGCTTGATGGATTGAAGCTGCAAAGGGTTCTAGATAAATAGCAACTAATAATACTGATAGTGGGTACCCTTGTCTTACTCCTCTCATTATATTGAACTGTTAAGAGAGCTTCCTATGTATATATAATCTGGCAGTAGAACCAAAGTATATCATACCTGCCCAGTTAATAAAGATTTCACCAAACCCAAGATATCAAGGCATTTAATTAAATAGCTAGGTTCTATGCTATCAAAGACCTTTTTGGCATGTAAGAACAAAAAAAATGCAGAAATATTTTTTTGACATTCTGTTAGTGGCAAGACTTTCCGTATGTCTGAATTTAATTGCCTGTGTGGTATAAATCCAGATTGATCTACTTATATATATTTGTCAATTATTTTCTTAAGCCTGCTCAAAAGAACTGAAGTAATTATTTTATAGTCACAATTTAATAATGTTATTGTCCTATAGAGGGCTTTTTTTGTAGAAAAAGCCCAGTATGAAATCATTTGCATATTAGGTCACACCCCCTGATGTCACCATTGTTTCACATAGGGCTTTTTTGTAGAAAAAGCCCTTCAGGAATTCATTCACAAATTAGGCCATACCCCCTGATGGCAAGCCAGCCAGAACTGTGCTCCTGTGCGTTCCTGCTGAAAAAAAGCCCTGGTCCTATAAGAAGCAGTTGAGGTTTGGTCTTTCCCTGATTTGGAGAAAACTATCAGTTTTTCTTTCCTCCAGGTTTGCAGTAGGTTTCCTACTCTTTTAATTTCATTAATTGTATTCAATAAAGGTATGCCTATAATTTCATTAAATACTTTATAATACTCAGCTGCATGACTTTATTCTTTTTTAAGGCTTTTATTACTTCATGGATTTTTTTGGATCATAATGCAGCATCTAACCTTTGTCTATTGTCAACTGAAAATCCCAGAAGGTTGATCTTCTTCAGAAATTTTTGAATATCTTTGTCATCTGGATTTTGTGAACAGGAGACATTTTTATAATAAGCTACAAATTCTTTCCATCAGGGCTTTTCTTCTGGAAAAAGGAGGGAAATGAAGGAGAAACACACAGGTGCCCCTCATGATCCTGGAGGTTTTTGCCATCTTTTAGGCATGAAGCAAGGGCCATTAAAGATTTATGTGTGTGTGGAAGGGGGAGGTATTTGTGAAGTTCCTGCATTGTGCAGGGGGTTGGACTAGATGACCTTAGAGGTCCCTTCCAACTCTATGAACATTTAAACATTTTTTGAGAACTTTGTTTCTACAAAGAGGTTTTGGAACTCTGTTCTGCCATGTTCCCCCAAAGAAAAAGCCCTGATTTCAATATATCTCCTGTTTGCATGGCAAAAGTTCCATTCTGTTTTTAATAGATAATATAGTTTCTTTTGGCTTGTTTTTTTTTAACCTGGGCAGCCAATAACTTCCCTGGTTTTCCACCTAACTCAAAATGTTTTTGTTTAACATATATTAGGTTTGATTAAAAAAAACCTTAATAAATAGTCTTCTGGCTCCCTTCCTTTCTGTTAGAAGAGGAAGATGATAAGTGGTGTAGTAGGGTTCCTATCCTCCACATGGTGGCTGGGGATCTCTTAGAATTACAACTGATCTCCAGACAGAAAATGGCTGGTTTGGAGGATGGATCCTATGGCATTATAACCTGCTGAAGTCTCTTTCTTCTCTGCACCCTGCCCTCCCCAGGCTCCACCCCCAAAATATCCAGGTATTTCCCAACCCAGATCTGGCAACCCTTTGTAACATGGCTGGCTAGCAGCAGCCACATCCTGCAGGTTGCTCAGTGGGAGATCTATCTAAGGCTGGATGTCCCACTTTTTCTTTTGCAGTTCCTAAAGACAACCATGGCAACCATCTTCTTTCCCTATCTGCTACCATGTGGCTTTAGCCAATCACATTTGATGGCTAAGTAGGGATTCCTCCCACCTTGAATCCATGTTGTGCACCAGAACATGGTCCATTCCCTAATTTGATCAGTGCTTCACAGTGCAGCCATTGAGGTATTGTCTTGTCTAGGCTTTTATTTAACCAGTAAAATTTACTTAATAAGTCAAAGCTGGTAGGTTCAATGGGGGTACAGGAAGAAGAAGAAAGATCAGTTTTTGGTGAGCAGCACTGAAGTATCACTTGAAGGTTGAGGAGGGCTTTGGTTGATCTGCTTCTTAGGTCTAATTGGTGCAGAGAAGTAGAGCGACTAGAACCCACTAAAGCCTAATGCACAGCTGATCCAAAGGTAATTGTTAGAGAGGAAGGATGACACAGCCACAGTTCCCTTGGCATGTCTTCAGATGTGCAGGACTAGGGAACAAAGAGTTTTTCTTGAAATTCCTCCTAGCTCCAGTCTTGGATAGGGTCACTCAGACATGGGAATGATGGGACAGAAGTGATATACTGGCTGCCTCATCCTGAGAAGTTCCTTAGGAGGGAATGGAGTCAGGACAAACTGTTCCACATACTCTGAATCACAAGTAACAAACTTTGCTCTGGATTGTGTCATGACAGATACAAGCCTGGGAGTTACCAGTTCGAATTGTCAGCCTTTAGGTTATGCCTGGAGATCTCTCAAAATTACAACTGATTTCCTCTGGAGAAAGTGGCTGCTCTGAAGGGTGGACTCCATGGCATTTTACTGCAATTAGATCCCCTCTCTTACCAGACCCCACCATCCCTGGATCTCCCCCCAACTTCCAGCAATTTCCCAACAGAGTTGGCAACCAATAGTTAACTAGGATTTCACTGGATGAAATGCAGTAGACTGCAGCATATGAATAGGACATGGGGAATTTGCAGTCTCTCTGAACAACTATATTTGCCTCCTGCTTTTTTTTCTTCCCATCAAATAAGCAACCTCAGCCATAGAATTTTCTTTATGTTTTCTTTGGGGAGTGGTTTATATTTAGATTTCCATTTTGTACAACACAACAGGACATATGAACTAAGTGCATCGGCAATTTATCTTACTATGCATAATTTTGTATTGGCGAAGAACCCTGGGGTGCTGAGTCCTTGTTTTAACTCTGCTTTAAAAACTGCAAGACACACAGCTGGAATTAGCTGATACAGTCCCGTGGTGTTTATGAAATTAGCAGAATGCCTGAAAAATACCTGCCCTATACAATAAATTTCTACTCAGACACAGAGAGACTAAGCTGCAGTTGTTTTTTTTTGTTTTGTGTGTGTGTGGGGGGGAGCAGTTAGCAGAAATCAGCATATTCCTGATAAGAAAGACCAAGTCTTAGCACACTCATTTGGCTTACAAGCACCAGCAGCTGCTTTTCCTTTCCAGCCTGGCTTTGTGAAGGAGCAGTTGGCCTCCATGGTTGCTAGCAGAAATGAGGGCTAATGGAATAGTTCAAGTCAGGAGGTGAATTCAACTCTTTTCTGTTTTAAAATTCTGTAAAACTCTTAAAAGGTCCAGTATAATCTATAGCTGCTTGCACAAGTGACTGTGCATGTGAACAGGTTACCATAGGGTTGCCAAGTCCAATTCAAGAAATATCTGGGGACTTTGGGAATGGAGCAAGGAGACTTTGGGGGTGCAACTGAGAGATTGGGGGTGGAGCCAAGAGCAAGGTTGGGACAAGCATAATTGAACTCCAAAGGGAGTTCTGGCCAACACATTTCAAGGGACCGCACACTTTTTAAATGCTTCCCTCCATTGGAAATAATGAAGGATGGGGGCACCTTCTTTTGGGGCTCATATAATTGGACCCCGTGGTCCAATCTTTTTGAAACTTGGAGGGTATTTTGAGAAGAGGCAATGGATGCTATGCTGCAAATTTGGTGCCTCTATCTCAAAAAAACAGGCCCCCCTGAGCTCCAGATACCCATGGATCAATTCTCTATTATAACCTATGGGAATCGCTCTCCATAGGGAATAATGGAGTGCCCAGCAGACATTTCCTCCCCCCCCCTTTCTGATGACCCTGAAGCAGGGGGAGGGCCTCCAAACCAGGAAATCCCCTGCCCCCACCTGTAGATTGTTGAATAGAGAGAGGTCACCTACGGAGTTCAAATACACAACAAAAGTTATAGTGACCAGATTACTAATATATTATAACAAACATGTACAATATCAAATCACATGAACACTGAAAAATCAATTCCCAAAGTTCCACAATTCCATCAACAGAGTCCCGATGTACATGAAGTTGACTCGATTTCTCTTCCAGCAAAGGGTGCTCCATAAATAATATTTCAACCACTAAAATATAAAACAAAATACTAAACAATACTTGAAACAATCAGGGATACATGATCATATCCATTTATGTCTCAGATACATTCATTTATATTCAGATATACCCATTTATACTCAGATATACTCACAAGGACAAGCGCTCAGAAAAATATATACTGACGGTTTCTGATGCGTCAATTGACTGCAGAAGCTGCAAAACCTAGTGGAAATTTCTAAGCCACCGGATCCCAATACATAATGCTTGATATAAAGTTAAAAAAATCCTCTTACTTACATTTTCCAATAGAAAAACAGGACAAAAAGTCTCCACTAAAAATGTCAGACCAGCACTACACTCAAAATGGCTCAAGGCAAAGAGTCACAAAAGTGATACATCTATATGGCTATGATCAGTAACACCTGTTAGTATACTGATTCTTAAAGAGGCAATGCATACATCCAGACGCACAACCCAGAACATCATGAAAAGTATGTGTGTGGAAATGGATCATAGACAGTGTTGGGGTGAGACAACAGCAACAGATCGTAAGGTTGAATCTTATAAGCTATTCAGATGCCAATCAATTCCAAAATGGGCTTCCATGCATAGCACATTACCACTAAGACAGTTAAATAATGGCCCATTGCCTACCATACTGTGTCACTTCCACTGAAAATCACCAGCTGTAGCTTTACAGAGACAGAATTGTTAGTTGTAAAATTCTTAGAATGATTCACTAGACTTGTTTTCCTGTATGCTGCCTCTTGTGTAGTAGTGCATTTGGTATTTATATTTGTTAAATAATTTATGGTATCGATTTCATCTCCAGGGCTCTTTAGTCTTTTCCACTTTGATGGGCTTTTGTATTACAGAATCAATCATATTGCATATTTTGCTGTTCCCTGCTGAGATGATAGCAGTCTTTAAATAATAACAAAATCACAACTAATGAGCAGGGTAACAAGTAAATATGGCCATTTGATTTGTCATAGGAATGCTTTTATTTTTGTGAAACACCAAACTTGGGAGAATTGCAAAGCACTGATACCAAGAGTCCGGGGCTGCTCCTTCCACTTAGCATATCTAGCTTTCTTTCTTTTCTTTTTAAACGTTTCATATAACAATACCCAAGTGTTCATTACTCCCAAAACTAGATTTGATTATTTTTGCTAAAGTACCATGAGCTGGGAATCATTGTCATTGGCTTGATAGCCCAGCTGTACCCACATAACTTGGAAATGCAGGAATTCCATTCAGCCCAGAAACTAGGGTTGCCACCTCCAACTCAGGAAATATCTGGAGACTTTGTGGGTGGAGTTGGGAGACTTTCCCATTCCAAATAATGAAATAAATATACAGCCGTGCAGTTCCCCTGAATGTAGTGTTCATTTCCACACCCTCTTTTTTGCCTTCCCCCCCAGCAGCTGCACTTCCACTAAATGAAAGTGAACACACAAACACAAAGCAGTTAAAATAAATAGTTTGCATGCCCACACTTTTGTGATCTCATGGGGGCTTCACTCACTGGAGTTGCTGAATGTAACAATCTGTTGTATTTCAACCAACTTAAGGAGAAAGAGGTCTGTAGACGAGGGCAGACTTTTCCTCTATCTCATAATCAGGTTCTAGTTAACTCTTTACTATTTCTTTCACTATACGAACAGCTTCTGAAAGGAATGCAAAAAGAAGAGAGGGACTGGGCTCTCCCTCTTTCATGAACATGGCTCTGACTGCTTGTCCTGCCCCCATGAGCTTCAGTCTCACTGAGATTTAAAGGCACACACACCTTCCAAAACACAAGTAGTTTGTTAGTTTCTAAACCTTCCTGAGATCTAAAGGCACATTGTGGCTGTTGGAGTGGGGCTTCCTCCTGCCAGCCAGCTGGCTGGTGGTGGGGAGGAGCCTGCAAAACGAGGAGATCTCCCACCTGGACTCGGGGACTGGCAAGCCTATCTACCAGGAACACAGATCTGCAAATCCTTTTTTGCATGTGCATTTGTGAAAATGGGTACAATTTTGATACAATGTAGAGAGCCACCATATCCTCTCAAAGAGGCAATCTACTTTGCAATGCAAGGATGATCAGACAAAGTTAGTATAGAACCAGAGTGGTCAATGTTGATTCTCCCCTCCTCCACATGAAGCCCACTGGGGGACCTTGGGTCAACCACAGTTCTCTCAGAATTCTTTCAGACCTATCTGCCTCACAAGGTGCCAGCTTTGAGGAGAGGAAGGGAAAGGAGACTGTAAGCTGCTCTGAGACTCCTCTACCTTTCTCTGCTGATTCAGTGTAAGGCAGCTTTGTGTGTCTGTGTCTAAAAGAGATATGCAGAATTCTTATCCATACATATACACAACCATGCATATATGCACCTCAGAGAACTACAGATCTTGGAGTCCCATGGGAAAAGGAAATGACTGCTCAATGAGTTTACAGTTGGACGGTATATATACACTTTCTTTTATGCACTATACAGGGAAATGTGATCAGCTCCACTCAAAGTCTCAGAATTACCTAACTTCTTGTGATTCTGGAAAACCACTGATTTTTAGGGCAGGTCACAAGCCTAGTTCACTGTCTAAGGAACTGAGGCTACAACTTGAAGGTGCTAGCAAAGCCACTACGGCACTGCAGAATCAAAGGCAGATGTTGCAGAGGGTGGGGTTTGCATTTGGGCTAAAATGATTGCCTGCCCTGATCGAGATGATGATATTTTTCCAGCACTGTGGAATTTGCCTGTTGTCCTTTTCCCTACAGATTAATTATATTTATGACACATCATATTCATTCTCACTTCAACTTTTCCCCCTTGTATCACTAATTGTATATACCTACCCTGTGTAGAACAAATTCATAATCTCACGTTGATGTCTTTAGTACCAGATCTGATGTAGATGTCTCTCTTTCTGTGATCTCCAATAGGTTCTGATCATTTGTTTTTGCTAGATAAGGAAAATCATTGGTTATAGCAACTTTTTAATGTACTGCACTGTTGAATTCATAGAATCATAGGGTTGAAAGGGCACAGACAGGCCATGTAGTCCAACCCCCTGTTCACTGCAGGATCAACCTAAAGGAATAGACACAAGGACTTGAAGCTGAGTAAAACCAAAGTCAGTTAAGGCTGCCAGCTTCCAGGTAGGGTCTGGAGATCTCCCACTTTTACAACTGATCTCCAGCTGGCAGAGATCAGCTCCCCTGGAGAAAGTGGCTTCTTTGAAGGGTGGGCTGTATGGCATTGTACCATGCTGAGGCCTCTTCCCAAACCCTGCCCTCTCCTGGCTCCACCCCCAAAGTCTCCAGGTATTTTCCAACACAGACCTAGCAACCCTAAGATCAACGTTGTCTACTTCTACTGCCATTGGCCCTGCAGAATCACAGGTACCAGTCTCTCACATTGCCTAAAACCTGATTATTTTAACTAAAGATGCCAGGGATTGAATCTGGGACTTTCTGAATAGCAAGGAGATTGTTTCCTTATTATTGTCATGTCATGCATACCAAGAAAAGGGGAGGAGGAATATTGAACAGGAGATAGGTAAGCAATTTTTTGTAAGCTTGATACATTCAGGTGTGAAAATCCTGCTTCAAGGGTAATGACAAAAAAAATCCAGAAAAAATATTATGCATAACCAAAAAGGATGTCTGATCAAAATAAAATTTCATAATTATTATATTTGTATGTAATCTAATATTAAATATTTACAGTGCAATTCTAAACAGTTATAACCCATTGAATTTCTTGTAAATCACTAATGTAAGTCACTTCACCAGTTAAATACTGTTAAGATAATAAAGAAAACATTGGGTGAATTCACACTACAGTAAATAATGCATTTTGCAACTGGATTTTAGCCATTCTTATACAGTAAAAATCCAGTTGCAAAATGCATTATTTGGTGCAGTGTGAATGCACCCATATATAACAAGATGTTGTTTTCAATCTGATATTATGCCTTGCTGTATGAACGTCTAGACATTCCAAACACATTGCAGAACTGTTGAGCTACATATTTGTCACTCATTGTAAACATATATGATGCCAAGAATCCTGAAAAGTGACATCCAGTCAGACATAAGGGTGAAAATGTGCTGTCTGTGAAACTCCAAAAGCTAAAATCTATCTATCTATCTATCTATCTATCTATCTATCTATCTATCTATCTATCTGTCTGTCTGTCTGTCTGTCTGTCTGTCTGTCTGTCTGTCTGTCTGTCTGTCTGTCTGTCTGTCTGTCCGTCTGTCTGTCCGTCTGTCTAGTTTAAACTGAAATGGACAAGCTGTGCCAGTAGAATTAGGGGTCACTGGGTCCAATTATTGTTTCTGCCTTTCTATGCTAGGTGGGGCTGCAATAATTTCCAGAATAACTCTCTCCAGCAAATGTGCATAGATGAAGGTGGTGCTGTGGTGCTGTCCCCCTCCCAGTTATAGAAGCTGACCATTCCTACTTTAAGTTCTCCTTGCCACTTTTATGGTACAATCCTAAACAAGAGTTACGTCCTTCTAAGTCCATAGTAAAATAAAAGATATTATGCCTTGCTTTGTGTTTATCTGTTCCATTATTATGAGTGTATGGAGAAGTTTTTATTTAAATTAATGAGCACTGGTTTCACAAGTTAAATTCTCTAGTTGTAAAAAAACAAATCCCAAGTAAGCTGGTCAATGGCCAATTTTGTCTTGGTCCAAGTTCACCTAAATGCATGTTGAGTTGAGAGTTGAAACTGCTATCTATCTGTCTGCCTTCTGCTTTTTACTCATATTTGATTACAGTGTTTGGATTTTTGCATGATTTGTTCTTCATTTCTTGCTTATGTATCTATTTTATTTTAATTATTTGTTTATCTTTCTTTAAAAACTTCGTTATGGCCTTTGAGTGAAACAAATAAAACCTGATTGGCTTATAGAGTGAAGCGAGGCCTCTGAGGCTTTGCAGAGAGAGAGAGAGAGCACAGAATTGATTAAGAGGCTAATGAGACCTATAAGGGAAAGAAGTTCAGTCCACTCAACTGCTGCCCATCAAAGCCCTTCCAAATCTAGCACCATTGCTTCATTTTCCTCAGCAGCATCAGTTAAAGGATGTGCTTTTGCAGTGTTGTGTACCAAAATGTGTTACCAACGTTCACATTTAGGGGTACATAAGGATTTTGTCTCGGCTGTCTGCGTTTTTGCTTCAGTTGTAGGTTCTGATTTTTTTAAACCATAGTTTATTCAAATTAATAAAATGGTTCTCACTTTCAGACAGAGATATAGGTAGGGTATATTGCTCCCTGAATCTTATTTGTTCAACAGCTCAACTAAATCTGTTCAGACAAAAAAAATCTGATTGTTTTGTAAAGAACGTTATGATTAGCAACGGATTTGCAGACTTCCCAGCTCCTTGCAAGTAAAGAAGGGATTGACAATGACTGGGAGTATACTGGAAGTTTTTCATCTTGTAATGTGATGTTTGCTATCTTCAGTACTTGTGTAGCTAAAGGGTCAACAGCCCCTCTCATTTTTCCTAGGTGTTAGCAATAATGTTGAATGGGTAAGGGAGTAACCTTCACTGATTGAAAGAGGCTGGATAACTTAAATGCAGATTATCCAATAGGTCCTTTTTTGTTCAGCCCCCTCCCCCCAATAGATGATCTCTACATTTGATTACATGGTGTCTTATGTTGCAGTCTTGAGATTCTAGGAAATCAGAGATTACCAAAAATCTTGTTTCCACAAAAGGTTAAACAAAAATAAATAAATAATGAATAAAACTGTTGGTCTTAAAGGTGCCTCTGGACTCAAACTTTGTTCTGCTGCTTCAGACCAACATGGCTATCTACCTGAATCTATTGGTACAATAGTCACTGTAGCCTAAACTTTGGCCAAAATGGGCTTAAGCCTTGTTAAATTAATTGTTCTTGGTGGGCATCTGGATCAATTTTATGATATCTGATCTGGATTTCTGTATCATTTGTTCTTTGCTGCTTGCCACCAGTTTCCTGTCTACTTTAACTTTATGGTTATAGTTAACTTTGTTATTGCTCATGGCTAAAACAAATAAGATTTGATTTGATGTAGCATGCATTAGGATTCATGAGGTTTTGCAAATTCCACTCCTGTTGTTAATGCACTCCCCTTGGCTGCATCTACCCAGGAAAATTCTGGCTGAGATGAGTAGTGTCAGCTGGGCTTGGCCCAGTAGTATTCTGAGATGGGTAGTGCCAGCTGGCCCCAATTTCATTGGTAACATAATCTCCACTATGTCCCTCTCTGGAAATCAAGGTCTGAAGGCTGGTGATACTGTGATGCTCTAGCAATGGCCACTGACAGCATTAATTTCTTAAAGCCAAGCTGCTGTTTCTGTCCCTTTGGAGGATTTCACCCCCCCAGCCCGCCAAAATATTATTTTTATTTCAGATTTTTCTGCAAACCTTCCTGGAGCTTTTTCCAGGCTAGTAGAAAAATCTGTCTTGTCTGTCTATGACTCTGATCTTCAGACTGAAGTAACTACAGATGGGGCCATTTGAGAAGTAGATGTATTCACAGAGAGGGGAGACTCTTGTTTTGCCCTTGCACACTGTTTTCCCCTTCACTGGATGGTCCTATAGCCTCTCCCCTTTTCCTGCTTCCTTCTCTCCTTCTGACCTAATAGCCAACCTGCCCCTCCCAATACTCAGCCTGCACCATCTTCAGGTTTCCTTCCTCTCTGTCAGCTTTTACTTGGGAAAACTATAGTCTAGTTGTGTAGTGCTGACCACTAGATCAGGCCCACATGTATGGGAAGGAACTCACAAGGACATGTGACAGCTTTTCACTTTCCTCTGCACCCCCTCAGCAAACAATTTCCCTTTGATAATGCCTATATCCTCTCCCCTTTCCCTGCCTCATTTTCGCTTTATCTGCCATTCACCATCTGCCACCATCTGCCTCTCATCTTCAGCTAGATTTACTATTTATTTACTTTTTTAATATCCCACTGATCTCCAGATTGGTGACCAAAGTAGCTTACATCATTCTCCTCTCCTCTTTTTTATCCTCACAACAACCCTGTGAGGTAAGCTAGGCTGAAAGTATATAAGCGTTACACCACACTGGCTATCCTAGGGTAGCTACTGTTAAACAGTAGCAAGCAGCTGGATCGGAATGAGTAATGCATGTTGGGTGGAAGCAATCTGCCAGGTGGTTGCTTCTGGATATGGACCCAGTGAGGAGTCTACCCTCAAAGTCCAGAACAGTCTTGGAAAGGGCCGCGCCCTCTCCCCCTGCCCTTTACTGAGAGAAGCCAAGCCTGGAACGCTGGCAAAGCTGTAATGGCTTCATGTACATATATTTCCGATATCTATATCTGTCCCACTCCACTGCAGAACTAGTCGCAGCTTTGAAGAAAATAAGTTGCTTTGAGGAAATGGGGTATGAGGAAAGTACCATGTCCACCATGTACAATCTCCCCAAAGTTGAAAGCAGGAATGTGGGAATGCTAATGGGGGGGGAGGGGGCTCAGGAAATTCTACTAACTTATCTCTTTCATTGCATGGTGCTTAACCAGGAGTTCTAAATTTAGATTGAAGTCATTGGTTTCTGTCCTGATGTCCTGACCTTATATCTCTAGCTAATGTAGTGACATTCACTCAGTATCCTCTAGTGAGTAGATGGCCCTGTAATTTAGAGACCTTTAAATGAAAATATTTAATTTTAGAGCTATTTCTGTCCAAGCACAGAGACAGTCCATATGGTAAATTGTCCCTGACATGCTGTTCCTGTGGATATAGAGCAATGAAAAGCATGCCCCAATGTGACATCTCAACCAGCGCTATTACAGAAGACTCTGGAGCTGGGGACTGTGGTGGCAATCCTCCATGTGTTCTTTTCTTTCCAGCTTTATTTTCTAGTTTTCAACTTTCAGATTCTTATCAATGTAAGGGACGTACAAGACTGTAGCCATGGAATAAATTTAATCAAGAGGTTTAATATGCTGTTCTTACAATTTTATAAAAGAATAATATAAACTGGCGCAGTCAGTAGGAATGAATTTGTGGTATGGACATGCTGACTGAATTAAGAGGAAGACGGAAAGTTGTGGGATGGGAAGCAGAGGCACAGAGAGCTTTTTCTTGTCCAGAGATATCGCTGTCAAGTAATGTTCTGTAGCTCCCTTTTAGGCTGCTCTTAATGGGCTACAGAACTCCACTCATGGAGCAGAATTTCTTGTCCCCCACCACCACTATGCAGTTCCCCCAAATGCTGTTCTTGGATTTCAGGGGATTCCTAGAAACAGGGCTGTGTGCACTGTGGGCATCTGCAGTGGGAGGAAAAAATGGCAAAATTGACATAAACATCCTGCTAATGCACTCAATAAGCCTTCTAAGTACACTTACCTCTCCAGATAACTAGCAGCAGTTTTTGGTAATAAGAGATGAAAATCTTATCCAGACTTCCTTAATCACATTTAATGACCACATACCAACAGCATTGTTAAGCGTTGTTGGTAGGACAGAGTTGTAAGGATGTAGTTTCTAGCAGATCTATCTGTACATTTTATTATCCCAGCTTTCCTCCAAAGAACTGATAGAAGTTTATATATACGGTAGTTCTTCCCTGTAGTTATCCTAACACCAACAATCCTGTGAAGTAACTTGGACAGAGAGAGAATGACTGGCCTAGTGTTACTCACTGAACTTCAGGGCAGGGTGAAAATTTGTAGCTGGAATTCCTCACTTTTACCTGGGACTTTAATAGCTGTAAACCCCCACCTCCACCCAGGACCGGATCTACATATTTTTTGAGGGGGGGCAAAATTCAAAAATGACACCCCCTTATGGGCCATTCTATCTTATGGTCCTATATAATACAATGGACTCCATACCCAATTTGGTGCCCCCCCCTCCATTGGCGCCCGGGGCAAGCACCCCCCTCTGCCCCCCCTAGATCCGGCCCTGACTCTACCCCAAGAAATTTCTGTATTCTTATACAATGTTCACTGCTTTGCATAGCTTGTGCTCATAGGCCACATAAATACCATAGTCCTCACTTTACAAGTGCTTGCAGCCCCCATACATTTCTGGTACAGTCTACCTGATGGCCATTATATTGTATCATATAAACCTGTAATGAAGCATAGAATATTTAATATTTGAGTTGTAAAGAAGCATTTGGTTCTCAGTACATAGCTTATTGGAGTGTTCCAAGCATTTTGTACACATTAGTTCAGTAATCTCTGCAAGCTAGGTCAGTATTACCTTCACCATATTGAAGATGAGTAGCTATTGCTGAGGTGAAATTTAAAATAGGGGTCTTTACAGTTCACACTGATGCGACACCAATTTTGAATACAAGTTTTCTCATACAGGCTCATACAAATGGTAGCCACTGTATTGGCTGAAATAATTGATTAAACTTGAAGAAACACCTCTTATTAAACCATATATACAAATTTCCCTCATTGATTCATATATACCGTCATTACAACAGCACCTTGGTCAGCAACCAAAGATGATTATGACACAATGATGCCAAGCCAACCCAGATACCCACATGATCACCAATTATATTTTAAAAAGTTTTCTCAGAAGTATATGCTATGAATCCAATGGGTATCCCACGTTTACCATGGTCCTGACTCCTGATTACAGCAGGGGCTTTAAAAAAAAAAATCTTTCAAATATATTTATTGAGCAATGGGACCCTTAAATTCATTTAGAAAAAATATTCATTGAGTAACTAAAGATGACTGAGGAGCACTTTCACATATACATCATTACAGCCTGGTTTCCAGCATACACTAAGAAGCTGAACAGACTCCTTAAGAAATGACAAGCTTATGAAACCTCAGTTTGCCCCAGAACTGTGTGAGGGGGGTGGATTAGCACTTCAGCCTCCAATTTGTTATTTGCATTTTGAAGGAGAAAAGATGTGTCCTTTAAAAATATGTATTTTCCCTTTAAAATGCTAATAACCAGGCTGGAAGTCCAGTTTCAAACTGTGTATTTCCAAAAAGAGTTTTACAGTGCAACCCTAAACAGACTTATACCCTTCTAATCACACTGATGTCAATGACTTAAGAAGATATAATTTTTATTTAGAATTGTACTGATAAGAGAGCATTCCTAAGCAGTTCTACCTAGGATTCTTCTCAGGCCTGTTTAAAGGGGCCTAATCCTAAGGAAGTGTTCTTGGGTAGCTCTGTTAGCAACAAACAACATAAAGAAATAACTGAACGTTGGAGTAAGATGTGTATTTATGCCTAAAGCATAGAGGAAAGAACGGGAATTTTCTAGCATTCAAGCCCAACAATGCTACTTGTGCAGTTATTGATAAAATAAATGCTTGGAAAATGTTTCTTTGGGAAGATGAACCAAAAAGTTATTAGCTCTTAGTCTAGTAAGTATTCATTAAATTTGTTTTCTGTGAGCATCTGTGGCTATCTGGCTGAAGATTTAATTCAATGGTAAAACTGAGGATCAATTTATGTAATGACTTTGCTAGTGCTACTGTCCCAAATAATTACAGCAAGTAATAATTTCTGCTATCTCTGGCTGGCAAAGAAACAGCTTCTTTTCCTGTGGGACAATAACATCACATTAGTCATTCATGCCTTCATTACCTTCTTCCATTATTAGAGCAATGTGTCAAGTCCGGGCAAGAAGCCATCAAACTTGAAGAAAATCTAGCTGGTACTGATGCCATAAGTAATCTCCTAGTAAACATATGAAAAACTATGTGACTATTATTTATCATTCATGCACCAGTTTTTAAAATTTGTGAAAAGTTTTACATGTTTGGCATAGCTCATGACATGGTCCTGTATCACTATTATTCTTGTTCAGGAAGAATATCCTCACTATTATTCACGGTGTCCTTCCCTATTTAAAGTTACCAGGGACCATTTGAAGGCCCAAGTGACCTGCTCTTGTGAGAGATCTTTGCTCTTTACATCTGACAAATGCACCTGACCTTAGTTACAGTGTGTACCTCTCACTGACTGTGTCTTGGCAGCAACCCAAGGATGTTCTGGGTGGGGGTGGGACAACCAGAACTAGGCAAGGTGAGAGGGGCTGCTAGGCTGCCTATTGCCAAGCTTTTCTCCACACTGAAGTACTGAATAAGTTGCATACACCGGCCAATATTGCTACCACTATCAGGAAGCAGTTAGTAGCATGGGTGGGCAGGGCTGTCTCTGTGGGTTACATGGTAACTGATGGTGGCACAAATAGCAGGGCAGCAGCATGGGCTGTGAGCCAAAGAAATTTACTGCTCATCCATAGAATCTGGCTCCTTGAAGTCTCCACAGTTCTGGTATCAGTTGCTTGAAAAACAGCTGCAGCCCCCCCCCCCAAAAAAAGATTCCCCCCCCATAGGGAGTAATGGTGTGTGTGTGTGTGTGAAATGCTGTCAAGTATGAATTAATGCCCTCCAAAACATCCCATCATTAACAGCCTTGCTCTGGTGTTGCAGACTGAGGGCCACGGCTTCCTTGATTAAGTCAATGTATCTCATATTGGGTCTTTCTCTTTTCCTGCTGCCTTCAACTTTTCCTAGTATGGTTGTCATTTTCAGTGACCCTTGTCTGCTCATAATGTGACCAAAGTACAATAGCCTCAGCTTGCTAATCTTAGCTTCCAGTTCAGGTTTCACTTGACTGATTGATTCAATGTATAAACCACCCTCCCCCAAAGAGCTCAAGGAGGTATACAACGTGTACCAACATAATAACAAAACAGTACAAAAGTTCAATAAAACAATTTAAACAATACAGTACTACAGTGTAATCCTCTGATGGTATCTGATGTCAATGTATGCCCTCCCCACGGTGTGGGGAGGAAGGGTGAGAGGTGGAGGCCAGGCTTGAAGGTGGACCATTGCTGTCCTCAACCATAGGCCTGGACGGACAACTCTGTCTTGCAGGCCCTGTTGAACTGTCCTAAGTCCTGCAGGGCACAGATATCTGACTGTCGCCAGGCAGAGTGTTCCGCCAGGCCAGGGCCAGGGCTGTCAAGGCCAGCCAGATATCTTTTGGGCCAGGGATCACCTGATCCAGAACCAACTAATTTGTCTTTTTGGTGATCCATTAGATCTGTAAAACTCTCTTCCAACAGCACATTTCAAATGAATCAACTTTTTCCCTGTCTGCTTTCTTCATCATCCAGCTTTCACACCCATACATAGTAATGTGGAATATTATGATACGAATTATCTTGATCTTGGAATCCTTATACCTCAGAATCTTTTCTAGCTTCTTCACAGCTACTCTTCCCAGTCTCAATCTCCTTTGGTTTCTCAGCTGCATTCTCCCTTTTGGTTGATGTTGGAGACAAGGAATAAAAAAACTTGAACAATTTCAATTTCTTTATCATCAGCCTTAAGGTTGTATAGTTCCCCAGTAGTCATTACTTTTGTCTTCTTGATGTTCAGCTGTATTCCTGCTTTAGCACTTTCTGCTTTAACCAATCATTAGTTGTTCCACATCTTCACTGTTTTCTGCCAATAATGTGGTGTGTGTCATATGCATATCTCAGATTACTAATGTTCCCTCTACCAAATTTCACTCATCTAAATCTAATCCAACTTCCCTCATGATATGTTCTGCATATAAATGGAAGAGATAGAGATAAAATACATCCTTGTCTGACACCTTTGCCAACCCGAACTGATTCTGTTTCTCTGTATTCTATCTTAACAGTAGCCTCTCGTCAAAACTCTAAAAAAAATTCCTGGAATTCTAAAAATAAATAAATTCAAATCTGGATACCAAAATGGTAAGAGGAGGCAGGAGCTGAATACTCTGGAATACCAACATGGATATCATTCTGAAATTTGAATTAAAAAAAATACTGATTCACACATACTCAGACCGATTTCCCACTAGCGTTGCTCTGCCCCCAGGCTTCTATTTTCCTCAGAGCAAGTGATAGATTTCCCAGTAGTTGCTCTGCGGGTGCATTCTGAGCCATGGCAACCTCCAATTCTCCTGCAGCAATGTAATTCTGAAAAGACAACATCTAAAAACAGTGCAGGGATCTGGAGGTTGCTGCGACTCAAAATGCACCCACAGAGCTACTGATGGGAGATGATCACTTGAGCTGGGGGAAAACAGAAGCCTCGAGGTAGAGCAATGCTATCGGGAAATTGGTCACACCGCTTTTTCACTACATATTCATAAAGGCCTAGAACTAGAGATGTAGAATGACCACCAACACAAGCAGCTACTATGAGAGATACAGCAATTGTCCATCAAAACAGAAATCTTTAACAGCAAGAAGACAATGAAAGCTGGTTTTCCATCTAAGCCACAATACTCATCTCAAGGCCACAATACTCATCTCACTCACTAGATCATGTGACTGACACTGCAATCCTACAAAGAGTTACACCTTCTGCACTTTAATGTTAGTAGATTTATAACAGTAATTCTGCTTAAGGTTGTACTGTGAATCACCTTTCTGATTTGAATTCCAAGTTTACTTCATAAATTTAACTTAGAGCCAAGCCAAAACACTCACTCTTCTTCCCACCCTACTTGAGCAAAGTCTGCTGTGTCAGGCTGAAGCATTTCCCATTGGTTCTACTTGCCCATTTGTTAGATCTGTACCTGATAGGCAGCCAAGTCTTTTTTGAGGATGAAGCAGCCCTATGTCCCAGTCAGAATGGACAAAGCAAAACTTACAGGATCAGCTGTGGGCTCCAAGAAGCAATTTTGACTGAGGAAAAAGTCTGTGATACCTGAGAGTTTGCACATCATCATTAAATCACTGGCTGATCCAGTGGCACAACGACTCTATGCTTGATAGAACATTGCTGATGGAGAGTTTAGTCAATCATTATCACTGTGTTATCTGGCTTTACAGTCTTTTAAAACTTGTCAGGCTTTGCGCAATTATTTGTCTCCAGGTTTTATGCAAACCCACACAAGACTTTCACAGATGTACAGTACAGTCCACTGAGAAAAAAGTCCTCTCCTTTGTAATTCATCCTAGATAAAAGCAAAGTTCAAGCTTCCAGGATTATATTATTATTCAAGTAACCCCCATAGCTGGTTTTAAAATGTCAGTCAGGCTGACTGGATCTCTCAAGAGACATTTGAGATTTTTTTTTTAAAAAAAATAGTCTTCCTGGGAAAAGGCAGGCAATCAATGATGTAAAATAAATAAATAAACAAACAGCCTGATATTAGATTTTGCTTCTCTTTGACATAGCTATTGCATTATTGAGTCACCAGCAGTGAGATCAGGAGCAAAGTCCTTTTGCAACATAACTTCATGATCTGTGGTAGTGTAACATCATCATTAAACTTTAAACATCTGTCTTCAAGATGAACATAAAACAATCTTTTCCCTTTACATAAAGAAGACATAAAGATAAACAGTTATACTTCAGACTTATGATGGATTGCTATGCATCCCTAGATCACTCTACCTAATAACAAACAGGCTGGCCCTTGAGTCTATGATGAAGCAGCACAATGAGGCCACCCATAGATAAGATAGGAGTCTCTACATACACAGAGGGCTCCCCGGTTATGTAAAAAAAAAGACTTATAAGTTAGGTGTGGCCAGTTCCTAAGGTTATTGATTCTAAGAATGCTTTCCTGTGAGTAAGCCCCATTGAATAATCTAAAGTAAGACTCTGAGTGGAGCTGCTTAGGATAATACTAACAATCACACACCCATATGTATACTTAGCTCTTCCATGTTTTATGGGTATTCATCACAAGTTAGCTGCTAACTAGTGCCAATGGCTACTTTTAGGGTGGAAATGCATATCCCTCCCACACAAAAAAAATTGTGGCTCTGAGTCTGTTTGAACATTAACATATATCATTATTTTAAATAGCTCACCATGATTTTCCTGCCCTCCCTCCCCTGACAAATAACCTCTGCTTTTTACTTTCCCAAAACTATTGCAATCTTACCATTCCCACATTTTTCTCTCTTAAGATATGTTGGTTGTTACCTGGTCTTTTTTTTTTTAGAAAATGCCCAGCAGGAACTCATTTGCATATAAGGCCATACCCCCTGATGCCAGGCCAGATGGAATTGCATTCCTGTGCTTTCCTGCTCAAAAAAAGCCTTGGTTGTTACAAGGGGGAAAAATGCTAATAAACTTCACATTTTAAAAATGGGTCTGCTATTGAAAATAGCAGAACATTACAAATTGCCTTCTCTCCCTCTATATTGCATAGCTAAATGTACCTCACATAATACCTTCAGTGTTTGCCTCCTTTGCATCCAGGGCTAGCCCTAGACTATCTGGCACCCTAGGCAAGGCTAACTTCTAGCACCTCCCCCCCATACTGATAACCAATGTTTAAAAACAGATTAATTCTGGGGGGAAATGAAAGTCATGTGGGGGCATCCAATTCAGGGCCCCCAGAAGGCTGGCACTCTAGGTGATCACCTAGTTTGCCCAGTAGCAGGGCCAGCCCTGCATGTGTCAGCCACTGTTTTGGTGAAAGGACTGGGTGATTTTCAACATAAACATATCAGACCATGCAGGAAGTTGATCTACCATTGCAGAGAGCAAGGGGAAATTCAGCAAAGGACTGTCATCTACGGTGGGTTTTCTTGCTTTTCTTTTAATGCGTGTGTAATTCCATCTTTAGGACATCTGTTAGATATTCATTGCAGGTCAAGTCTGAAAGATACTTCCTTTGCTAAACATTTCAATCAACAAATAAAAGAACTTCCTGGAAAATAATGTCCATTAAATTTCACACAAGAACTCTGTGTTTGTACAATGAATGTAAGATTTTTGACAGCTACAGAGAATTTAAGTAGCACAAAATTACCCAAAGGTCCATGTGTATAACAAATACAACAATTTGGAAACACTCTTACTTCTTGGCTCATTTTCATAAAATTTTATTCGGTACTTATAACAACTATGTCTGCACAAAACCTTTGAGTTGCGCAAATGATTTTAATAAAGCAAATGGGAGTGCCTAAACCGAGGATGGCCAAACTTGCTTAACATAAGAGCCACATAGAATAAACATCAGATGTTTGAGAGCCACAAAACATGAATGTCAGATTTTTGAGAGAAGGAAGGAAGGAAAATTGATGGAGGAGGGGAGGAAGGGGGAGGTAAAAAGAAAGCAACTTTAACTTTAAATGCATTCTCCAAGTCACTGAAGTTTCCAAACACTTTTCACTGGCTGGCTTGGTTTGGAAAAGTGATTTAAGGAGAGAAATGCCTTCTCCAATCAAGCCAATTGAGTAGTGGGGACTTTGAGAGCAACACAATATGTGTGAAAGAGCCACATGTGGCTTCCAAGCTGCAGTTTGGCCACCCCTGGCCTAAACTATCAAAGGAGTAACATTATAAGTAATTTTAGTCAAGGGTTCTATGAAAAGTTTTTCATTCAAAAAGTATAGTCCTAATAACACAGGAGAAAACATGCTGTCTCTTCTTTATTACAATGAGTAGTTCCCTTTTGGTTCATTTAGGTCTCCTCGCGGTCCCATTGTTTCTGCTGTGATGCTAATGTCATGAATGCATGGTATATTTTTTCTGGCACCTCATTGCTATCTAAAATGAATAGCTGTAGAATGTCAGCAATCTATTCCAGAACATTGTTTCTTTGTCAAATTCAAATACTCTTACTATGAAACTGCCTCCAAAGCATACTCTGAAAGCCTTAAATTATTTATAGCATATATTCTAAATAACAGGGTCTTAAAATTTATATTCAGAGATTATTTTATCCTTGAACCTGAAATCCGTTAAGGGGAAGCTGTGTCTCAAGGTGGAAGACAGTTTGTCCTTTTGACAAATAGAAAGCCACCTCATTGAGTCAGCAGAACTGATATACAGCTTGCATCATTCACAAGCACACATTTAACAGCCTTATTTGCCCTATAAGGAATAAGAATGTACCAAAGAAAATCCTGAACTCCTACAGCTTTGGGCTGTGATTTTTCCAAAGAAAAGGTATGTAAAAATAATACAATGTGACTTGTGTATCTACAACTGACTTCTATATCTAATTTGGTGCAATCCTATGTAGAGTTACTCCAGTCTAAACCCATGATCCCAATGGAATTTCGACAGGAGTAAATCTACATAGGATTGCACTGTCCCTCATTGTTTGCAAATACAGAAATACAGTGACACAAAAGAATATTCAAATGGCTGTCACTCTTGAAGGAATTGTAGGGTCATAAAGATGGTTGTTACAGTTTTGCCTTTCTACGAGTGTCTCTGTTTTCTGGTGCGCAGTTTACAATACCAAACTGAGAAAAAGAATGTACGGCTGAGCATTTCAGTTAAGAAGAACTTTGAACGTAGGACAGAAGTCTTTGGGAAAGTTCAGTACAACTCTATACTGTAGTTGACCTTGTTTCATGACTCTCCCCTTAAAATGCCACTTTGTGTATCATCTTGATTATTTTTATTATTTATAAAATTTATATCTCATCTTTCTGCCCTTATAAGGGCCACCAAAGTAGCTAACAATTCAAAACTTATGGGATAAAATACATTATAAAACCATTAAAATAAACCACACTCCCAAACCTACCTCATTAAAACAACTTTGAAAAGTTTTTTAAAAAACAGTTAAAATATATACAAAACAACATATTGGTTAGGAAGGAGGGATCACTGAGGGAGTGCTAAATGAAACAAAAAATATTTCACCCTCTGATGGTAGACAGCAACAGAAGGGGACAGAAGAATCTGCTTGTGGAGAGGGTTCCAGAGCTTTGGTGCCATGACCAAGAAGGCCCTCTCCTGGGTTGCCACAAGCCTAATCTCAGGTGGTGTAGGAATCAGCAACAGGTCCTCCTAAGGTGGCCAGAATGGTCTTGTGGGTTCATAAGGGATTAGATGGTTCTTCATATATGTTGGTCCCAAATCATATTGGGCTTTGAAGGTCAAGGCCAGCAATGTGAATTGTGCCTGGAAACAAATTGGAAGCTAGTGTAAGTAGACCAAGACTTGGAATAATATGGTGCTTTTGACTCACTCCAGTCGACATCTTGGCTGCAGCATTCTGTACCAACTGAAGTTTCCAAACACTTTTCAAGGGCAGTCCCACATAGAGTACGTTGTAGTAGTCTAATATAGATGTACCAGGGCATGCATCACAATGGAACTTTTCAGCCCAGGAAAGGCTGCAGCTGGGTAACCAGTTGTTGGCAAAAGGCACTCTTGGCCACTGCTGCCACCTGCTTACCCTGCATAAGGCTGATTCCGTGAGGAGAGTTTCCCTGAGTGCCCCACCCACTTATCAAAGCTATAAATATTTCAATTGCTATTTCTTGTCTGTATGTATTACTCACATCAATTATTGAACTCCAAGTGTCCCCAATTTCTGTTACCTGCCTGAGTGAAACACTACATATTTTGCCTTTCTCCAACCAGGTCCTCCTCAGCCACCAGCTGGAGATGGGGAGGTAGGGCTGCCAGATCCAGATTGGGAAACACCTGGCGATTTGGGGATGGAGCCTGGAGAAGAAAGGAACCTCAGTGAGGTACACTGCCATAGATTTCACCTTCCAGAGCATCCATTTTCTCCCGGGGAACTGATCTCTGTAGTCTGGAGATAAGCTGTAATTCTGGGGGATCCCCAGGCCCCACCTGGAGGCTGGCATCCCAATCACTAACTTTATCTTTATCTTGAAGGCCTCTTTAAGATATTTTGGTACTGTGCATCTACATACATGTGAGTTTCTCTTTCCTATTATGAATTTGTAGAATAAGGGATCAGTGGAAGCATTTAACTTTGGAAAACGATAGTAACAGAAATCAATACTATTTTAAAAGTTCACTTACCTTATAACCCTGAGGTGCTTCTCCTGGAGAATTGGTCCCATTCGATGGTTCCTAAAAAAAAAAGGGGGGGGGAATTACTTCAATCTTACTATCAATAGCAAAAACAATTTTGGCGTTTAATTGGAAATCTAAGAACATCCTGACTTTATCTTTGTAGAAAAACAAGATTTGGGATTACTTTATTCTCACTAAATTGGCCTATGCAAATAAAGACATGCCCCCAAACTTGTATGAAAAGAAGGTTGTACAGTTATGGTTCCCAGTGGTCTCCTATTTGAGTGAGCAAAATGTTTTACCCAAAAATGTAACACGCCAAAATCTCATTTTTTTAAAACATTTGTTTATGCATGAGTTGTGATAAGTTCTTGAGTTGTTCTTAAGACATGGATCTGTATTTGTAAAAGAAGCGTAAATATAATCAAGTTTATTGGGGGGGTGGACTTTGGATGCAACAAAATTCTTTGTCTTTACTCTGCAGGACTAAGCTAAAATCTTCGAGGTCCGAGTTCCACACTAATCATAATTGTAATCTGTAAACCATATTTGTGGATTTGTTCAAGGACAGGATTTCACACAGCAGTTGAAGGCATTGTCAGTTGCATCTTTTTGTTGATTAGATCTTCAGTTTGCCTAAGATGAATGGGTAATGGTGGCTCAACAAAAATCCAGATCCCCAGTAATCCTTTCCACAGTTTCCTGGTCAATCATATTCTGTTTGCTGCAGCCTGAATATGAGCCATTTACCAAAAACCAGACAGTTTGTTCTCTCCATCGACACACAAATACTTTCCTGTTTGGATTTATTATTGACAATATAGATTTTCTGCCGAGGCCCCCTTTTCCTTGCTTAGATCTAATAAATATAGATTTAATAAAGTTACGTGGAACCTTACCAGGAAGCATAATAATTTGGAGTTGTGGCCTTTTAGACATTCCCTAGAGCTGCAAAGGATGCTCTAATCCTTTATATTGAGGCTTTTATTTGTAGGAGGGGAAACAAGTTTTGGAGTGTGTTTCAGAAGTGCCTCCTCTCATTTTCTGCAGTTGATAGCTAGTTCTTTTTTAAAAATGAGAAGCAACAGTAATGAAACAAATCAAGAAGCTACCACATACCATAATACTTTAAGGTGATGCTGAATAAGTGACACCTATTTACCTGATAAGTTTGCCTCTAGGTGAGCATGTGATTAGACAATTATGATGTTGCTAGCTTTTTTATTGCTACCCAAACTAGTGGCAGTTATCAAATGATAAGTTGCATGGATCAGCCCCTTCCCTGGAAATGCAAATTTACTCAACATTCTTCCAAAATGCTCCTCGTTCAGATTTCTTCCTGAATTTGCTGAGTTCTGAAACATTTGACTCTTTTCAGCAGTTTTGCCCCCCATAATACTTTGGTTTATCCCTTGCTTTTACATGTATTTTTCTGCTTTTAGGTTTTACTGGGGAGCAGGGGGGCTCTTTTGAGACTGCTTTTACCATGATCTTTTTCTGGAAGCCAATCTTAATTTGACTTTTTCTGAGTGTGTAATATTTTTGTTGATTTTCTTTGTCCCATCCATCTCCATCCCACTTTTCAATGACTGGACTGTCCTTATCATTAAACCACTCCCTTTCTCCCCTGCCCTGAAGATGAATGATGTCAGGAGCTTTTTAAAAGGCCCTAAAGTATCAGTATATGATATATCACTGCTGTAATGATAGTTTAAGCAGGTTCTCTGAATTCTCTGCTTTCATTTTTGTTAAATACTGAATTCGATAAACGAGATTCTCTGCATGGTGATCAGCCTTCTTTATTTGTGATTACAGCATGATAGGCCTAAAACTAGACTGGAGAACTGGGCCAACCAGGCCAACTATATACTGTTCAAGTTCCCACGCTAATGCATCATTGGGCCATTTGAACCAGCAGGGAACTCCTGATTGGTCCAAGGAAGCAAGGATTTGGATCCTGTTTCCTATTGTCTCGGTGTCCCAAGCTCGGTCCTTGAGGCTCCAATGAGCCCAGCAGGAACTGCATAATCTCACACAACTCCACTTCCCCAGAATAACAATTTTTTAAAAAAAAGAAAAAAGAAAAGAGTAAGCCTTTAGCCCCTTCCCTCCTGGAGATATGCCCTTTTTCTTATATCTCCATGAGAGAAGCACTAGAAACTTACTTTAAAAAAGAGAAAGCTGGGAATTCAGAGAACTTGCTTAAACTATCATTGCAGCACAACAGTATTATATTGATATTTTAGAGCCATTTTTTTTAAAAAAAAACAGGGGTGTTCTGATGCCACAGATAATAAAACTGATTAGGGTTATTAATTTTTCCTAAGTAATAGAATGTTCCCCCAGCAACATCCCCAGCATGATAGTGTCATCGCGCTGGGCACATCGCGGCATGATGGTGCTCTTTGGGGACTTCCCCAGAGGCCAGCTCCATAGTAGTGGGTTGGGACCCCCAAAATCAGGGGAAACTCTGCTCCTGGCAGGAGGCTGGAAAGCCTAACACTGATGATGATGATGACACTCTGCCTAGAAAATCCTCATTATTTAAGCCACCTGCAGAAGACAAACTGACCCTGTCAAAGATGATGTGACCCTACCCAAACCAATTCCAGAGCTGTTGGATCAGCTCCCAAAAATATCAGAACCAGGGAAAATTTGAGTGTGTGGAGAAGGTCTTGTTTCCAAAGGAGAACCAGAGCATGATTCTTATTAAAAAGAATGTCAAATTGTATACAGTGTGCCTGCACATCACTTGCAGTTATTTTGCTTCATTAACTACTTATTCTCCCTTTCCACATTTCAGATCTGCACATATGAATTAACAAAGCACTGCAAAGCAGCAGTCTCAATTAGATCAACTGCTCGACTGTGGAAAGATTATTTTTGTACAATGCTTTACTGATGCACATGTCAGCATATGCGTGCATCAGTAAACACATGGAGGTGCCTTTATACCACCAGACCATTGATCCATCTAGTTCAGTATTGTCTATTCTGATTGGCAGCTTTCCAGGTTCTCAGGCAGATTTAGGGGTCTTCTCTAACACCTGCTGCTTAAGATCCTTTTAACTGAAGACTTTAGAGACTGAACCCAAGGCCTTCTATACACAAATAATGCCATCACCCCTACACACCATGGAAAAACGGTTGTGATGCAGTCCTATGCATATTCACTTCAAGATTGTTTGCAATATTTCTCTGATTCACATGTATTATATCAGTAAGATATAGAGGAATAAAGGTTCAAATGAACTGAAGGAAGCTGCAGTCATATTTTGCATGCTCTAATTCTGGACTTAATTTTATAAATTCTTCCCATTAAAACACAATTCAATAGAACAGCTTAGTGAAAAATTCCAGAACAACAAATAAATGGAATAGGCAAATCAGCAGTGTTCCCTCTAAGCTGAGTTTGTGTGAGCTAGCGCACAATTTTTTAGTCTCCAGATCACACATTTTTGTCTTAGCACAGGAACAATGACCCTAGAGCAAATTAATTTATGAAGTAGATCACAACTTTAATGCCAATGGCTCACGAAGCAGAATTTTTACTCACAAGATTCCACATGTTAGAGGTGCAGCTCCAAGGTGAAAGTGAGAGGAAATGCAGAACAAAATTTAAAATGTGATGGAAATGCACATAGTGAGCAAGGGAAACAACCTGTGCAGAAATGGCCTGGAACTGAAAGCAGCTCTGCACAACTGGGCCAGAGTTTTTCTAGAAAGGAGGAAATATCAGAAAGGGGAAAATGAGATGACCCCTGCAAGTCCTGTGGGTTCCCTGTTTGTAAACTTTCCTAATAGTAGTGGTTTGTTTGGTTTTTTCCATAACCTATCAAGCCGGCGGAGATGGGCATGAACCAGGAATTGTGATTTATGCTAAAAATGGTTGATCTGTGATTCATTCCAAACTGGTTCCTCTGATCACGCCACACCCCAAAACGAAATTGAGCCAGCCTTTTTTCTTGGCATGTCATTTGGTCCATGTTTGGTTCACTTTTCCAGACCGCCTAGAATGATTCCCTAGCCCGCTGCACTTCTGGTCAATTTCCAGTGAAGCTGACTACATGGGGGGCACCTGCTTTGGAGGGCTGCAGCCAGGCCTGGCGTTAGGCTTTCCCACGCCTGAAGCCAAATCACACTCCACTGCCCCCGCCCCACCATCATATTTGTGTGCACAAAGCGTGCACATGCCCCAATGACATCAATGATGACATCACTGGCACGCCCCTCCCCACTTCACTGAGGCTTTCTGAAGCTTGGGAGGCTTCGGTGAAGTCCAGAAGGCCACGAGCGCACTCAGAACCCAGTTCTGGGTGCACCCGCTGCTGTCTTGACTTCGCCCAGGCTTTCTGAGCCTCGGGAAGCCTGGGCAAAGTCAGGACGGGATGGCAGCAGGTGCTCGCGACCACGCCCCCACTTCGCCCAGGCTTTCTGAGCCTCAGGATGCTTGGGCGAAGTCAGGATGGTGTCAAGTCTGCAGATTCAATAATGAGTCGATGTAGATACAAAGAAACTAGTTTATTGATACTGGATACTTGTGGCCTAAGTTCAGGCTTGAAAAGACTGAAAACATACTGTAGATACATTGCATATAAGGAGTACCTCAAAGGCATTCCTACGGGCAGGGAAATTGTGCAGGGTACATTCACACATAGATGTTACCAATACATTCTCATGCTGATTAAGCTTGTTGGCCTTGATGCTCTTTCAGGCTCCTAGGACTCCCCTGGGCCTGAGCTGAGAAGGTTCAGATAAGACTTTTCACACATCACCATTTCAAAGCAGGGAGAGTCTCTAAGGAAGGGAGGGGGAAACAGGAGAAGAGCGCTAGCAGCATTTGCTTCTACTTTGGTTCTACCCAGCATGCTCTTTGGTCGAGCCAGAGTTAAAGCCAGACTTGACAGATGGGACAGCAGCGGGCACTCACAGCCATGCCCTCCACTTCGCCCAGGCTTCCTGAGGCTTGGAAAGCTCTGGGCATGCCTGCTGCCATCTTGACTTCGCCCAGACTTTCTGAACCTCAGGAAGCCTGGGTGAAATCAGGACAGGATGACAACGGGCGCTCGTGGCCATGCCCCCAATTTTGCCCAGGCTTCCCGAGTCTCAGGAAGCTTGGGTGAAGTCAGGACAGGATGGCAGCGGGTATTCACGGCCATGCCTCCCCTTTGCCCATCTTCCTGAGCCTTGGGAAGCTTGGGCAAAGTCAGGACAGGCGTGGGCATGCGGAGAGGGGGCGTCTTGTGGCACCCCTAGGCCAGGTAGCACCTGAGGTTGCCACCTAGCTGACCTACTCCCACGTGCCAGCCCTGGATGTAGCTCAGCTCCCCCAGAATTAATTCACACAAAACTTGGAGACCAGGTAACGGAAAGTCCACTGAAGAGTGCCACAAGTTTGGCATCCCTAGCCCACTCGGGGGCCATTCTACACCTTTCCAAACTGAATGAATCATGAATCATTCAGGGAATTGGGGGGGGGGGGGATAAAATGCAACAAACCACCAAATAAGGCAACCCAAAGAACTATGAAATGCAATGAAGCACCATTTGTGCATTCCATACCCATCCCCAATAAACACCCCACTCCACTCCACCCCCATTAAAATGTAAATACTACATTTCCTTACCATTTAATCCTGGACCAAAGTTTGCTTTACTTTATTTGATTAACACTAACTGAGCAACTTTGGCAGCCTTCATGCTAGGTTAGGATGACTCTGTCTACAGCCTTGCCAGAGTTAATGTAGACATCCATTGAATCTGCATAGCTGCAAATCAGATCTGTTTTTAGGAAACCAGCAACCTGCAGATCAGAGAATGAGACTCATTTTGGTACAGAGTACAGTAAGAAGAAAGTTCTCAGTGAAGTTAGTGCTTTGTGTGGATAAACCAAGAAGCACATTGTGTCCAGTATACACAGTGAATCTTAGGAAAACCCTAAGCTATAAAAGTAACTGCTGTATTTCAGGCAATGGTGGCATCTTCTTATCAGTGCTTCAGAAATCTCCATATGTAACTGTGAAGAATCCTTACGAATATCCTATGCTTTGGAAAGTGAACAAAACTGGACTTGTAAGCCAAAATGCCCTCAAAACTGAGGTTGGGGAATTGTCAGGTGGGCACCTGGCTTAATAGGATCTTTTACCTGTGTATACAGGATTCCACGTCCAGAAATTAATGCTTAAAAATATTAGGGACTCTAATTAAGTAAAACAATTAAAATTTATTCCAGAAAAATATAGGCTTACATACAAGATAAAATGCTCATAAAATCATACATACAGTCCTAAGAAAAATAGAGAGAGATATAGAGACAACACATGGGTAGACGAACAGGGTGATAATTACCGATCGTAGTCTTCAAGGAAGGTTCCAATGGCGACGAAAGAGGATAGGGGAAATGGGACCCTCAACTGGCCAAGAATCGGGGATGGATCTAGACAGCGGAACTGGGGTACTGCTAGATGCACACCTGAGTGGAGTTGGGTCACAGGTTATATGGACTACCTTGGACCCTCAGGGGATGGGAGGTACGAGGGAGGAGGAAAGTGGTCAGCTGGTCTGTGACCTCAGGAAAAAGGGGAAGCTCCGCAGTGACCGTAAGGGCTGGACTGTGCGGTAGTCAATAGCCAGTTAATTGGCGACCCCTTATTGGATGCTCATAGCTAGCCAATGAGCAGGCTTGGCCTGAGTTACCTGGTTAGCTGTACAGGTAACAATGGGCCAAGGGGGAGGCTCCAGGGTGACAGTTGGGGAAAAGAATGGGGGAAATCACTGGGTGGAGGGATGCTTAAAACTATTAAACTTATCTAAAAAGGTGACAATAGATGGCCAAATTGCTACCTAAGGTAACACCTGGTTTACACAAAGGAACTTGGCTCTGGCTAAAGATGGTCTTCCTCTTCAGTCTTCTCTTGGCACCAGTCTTTGTCTTGAGTTCCGTTGGACAAAGGCTTGGGTGATCCGGCAGGGTCCACACCTGAATAAGCTTGATTGCCTCATGGATGGGTGACATCTGTTGCGTATGTGCGCCTCTTGCTTCGCTGAAATGGAGTCTTGGTATTGCTGGAAGACAGCTGGTGTTAGCGTCCCAAAGTGGATTCTATGGTCTAGGCTGAAAACTGCATGGCCTGGATAGCTCCTAGCAGCGCACTTTCTTCTGCTCCAAGATAGAGATGGTGTTCGCCGGAAGCGACTGGTCTCCTTGCTAGCGCTCCTCCAGGGACATGGAGCACTGCTTTAGCATTGTGGCTGTTAGTACTCATAAGTCCTTTCCAGTCTGGTAGACAAACCCATGTCCTTCTGGCAGATGTGTGAGAGCTCTGTCTCCAGGCCCTCTGGCAACCAGACAGGTGACTACAATGTTCTGGAAATTAGGGGCATTTCCTTACAGACTATATCTTTAAGTGTTAGTAACACTAATGTCTTGAGTTACTGTCATCCAGTTTCATAAAGAATGGAAACTATATTGTTATAGACACATCATACTTCTTGTGTAAGCATTTCCTATACAGTTGCATCAGCTCTGATGAACAGTAAATGCTTAGTTATAATCAAGGCATTTTTTGAAGCAGGAACTCCTTTGCATATTAGATCACACACCCGATGTAGCCAATCCTCCTGGAGCTTACAGTAGGCCCTGTACTAAGAGCCCTGTAAGCTCTTGGAGGATTGGGTACATCAGGGGTGTGTGGCTTAATATGCAAAGGTGTTCCAGCTACAAAAAAAGCTCTGGCTATGTAGACTAACTACAATTTCTATTGTATAGGTATATCCAGTGAATAATATAAGGTTCCTGGGCTCCTGGATTGCCTGCCATGGCAACCTCCTGCCAACCTCCCACCTCTGCTCTCCAGGTTCCCACCACATCTTTATTGACAGTTGGAGGGGAAGTGGGGTGACTGGCATTTTGTGATGCCATGATGTCACTTCTGGTTGTGTACCTGTCAGTGACATCATGGTATTGCATGAAGCTCTAGAAATTTCCCAAAATATCTGTTTTTACCATAGAGATTTGGGAGAGCCTCTGAATGTTGCTGCTGCCATGACAACACTTGTGGTTTTCCAACCATAACTGATGTCTAGGTGCCATGTCTCCATCCTCAGTTCTCCTGGAGGTTGCCATCTCTCTACTGGACCCCCAACATACACTATAAGCTCAAACATTTGCCATGCGGGACAATTTAAAGTAAAGAAAGGGGAACTTCCACTATGATATTTCCCTGAGAGAACCCCCCCCCCAAGCTTAATCTCTGGACATGCTCAGCTATATCTTATCCAGCTGCTGCTATCTCCCTAGAGGTCTCTTCCCTGCTCCTCCTTACTAGTATTCCATAAAAGACACTGAAGTGTATTTAAGAGGAGCTGTAGTTCCATAGCAGAGCTCATGGTTTGTGTTCAGGAGGTCCAATATTCAGTCCTTTCATCATCTCCAGTCAAAGGGACAAAGGATGAAATTCTGAGAAAGATCTCATCCTGAGGCCTTGAAGACTGGCAGCTAGTCAGAGCAAACAATGCTATGCTAGATGGAATATATCTGAGCCACAGAATTTTTCATCAGGTCTCTACCAAAATCCTGGGGAATCCTGGTACTTCAAACAGGGATTCCTTACAAATTCCAATAAGGAAAAGAGATGCAGGGAAATCCACAATTATGGAGAAGAGCCCTTAGCAAGTTAATATACATTAATTGCACCATCATACATACTCCAGGGATTCCTCCTATGTAGCGGAAACCACCCTTATCCTGAGATGAAATGAGTAATTACAAATGTTAATTAGTACATATACTCAACTGTTCTGGCTGAGAAAAAAACTTCCAGTTCTCAAAAATATCATATAATACTGTGATTTCTCATGTTGATATTTCATGTATTGAATTATTTTTACCAAATAGTAAATTATTGTTGTCGTTGTCATCATCATCATCTTCATTAAAACTGTTATCAAGCCTTTCTGCCCTTACAAGGCTGCCAATGTGGCCAACAATTTAAAACATACATGGCACAATTACATAATAAAAACATTAAAATCCACCCCTCTCCCAAACATATATCATTAAAAACATTTAAAAGGTTTAAAAAAACAGAGTTAAAATACATAAAAAGCAGTTTAAATATATACAAAATATTAAAAACATTGAGGGAATCATTGAGTACCAAACAAAACAAAAAAGTCTTCATCCGCAGCAACAGAAGAGGACAGACAAGTCTCCTTGTGGAGAGAATTCCAGAGCATTGGTGCCATGACTAAAAATGCCCTTTCCTGGGTTGCCATAAACCTAATCTCAGAAGGCAGAGGCACCCACAGTGAGGATTCTGAACATGACCATGATAGTTGGGCAGGTTCATAATGGATTAGGTGGTTCTTCAAAGTATGTTGGTCCCAAACCATATAGGATTTTGAAGGTCAAGACCCAGGGCCGATGTGTGGGAGTAGGCCAAGTAGGCGCCCCCTCTCCCCGCACCTGCCGCCTCCCTTCTCATGCCCACCGCCTTCCGCCACCTCCCCGCACCTGCCGCTGCCTTCTCACACCTTCCCACACCCGCTGCCTTCTACTGCCTCCCTGCACCCACTGCCACCTTCTTGTGCCCGTTGCCACCTTCTGCCACATCCCCACACCCACACCACCTTCTTGCACCTTCTGCTGCCTTCTCACACCTGCCGCAGCCTTCCGCTGCTTCCCCACACCCACCTCCCTGCCTCCCTCCCTGCACCCGAAGACGCTTCCCGTGACTCTCAGGCCGGGCAGGGCCAAGCTGAGAGCTTGCATGTAGCGCGGGCAGCCCAATGACATCACTTCTGGTGATGTCATCAGGCCGCGCGCACGGAAAAAGACTGGGGGGCGGGTGAATGGCCATCAGCCAAGCGGTGTCAGAACCCCTAGCACTGGGCCTGTCAAGACCAGCACCTTGAATTGTGCATGGAAACAAACAGGAAGCCAGTGTAGATGGGCCAAGTCTAGAGTAACATGGTCCCTAAGATTCTGTGCCAGTTGAAACTTCTGAACACTTCAAGGGCAGCCCCACACAGAGAGCACTGCAGTACTCTAATCTAGATGTGACCAGGGCATATGCTACAATGACCAGATCTTTTATGCTCAGGAATGATTGCAGCTGGCTAACCAAATGATTCTGATAAAAGGTACTCTTGACCACAGCTGCTACCTACTTATCCAGCAGTAGGCCGAGGTCTAAGAGTACCCTCAGACTACAGACCTGTTCTTCAATGGGAGTTCAACCCCATTCAGAACAAGTGGCACCTTAAATTCTAGCTCAGACCTTCCACTCACATGTAGCATTTCCATTAGGTTGCAATTAAGCTTCAGTCTATTAGCCTTCATCCACTTTAAAACTGCATGGTGTGGTGGTTTAGAATGGTGGCCTCTAATCTGGAGAACTGAGTTTGATTTCTCACTCCTCTACATGAAGCCTACTCAGCCCCACCTCCCCCCACAAGGTGTCTGTTGTGGGGAGGGGAAGGGAATGTGACTGTAAGCAGCTTTTGAGACTCCATAAGCAGGATATAAAAACCTTCTGCCATGCACTGGTTCAGTGTTCCTGCAGTCTCTCTGGGGTCAGCTGGAAGTGCAAAATAGAGCAAAGTATCATTCTCATATTGGTGACAGCACAGCCTAAATCTCTGGATGACCTCACCCAGCAGTTTCATATAGATGTTATAAAAAGTAGGGGACAAAATGGAACCAAGTGGGATCCCAGAGGCCAAGGGCCAAATGGCTGAGTCACTGTTCCCCCAGCACTACCTTCTGAAATCTACCTCCAGGTTGAAATGGAACCACTTCAGAATGGTGCTTCCTAATCCCAGTCCAGATAGGAAGTCCAGAAGGATACCAGGATCAATGGTTTTGAAAACAGCTGAGAGGTCCAGGAGAATCAACAGAATCACACTCTCCCAGTCCATCTCCCAGTAGAAGTCATCCACCAGGTTGACCAAGGCTGTTTCAGGCCTAAACTCAGGCTGAAAGGGGCCTAAATAATTTGCCTCAACCAAGAAAGCTTGGAGCTGTTGAGCCATCACCTGTTCAATTATCTTGCTCAGGAATACAATATTTGAGACTGGTCAGTAATTATTGAGAACTCCTAGGTTAAAGATTGGTTTCTTTAGAAGTGGATGCACCACAGCCTGTTTCAAGGCTGGGGTGACCACTCCTTCTCTAATGTAATATATTTTGCATATAAGGAATTGTTTTTCTCATTAGTATTAACCTGAGTGCACTTTTGCTTAGTAATTTTTCTGATTCAATGTGAATCATCTGATTCTTTTTTATCTTCTGATTCACTCAACTAGATTCTGTGGAGGACTTCCACTTTCAGAAAGGGGCAAGTTTCATAACTTTCCCACTCACTGAAGACATATGACCTCCCATACTGTTCCTGAGGTCCCCTGTTCCTTCTTCCATCAGACACAATTCGGTAGGGACCAAGCCACTATATGGTCATTTTATTTGCATCTATGTTGAACTAATTTATGAATATAAAGGAAACAAAAAAAACACCACTCCGTCCAAACCTCAGTCCTTCTCTGCCATGGCTGGGGCTGCAGTAGTTGCTGGCATCCTCTTTCTTTGCACCAGGCCAGAAGCAGTTGCCAGCATCTGGCACACTTGGCCCAGAGTAGCTGCCAGCATAGTTCAAGTGAGTCTCTGCGCATGTGCAAACAACACAAGTCTATTTGGGGGAAATTTAACCCCCCTCCTTTAATTTTTTATTTGATTTCAGATTTTTCTTGGGACTTCCCAAGTTTGAAGAAAGATCTGTTTAGCATCTATGCGGCCCCAATCTGCAGATTTAAGTTCCCACAGATGGCAATCACACATGGGTAATAGTATATCGACTGATCAGCCCCACAGTCAGGGTGTAGAGTCTCTTTAGTCTCTGGGTTCTGACTCACAAACTGCAGTCAGGCCACGTTGCATACTTGGTAAGGTCTCTCTTCTTCACAAGCTCCAAGAAGGCACTTTTCCTCAGTCACAGCAACTCTCAGGATTAAATGACCATACCAGAAGGCAGCCACTCTTCTGCCAACTGCCTTTCTCAGCCTCCACAGGCTTTTCTTTTCCGGAACCTGTTCTTCAAAAATTATTTACCTCCTCAGGAGAAAAATGCCTTAGCTTCTTTTCAGCTTCTCTCTTGGAGTCCACTCCTCCCACCCAGTCTTATTGCCAGGCAACCACTCACCAATTCTTTCTGTAGAAATCATCTCCTTGAGAGAAGTGTTTCCATACGGGGGCCCACAGTGAAAGTGTAAATATGTCACAAACTATTTAATAATCAATATTTTTTCAGGGAAAGCTGAGGACATGATGGCTTCCTGGACGTGAAAACAAATAACGTAAGAAAGGAGATACAGAGGAGAGTGAAGTGCTCCCTACAAGTCCTTGTGGATTCCCCAACTTGAAAATGGGCCCAGCCTGGTGGCCAATGATATGTAACTGGGCCATAATTTTCTTGGTTAGAGGCTGCCGGGGCAAGGGGGGGGGAGCAGAAAAAGATATGTTGGCTATTTATTTTTAAAATGATATGTTTTAATTGTTAAAGCAGAAGTTCTTAGGCTTTGTTAAGAAAATATATGAACTTCAAAATGACAGATTTGATTACAGTCTACGATTTAATTCAGCCTTTTCATTTATTTAAATTCCTATGATATAAATCAGTTGCCCTGAGAAGAGGGCGAGAAATGGATTATAGCATCTAAATCCTTCATTTGCTATATGGAAATTTCATGGGATTCACTGCAGAACTTTTCCAGCCTATAATACATTTGAAATTAGCTGAACATTAGAGTAATGACACATGAATCAAATGTAGTAAGACTTGTTCATATTAGTATTAATTTAGCAGGCTCTGCTGAAAGAAAAAAATATTTCTAAGCCTTGGCTCTGATCCAGAGAATGTTAGTCATACAGTTGGCTTGTATCCAATGGAGCATTTGAATGGTCAGAAAGAGCTCTACCTATGGAGTATGTGATGGAACCCACCCAATTCAGCCTTCAGACCCAGTCCTGTCAACTCCCTTTTGGGTTGCCAACTCCTGGAGGGAGCTAATCTTCTTCCTGCCACTTGGGTGTACTGCCACCACTTGCTCAGTTTAGGGGTTCCTGACTGAGAGGAACAGGACTCCCAATCCCCTTTTCCAGTTCTGAGGTTTGGCCTCAAGGTCCTCTGCCAACCCAGCACCTGGTTATCACAGAGACCAAAGTCCTTCTTTGGGAGACCCCTGGAGAATTGGCACCCTTGCCAACTGTATGCCTTCCCCCTTCCCTGGACTCCCCTGGACCAGTAGCGTGGTCTACGGCGGTTGGGGAAACTATGGTACAGAGGGACTCCTTTAAACAAACATAACATTTATTTACAATATACAACTATTTACAGGCATTTTTTAAAAAGTGAACAGAAGCAACAAATCATAGTAGGAAGAAAAAAACGCTCCTTCTCTCCCTATTATACTACTTGCCCTGATCATACCTTCCAGAACAGACAGACTCATCAACTCAATTCAACTGATTGAACTCAAACTCAAATTGCCAGCTTCCCGCCCAAAATCTCCAATATAAAACCCAGTTCCCATCCAGGAACAGGTCTACACTCCTGCAGCCTTCAGGGAGACCAACTTGAAAGTCTTCCTGTCTCTCTAGGTCTCCTCAGAATTGCTGCTTCCAGACAGGAGGGGAGGGGGAGGAGGAGGAGGATAGGCCCAATACTTTGAGTTTGACAGCCTCTTCCTGCCAACTCACAGATAATCCTAGCCTAAAATGGCGTTTCTCCACAGAGTACAACTTTCCTACCTTCCTCCACTGCATCCCAAATGACCCTCAGACCTCAGCAAAAGCATTTAGGTGGCATTTTGGGCTGGAGCTGGAGGCAGGATTTGAGGTAATCATGCTTCACAGGCAGGAATCTATTCAAGGAAATACTCCAGTGCAGTAGATTCAACACTATGGGCGTTTTCGCACTGACCTTCTAGTGGCGCGACCACCCTCTTCACACCGGAGGATCTGCCCGGATTTCGCACAAGAAGCGCCGGCGCACCCAAAAGAGCCGGCGACTTCCGTCGCGAAACCCGCTCAAACGGAAACTGCCAAGAAGCAGGAAAACGTTTGAGCGGGTTTCGCGACGGAAGTCGCCGGCTCTTTTGGGTGCGCCGGCGCTTCTTGTGCGAAATCCGGGCAGATCCTCCGGTGTGAAGAGGGTGGTCGCGCCACTAGAAGGTCAGTGCGAAAACGCCCTATGTCTAACTAAAGTCTATGGGTTTAGTTACGATGAGTAATATTTCATTGATTTCAGTTTCTTACCAGTGCAATCCTAAGAACTCTTCCTGGGAGAAAACTCCATTGAGTAGACTTCAGTAGGACTGTGAGAAGACCTGCTTAGGGTTGCACTGTTAACCATGGATAATTTTCTCTGGCTTGGGGTTGTGATGTTTTGTTTGTTTTAATGGAGGTAACATTTGTATTTGAGATGTTAAGAAAGAAATCTGACTACATACTCCAATTACTCCAGCACCCCACTCATCCATTTCAGATCTAATGCACAGCCAATATCCTCAGGCCTCAGGAAAAGAAGAAAGAAGCCTTTCCCATTTGCTATGCAACATTGTTATGCATTATCCTCAATAACATGTATTCCCCTCTCTTTCAATCATTGTGAAGTATTACCAGAAATCATGTGGTCATTAACGGTTCCCTGTCCTTTGGAAGCAGCTATGTGGAAGGATTCATATGTATAGATACTGAGACAGGGCTTCAGCCTGTCTGATTGCCGTGGCTGACCTATCTCCTTTCAACTGCATCTGGTAGGAGGATTTTTAAAATTTTGTTTCAGTGTTACTAAGGGGAAGAGGGTTTGATCTGCTACTATTAAGCCTCTATACACAACTGCTCCTGACAGAATGCGAGTGGGGAGGGCAAGTGGACACTAGTGCACTTCTCATCTCTGCGTGACCACACACACAGAGGAGCATGTCTGGACACTCCCTCCACATATTCACACCATTCACACCTGAGGATTGCAGTTGCATGGAGGCAAGGGCACAGCCAACACGCTTGTGCTGATTCTCCCTCCCTGCATATTCAGTCAGCCCTTGGAGAGCACATGACCAGTTTGTTATTAGGAATTTGAATTTTTAAAGCACCTGATTTTAAAACTTCCTTGAAGCACAATGAATAGTGTTGAAATTCATTTAAAAAGGTAAAGGTAGTCCCCTGTGCAAGCAGCAGTCATTTTCAACTCTCGGGTGATGTTGCTTTCACATTTTCACAGCAGACTTTTTACAGGGTGGTTTGCCATTGCCTTCCCCAGTCATCTACACTTTCCCCCCAGCAAGCCAGGTACTCATTTTACCGACCTCAGAAGGATGGAAGGCTGAGTCATCCTTGAGCCAGCTACCTGAACCAGCTTTCACTGGGATCGAACTCAGGTCGTGAGCAGAGGGCTCCGACTGCAGTACTGCAGCTTTACCAGTTTGTGCCGCGGAGCTCTTCCTGAAATTCATTACAGTATAGCAAGAACCAACACAAAGCCTGCAACCATAATTATGAAACCTAATGTAGACTACCTGCAGAGAAACTAATTTTAAAAAGCATGTAGCCTATATGACCTCGTAAGTGTACAGCCCTCTAAGCACACCCTTTGTCCTCCCACATCTGTAAGTCTTTATGCATCACTTGAATAATAGGAACACCATTCCCTGCAGCATTTATACATCAAGGTATCATCTTGTTACCGATTAGTTTTCCTTTCTAAATTATTTTCTAGCACTTCTTTGACAATGGCATACCTATAGAATAGTTATCCTACAGGTCTGGGAAGGATTTCCCCAATGGTCCAGGTCAAATGCATCTTGCATCTCTGATCTGTTTCCACACTTGCTTTTATTTTCCGTTATATGCATAAACCTACCTTCTTATTAAAAATGATAAATATTTTATAACTTAACGGTATGGCCAAAGGAAAGGAAAAGCTAAATTGTACCAGTACATAAATGTCACCCTTAGATATTTGGTCATGTCTTAATGAAGCTAAGTTATGTATAATGAATGGTTGTCTTTCATATAGCTCCATGATAAGTGAAGATTACATTAAAAACCTCCAAGAATGAAACAGGGCAAGGTCACGTAATTTAATAGAAAATTTGCTAAAATTATACAACCCTTGATTAACAAAATCCTTGGGTCTGAGAAGCCAAATATCTCAACTGAGTTTCTGTAACAACAAAAAGTATTAATGTAACCTGTTAGCACTGAAAATTGGTATCTATTTCTTATTTTAATAGGCTTCCCATTATTTATTCATAATGAAGCCCTTCTTAGGTCAGAAATCTCTTTGGAAGCAGTTACGTCAAGAAACAAAATCCTTTCTGTAATTTAAGTTTGACTTGAAGCAACCTTGAGTTGTCATGGCACTTAGAACTTGTGATAAATAATCAGCACATATTTCTAGAGTCTCCACTAAGGGGTTTTGTTTTCACTGATGATGGAAAATGTAAGTACAGCAAGTTGTAGCACTTTCCTATAATGTGCTTCAAAAAGCAACAAACAAATGCAAAACCTGTATTCACAGAACAACTTATTTTATTTATTTATTTATTTATTTATTTATTTATTTATTTATTTATTTATATTTAGACTTATATCCCGCCCTTCTCACCGAAGTGTCTCAGGGCAGCTTACAACATAATAATTTACACAGATTAAATTAAAAGCATTTACAGATACAATTTAAACCATAATTAATTAATAAAACAAATAAAAAATAAAACCAGCGGTCTGTATGTGCATTTTATTCCATTCAGAAGGTATCCTCATTGTCAGTTAGATGTTATAGGCCTGCCGGAAGAGGGCTGTCTTACAGGCCCTGCGGAACTGTCCTAGGTCCCGCAGGGCCCGCACCTCCTCCGGCAGCTGGTTCCACTAGTAAGGTGCCGTTATTGAGAAGGCCCGGTCCCTGGTGGATTTTAGACGGGCCTCCTTTGGCCCGGGGATTACCAGCAGGTTTTGTGAACCCGACCATAGTACTCTCTGGGGAACATGTGGGGAGAGACGGTCCCTAAGGTAGGCAGGTCCTAGGCCATATAGGGCTTTAAAGGTAATGACCAACACCTTGTACTGGACTCGGAATGTTACTGGCAGCCAGTGCAGGTCCCGGAGCCCCGACCGTATGTGCTCCCATCTTGGGAGCCCTAATAACAGCCGGGCAGAGGCGTTCTGCACTAGCTGCAGTTTCCGGGTCCGGCACAAGGGTAGCCCCATGTAGAGGGCATTACAGTAGTCCAGCCTCGAGGTGGCCGTAGCATGAATCACTGTTGCTAGGTCGTCGTGCTCCAGGAAGGGGGCCAACTGCCTCGCCCGCCTAAGATGAAAGAAAGCGGACTTGGCAGTGGCTGCTATCTGAGCCTCCATCCTCAGTGAAGGCTCCAATAGTACACCCAAGCTCTTGACCCTGCTCGACACTATCAATGGCGCGCCGTCAAAAGCTGGCAGGGGGATTTCCCTTCCCGGGCCGCAGCGACCCAAGCAAAGGACCTCTGTCTTCACCGGATTCAGCTTCAGCCCGCTCAGCCTAAGCCACCTAGCCACTGCCTGTAACGCCCGGTCCCGATTATCTGGGGCGCAGGCGGGCCGGCCGTCCATAAGCAGAAAGAGCTGGGTGTCATCAGCATATTGATGGCAACCCAGCCCATACCTTCGGGCAATCTGGGCAAGGGGGCGCATATAGATGTTAAATAACATCGGGGAAAGTACCGCCCCTTGAGGCACTCTGCAATCAAGCGTGTGTCTCCGGGACAGTTCCTCCCCAATCGCCACCCTTTGTCCCCGACCGTCAAGGAAAGAGGAAAGCCATTGCAAGGCCAGCCCCTGAATCCCTGCGTCGGCAAGGCGGCACGCCAGAAGCCGATGGTCGACCGTATCGAATGCTGCCGATAGGTCTAACAGCATCAGCACCGCCGAGCCACCTTGATCCAGATGCCGCTGAAGGTCATCCACCAGGGCGACCAGCACCGTCTCCGTCCCATGGCCCGGGCGAAAGCCAGACTGGTAGGGGTCAAGGACAGAAGCATCCTCCAGGAAACTCTGTAGCTGCAACGCCACTGCCCTCTCAATAAGTTTGCCCAAGAAGGGCAAATTCGAGACCGGCCGGTAGTGTGCCAATTCGGCCGGGTCTAACGTTGTTTTCTTCAAGAGGGGACGGACCACCGCCTCTTTGAGCGCTGATGGAAAATGCCCCTCTAGCAGGGATCTATTTATGATATCCCGTATAGGATATCTTAGCTCCCTCTGGCAGGTCTTAATAAGCCAGGAGGGGCATGGGTCCAATTTAAAGGTTGTTGGGCATGCAGATAGGAGGATTCTGTCAACTTCTTCCAGGCTGAGCGCACCAAAGCCGTCCAGGACACAATCCGAAGACAGGCACGGAGCCTCAGGTTCGCTAACTGTATCTAATATGGCAGGGAAGTCGGAACGGAGAGATGCACAGATGGAAGCCATGCAAATGGAAGACAGTTCTCCATCTGCTCCTGACTCAGTTTCACCCGGAAAAGCCCCCCATACCATATCCGATTTGTAACATCCTCTGGCCCTGAAGGGTAGTTTTTGTGACAGGTGCTGGTGAGGATCTTCAGTAGCAAGGAAGCTCTGTAAGGGATATTTTGGTCATGCTTCTCTAAATAAAAACCAAAGTTGATGCAAATACCTCACAAAAGTGGTATAGGATACAATATCTGTGAGTAAAGTTGAATATACATGCCATTTCATGATCTTTTAAACATGAAATTAAACCCGTATTCTGGTTAGAAACCCATCAAGTGCTGTGAAAAGCATTAACATTTCTAAAGAAGAGGTTGATAATACTAAGAGGACATATTAGTGACTAAAGAGAATCCACCCTAATACTGTCAAAGTATTATAAGAGTGTGAGGGAAAGAAAGAATTGAGAATGAGGAATGTTAGTAAAGTGAATGAGTGTGACACCTCAGTTAGTAGTTATTAACTTCCACTGTTTTATCCACTGAAATTATAAGTAGTTATACATCCTGAAATCAATATGCTTCATATACAAATGAAGTTTTATTTAGTTTTATTAAAACCTAGATTCATATAACATGAGTCTTGTCTTCAGGGCCACATGGTCCAACGAAGAAGTCACGTGGACAGTGTCATAGGCATATTGCTGCATGTTGGATGGATCTCCCTCTTTTGGGGATATGTTCCCCCTGCTGGCCAGCTGATCAGCGGGGGAGAGGCAGGACCTGATAGTCGGGGACCCTCGTCTCCACTGGGGGATCTGGCAATTCTACTCAATAACCTACAGGTAGGGCACAGAGTTGCAGCCATAGCCTCCTACTCTAGGGTGCCCATTCCAAATTCCCCAACAAGTGTTTTTTTTTTTTCAGTTTCAGTTTCAGGATCAGGAATCCTAATGCCTCTGTCAGAAATCAGGCAGTTCCAGCATATTTAATCACTTTACTGAATTTAAGTCAGTCTCCCTAGCTGTGAAAAAGCCAGCATACTGCCTTGCATACTGGTAGCAGAAGTGTCTACAAACAGCTTGTCCATATAGATGTTCAGAGTGCCTCTGTGTAGGGGGGAAAAGCAGAAATAAAGATTTGATCACACTGAACAGCCTATTTCCTTAGTTAATGTGTTTATCCTATATCTTTTTAAAATTGTTTTCCAGCCCAAAATATTTGTCTTATGATAAATACACCATTGACAGAGGCACGAAGATGAGACAGATGAGCTGAAAAAACTGTCATACTGGGAAATGGTTTCCTAGCAACAGCAATTGTATGAAGGCAATGACAGCTAGACAGATATCATACTCTTACTTCAGAGCCTTTCACTGTCTGAAGCCCAGTAGTTAGTTTGAGTAAATATCCATGAAGTGAATGGGCTCTACAGCCCATTCCCAGAGGTAGCTTGCGTAAGTCAGCTGGGGGAAATGCTGATCTGGAACCATCTGCGGAACAATGTAGATTAAATTGATTGATTGGGCTAATTATTAAAATACAATTCAACATTTTATACATTAAAATGGAGACATTCTTCTAACATTCCTGTTCTCACACCAAGGGTCATTATTTGAGTCTCTATATTGCATTCCTGAAAGTTCTTATTCCAGATAAATTCACCTCTTAGTCTGATATGTAACATAGAGATTCAGGGATTGGATCCGAAACATGACAACTCTGCTGATTCATACTAACAGTAACACGGATAAAAGGAAGTACTTCTTCACCCAAAGGGTGATTAACATGTGGAATTCACTGCCACAGGAGGTGGTGGCGTCCACAAGCATAGCCACCTTCAAGAAGGGGTTAGATAAAAATATGGTGCAGAGGTCCATCAGTGGCTATTAGCCACAGTGTGTGTGTGTGTGTGTGTGTGTATATATATATATATATTTGGCCGCTGTGTGACACAGAATGTTGGACTGGATGGGCCATTGGCCTGATCTAACATGGCTTCTCTTATGTTCTTATGTTCTTATTTAATGGGCATCTCCAAAATACAATCAACATAGATCAGAAAGCAGGGAATATTTCCAGTACAGAGCAGCTGGAATCCACAGGCTAGCTCGATGGACAATCCTGCTTTGGGCAACACTTCTGGATGTATTCCAATCCTATGGTCACATGAAAACGGACAGCCCTATGAATAAACCCCAGCACAGACAACGGTCATATAGTGGCTACAGGCTAGCATAGGATTTAACATGCTGACAGAAATCAACTGACTTGAGCCCATGTAACTACCTCAAAATGACACTTTCTGATGCCAAAGTTTAACTCCGGTTGCACCAGCATTGACAAAGATCAAATCCTAGTTAAAAAAACAAAAACTTGGGAGTTTTATGATAAAAAGTCTTCTTCATGAGTTCTTAATTTCTTATGACGTTGGAACTTATGTTGAAATTATAAGGAAGAGTGTGTCCCGAAGCATGGGCAGAATACCTTTCTTTCACCAACAGATAGCTTCCACACACTTGACATAAAGAGACCAAATTTCCATTTCTCAAAAGGCACAACTTTAGCTTGCCATGAAGCTAGTGTTTCTCTTTTAAGGTCATATTACATTTCAGAAAACCCAGGACCGTCACCAAACATATACACACACAAGGGGACTGCAGGCAGATGGTGAGTGCATGATGCACACATGTGAGCTGAGTTAACTGCTAGGGCTTCCCTACTTGCAATCACTCAGTTTGGAATTGTGTTTAGATAAACAAACCTTTCAGCCACTATTTGAAACAACCATTTTGTTTTCTAGTTTAACCTATCTGCATGAGTGTAGAAAAAAAAAGCTTTGGTTGTATTTTTCACATTATGTAAGAACACTGTATACCATTGGAAATGCTTATACAATAAATATTGTTATTGTCATAACAAGCCTTCTGCTTATCACCCACTGTGGCAGCAAGCCCTTTTTAGCAGCCTTTTTTAAACTAACAAATGCCTGAATACATTAACAGAGTGCTCAACAAGAAAGTTTATTACTTGTTAGTTTAGCACTTTCCCCTCCAATTTCACAAGCTCTGTGACGAGCAGGCCCCATTATTCACTTAAACTGTCAGGGCCGTGTTTTTTCCAACACAGTGCTTCAGCAGAGAGAGAGAGATAAAATCATTACTGAGCCAGTACTATTTCATTTATTCACACTTGATCTGGAAGCAGAGGTGAGTGGTGTAGTGGGCAAGTTTGCAGACAACACAAAAACAGCAGCAGGGCACCACTACCATCAGGAATCCACTTCCCCTGAGTCTCTCACCGGTCCCCTGTGGTAGCACTGCTAGGGATAAGGAGCAGGAGTTGCCACTGCTACCTCCAAGCAAGCAGGATAGGGGAGGTGCTGCTCAAGTTGTGACTGAAGAAATGAGTCGGAAATGCATAGGATCAAGGTGGAGGTGCTGAGGATGAAGCCCTAGAGCCCCTTGCAAATTACCCAAGGAGAGGAGGGGGGGGAGCACAGCAGAGGCAAGGTTGCCAAGAGCCAACATGGGCCCCCATACAAAAATTCCATCTGAACCCCACCATATGACCCTGACCCAAACCAAATATTGCAACAAAACAAATTACTTGGCTGACAGTTAGCATGCATCTATAATAATAAAAGGATCAAAGGAAGTACGGATAAAAGGAAGTACTTCTTCACCCAAAGGGTGATTAACATGTGGAATTCACTGCCACAGGAGGTGGTGGCGGCCACAAGTATAGCCACCTTCAAGAAGGGTTTAGATAAAAATATGGAGCACAGGTCCATCAGTGGCTATTAGCCACAGTGTATGTGTGTATATAAATTTTTTTGCCACTGTGTGACACAGAGTGTTGGACTTGATGGGCCGTTGGCCTGATCCAACACGGCTTCTCTTATGTTCTTATGTTCTTATGATCCACATGTTCATCTGTTGTAGGCTTAACCTATCAGAAAATAAAACTAGGGAAGTCAAAACTGGACCACCACCTTCAGGATGACCACGGGAATTCCAGGGCCAAAAATGAAAGGCATTTGAATCTCTTGGCCCAGGTTTTCTCCAGACATTCATGCTATTTGCAGTGGAAACTGAGGTTGTGCAGTGGTTGAAGTGTTGGACGAGGATCTGGGAAACCCAGGTTCAAATTCCCATTCATGCCATGGAAGTTTATTGCACGTTAAAGGTGAAGGGAGAAGGAGAGCATCCTTTTACTACTCTTATGGGGAAATATTAAACCCCCCCCCTTCTCTCTGCAATATTAACACAAGTTTGCTTTTATGCTACTTTTAAATACATTCTAAGTTGCCATCCAGGATGAGTGAAGTGGCATTTATACTGAAAAATAAAAAGAGGGACAGGGAGAGAAATAATGGAAATAGGAGTAGATTATTATTTTTTGCTGTCACACACTAGCATAAGGCTGCTTTTAGCAAGATCTGGCTGTGCAAGAGCTGGGTGGAACTAAAGGCAGCTGAGTTCTTAAGAATGCTGGATGAGGCTGCAGGGTAGGGTTGCCAATTCCCAGTTGAGGGCAACAGATCCCCCATTTTGGAGGCCTTCCCCCCACTTCAGGGTCATCAGAAAATGGGGGGGATGTCTGCTGGTCACTCCATTATTCCCAGGGCTGACTCGTCCACTAGGCAAACTAGGCGGTTGCCTAGGGTGCCGGCAGTGCAGAGGCAATGAATTCAGCCTCCCCCCCTTCCCCCTAGGCAAACGCCTAGTTTGCCCACTCCTCAGCGTCCTCTCTTCCTTCCCCACCCAAGGTCTCTCAATGCCCAGAAGGACGGTAAAGCGCCGTGCTCTTGGGAGATCTAAAGGCCCCCCACCGATCAACTGATCGGCATGTAAAACCTCGTGGTGCTTACTGTGTGTGAGCCCCAGGGCAGGCCAGCAGCAGCGTGAAGGAAATGTGTCCTGAAAAGATGCTGCCGCTGCTCCCTCCTCCCCAAGTGGGAGGAAGGAGCAGCAGCAGCGCCCTTTCAGGACGTGGTTCCTTCACACTGCTGCTGGCCTGCACTGGGGCTCACACACAGTGAGCTCTGTGAGGTTTTACCTGCTGATCAGCTGATCGGTGGGGGGCGGGCTTTAGGTCACCTGGAGCATGGCACTTAACCCTCCTTCTGAGCATTGAAAGAGACCTGGGGTGGGGAAGGGAGGGAGGAGGAGGCATGGGTGTGTGTGTGATGCCACAGGGGGTAGGTGGAGGGGGGCACTGTGGAGGTGGTCGGCGAGCTGACAGTCTGCCTAGGGTGCCATGTGTCCTCAAGCTGGTGCTGACTATTCCCTATGGAGACAGATTCCCATAGGGTATAATGGAGAACTGATCCATAGGTATCTGGGGCTCTGGGGGGGCTGTTTTTTTGAGGGAGAGGCACCAAATTTGCAGCATAGCATCTGAAACCTCTCCTGAAAATGCCCTCCAAGCTCATAGAATTGGACCAGGTGGTCCAATTCTATGAGCCCCAAAAGAAGGTGCCCCTGTCCTTCATTATTTCCAGTGGAGGGAAGGCATTTAAAAGGTGTGCAGTCCCTTTAAATGTGATGGCCAGAACTCCCTTTGGAGTTCAATTATGCATGTCACAACCTTACTTCTGGGTCCACCCCCAAAGTCCCCAGATATTTCTTGAATTGGACTTGGCAACCCTACTGTACAGAGTTGCTCAATTTGCTAGGCAAGGTTGAGCTGAGGAAGATGGACAACTTGACCTGTTCAGAAAGAGGCCTTGTGAACATTTTAGACTCTCCCCAGATTTGTGCTGACAAACCATGTGGCCAGTGGGCAATGAAAAATGGAGCAAGCCCTCTCACTTCCACACAGTCTTCGGCAAAGAAAGCAGGCAGGAAGGATGATTATTTTACAGCATTAACATCACTTCTGGGTAAAAATTTGAATGTGATGTCTGCATATTTCTCCTCCCACAATTCTTCCAGCTAGCTCAAATGCATAGGCAAGGAGGAGGGCTCATCTGGTGAGAGGTTGCCCATCCAAAGTGGGCAAATGGGAAGAAGGAGGAGGAAGAGGAGGAGGGTTGGGTTTATATACCCCGCTGTTCACTACTCAAAGCAGTCTCCAGGAGTGGCTTAGAATCACTTTCCCTTCCTCTCCCCACAGCAGATACCCTGTGAGGTAGATGGGGATGAGAGAGCCTTGAGGGAGCTATGACTGACCCAAGGTCACCCAGCAGGCTTCATGTGGAAGAGGAGTGGGGAATCATACCCAGTTCTCCAGATTAGAGTCTGCCATACTTAACCACCAAACCATGCTGGCTGCATCACATTTCAGTAGTGCTCCTGCTTTCTAAAAGCAAGGCCTACATTCAGTCTCTACCTAACGGATTTCAGGAGAGGGAAAAGTTCCCTGTGTAAAATGCACTAGAGTACCTATCAGCCAGAACAGATGTCCCAACAGGCTCACTCAGGAAGAAACAGCTTTATTTAGGTTCTATTAAAAATACAACAACAACAACAATAAACCCTCCATAAGCACCAAGAATATATATATAAGCACCAACATTTCAGCATAGCATCCAGTGCCTCTCCTCCTCAAAACATTTCCCAAGTTTCAAAAAGATTGGACCAGGGGGTCCAATTCTATGAGCCCCCAAAGAAGGTGCCCCTACCCTCAATTATTTCCTATGGACAGAAGGCATTTAAAAGGAGCACAGTCCTGCCAGAACTCCTTTTCAAGTTCAGTTGCGCTTGTTACACCCTTGCTTCTGGCCCCACCTCCAAAGTCCTCAGCTATTTATTGAGTCAGACTTGGCAACTGTAATCGCAGGTCTTTTTCTGTAGAAAAAGCCCAGCAGGAACTCATTTGCATATTAGGCCACACACCCCTGACACCAAGCCAGCCAGAACTGTGTTCCTGCTCAAAAAAAGTGGTGTGTAATCATAAAAAGGACATTGCAGAGCCGGGGGGGGGGGAGGTATAGAAAAGGGTAAACAAAATGATCAAGGGACTGGAGCACCTTTCCTTTGAGGAAAGACAAAAGAGTCAGGGATCTTTTAGTTTAGAAAATAGCCAATTAAGAGGGAACATGATAAAGGTTCATAAAATTATGCATGGGATGGAAAAAGTGGATAGAAAAAGCATTTTCTCCCTCTCCCATTGAAGTATAATAAGGGGAAGTACCTAAATCATGCTTATGATATTCCTCATTCACTTCTAAATGTGTCCTTCCTTCAAACTTCAGAGGCCATCTTCTGAGTATGTTGCTGTGATAAGAGTAAGAACGCCATTAAAGTAACAGCATGTGTTCTGTATGATAACTTTGAAGTCCAAAGGCTCTACATCTGCAAGAACCAATCTGTTTCACAAAATAGTATGCTGCTTCCTGATGATAAATAAACTACTCAGTATAATTTGTGGACTATACAATCCTCCACTTTTCCCAGATGTATAAACTTAGTGCATAGATTCAGCAACTGGGCTTTACATGCAGAAACAATATTCCATGTTGGACTGAAGTGTATGGTAACCTAGGTGGGGGAACGCTATACATTGAGTAAATTACTTTCACACTCTCTCTCTTCCTTGCAATCTCAATCAGCTGCTAAATGGAACAGAACAAGAAGGAACAGGACTCTTCAACTGAGTTTGGGCACCCATTGTTTTCTCCTTCCTTATTCCAAGGAAAGTGGTATCAGAACTGATGCCATCTACAAGAGACTTGGAAGCTGTAAAGCCAGTTGAGATATGTAGCATTCTACATATGTGCCCTTAGCAACACAGATGCCTGTGACTGCATAGTGAGATGTCATTGTGACCTTGATACATCCAAACAGTCATTTCAGCCCAAGGTCTACCATAGTCTATCTGGCATCCTAGGCAAGGCTAACTTCTGGCACCCCGCCCCCCCCCCCCTGATAACATCACCGAGTCATACCGGGGGGGGGGTGCCCAATTTGGTGCCCCCCAGAAGGCTGGCACCCTAGGCAGTCACCTAGTTTGCCTAGTGGCAAGGCCAGCCCTGTTTCAACCATTTTGGTAGCCCTTTTCCCCCAAATGCTACAAACACAAAGATTGCTGTAGTTATATCTGCACAGAGCTCTGCTGAAGTAAGCATTTGCTCATATAATTCAAGTTACATAGCCAAAGGCATGTGATGCTTGATTGCATGGATATCCAGCTGTGTGATGTTTGTGAAATGCTTGCCTGCATATCCAGCTGTGTGAACTAACCCAAATTTGGCTTCAGGCACCTGCATCAGGCCAAGAGGGTGAAGGCACTCTTGCTGTTCTGTAAAGTTTTTTAAAAAATACCTTTTGGTTCAGCCACTTTTAAGCAGGTGGAGTACACATAGGAAAGATCTGCTTAAAGGGATGCCTCTCTGTTGATTTATACACTAATATTCAGCCTTTCTACCATGAAGTTTTAAAGGAGACTTGAAAGTGGTGATATTGTGAGCCTTCTCCCTTCAGTTCAAACTGATTTTTTTTTCGTTTAGAACATTTCTATGCCACCTTTTCAGCATCCAGCTTGAGGCCGCTCATGATAAAAAAACAAAACAAAACACAGTACAAAACAAGCCATTAAATAGCCATTTAGAAATGTACCAACATGTAAATGTATTTAAAAAAAATTAAATGCAGATATTCTTGGGTCATGAAAAAGTGGATAAGATTCTCTCACTGTGGAGTCTCCTTCAGTGGATTCTGTAATTTCTAAAAACCAGACTACTGTTTGTATTATTTTGTTTATATTCCATTGTTCATTTATTTATTGTTTTGCTTCATTTATACCCCACAATGGGGACCCAAAGCAGCTTATATCATTATCCACTCCTCCATTTTAGCCTTACAACAACCTTGTGAGGTAGGTTAGGCCCAGAGTTACCCAGCAAGCTTCCATGGCAGAGTAAGGATTCAGAGCTGGGTCTCCCAAATTCTAGTCTGACACTTTAACTGCTACACCACACTGTTACTTAATTATTTAAACCAGTTTTACTGTATGTGTTATATTGGTCTTTTCATATTGCTCTTATCACTCTGTAATCCGCCCTGAGCCACCTCGGTGGGAAGGGCGGGATATAAATTGAAATATAAATAAATAAATAAATAAAATCCACCCTGACTTTCAATGAGAAAGGCAGACAATACATGTAAGTAAGTGCATCAATAGGAGAGATGGTGGATGGTCTGGATTTGAGCCTCCTACTGCCTACATTTCTTATTCAGGCTGCAATGCCAGGTTCAGCTGCAGGGATGCTATGTATGTTCCCTAAGTAACCTCTTTTTTATATTCGTGCATATTTTTAATCTATGGTTTTGGTTGTCCACTTTTTGCTGCTATTTTATGGTGTGTTGCTCCTGCCTGGCTGGCCTTGAAGCCTGTCCTTCTGTTGTTGTGAGGAGGAAGAGAAATCAGTGAGCAGGCCTGTAGCTACGAGAGGATTTGTGGGGGAACAGCCCCCCGACTGCTAGGTGGGGGCCCCTGTCTTGGAGCCCTAACCAGTCTCCAGTGCCTCAGCTGCATCCTTCTCCATTCTTCTGTCATCATACACAGTTGCTTCTGCTTGCTTAGGGGACGTGATCATACACAGTTGTTTCTGCTTGCTTGGGGCCAGAAGAATTCTCTGACTCCTCAGTAAGCAGAAACAACGGGGCACTTTCAGCACCCGGGACTGAAAGTTAAGCTCTGCGTTGGGCTGACATTGGGCTAGAGGGCACCTGCAAGAAGAGGCCATTCTGGCTCTCAAGAGGGGCGGTGGGGGTAAGGAGAGGATGGCTCCATTGCAGGCTTTTTCTGCCAGACAGGGCAGGGTAGGGTAGACTGGTGCACACAAGCGGAGGTCCCGGCTGCAGTCTGGGGCTGGGGATCAGTGGAGAGGTGATGTTCACCTGCAGGGATTTTCTGGCCTGATCTTGCTGGCCACCCGAGCGAGGGTGGGAGCTGCGCTTGGGCAGCCTCGTCTCGCCCTCCAATGGGAAGAAATCCAAATCGGAGGTCTTGTAGCCCCAGAAGTCAGTTGCGACTTGGTGGTGCCTTCCAGCACCCCCCCCCCTTGTCCCACCAGCTTGCCTAGGTGGATCATGCTACAGGTAAGGGCAGGAGACCATGCTGCACGTATCTAAACCTCTGGCTTCCCATCAGAGCTGCTGGAAGAGGGGTGGAAAGGGATCACCTTGGGGCAACTGTGGGGAGCGGGGAGGCTGTATGGCAGTGAGCTGGCAGCTTTCCTCCTCAGCGGTGGTAGAAGAAAAGGCCATGGAGGTTGGGGTCACTATGTGCCCCCTGAAAAAAATCAGGACCCCCCAATTCTTCAAATCCTGGCTACGGGGCTATCAGTGAGGTTTAATGCAATAGATCCCACCATGGCTTTTTTTTCTGGAAAAAAGAGGTGCTGGAACTTTCAAGAGGGAAATGAAGGAGAAACACACTGGTGCCCCTCATGAACTTTTAAACAATTTTTTTTGAGAATTTTGTTTCCTCAAAGAGGTTCTGGAACTTCATTCCACCATGTTTCCCTCCCCAGAAAAAATCTCTGGATCCCACCCTCTCAAGCAGCCATTTTCTGTGGGGAACCTGTCCCTGTAGTCTGGAGATGGGTTGTAACTCTCAGAGATCTCCAGGCCCAATTGAAGGTTGGTAAGCTCTGCTGCTGGCTGTCTGTCTCTTCTGGTGTTGGAACACTGCCGTACCCACTGCTGTTTCCTCTTCTGCCATTCCAGTCCTCAATGGGGCCTCTGCCAGCTGTGGGGAGTCTGGGGCTATTTTTCTTGCAGGCCCTGTTGGTTACTTTCCCCTTGGGCATGGTTGCTGAGGCAGGGAAGGGCTGGCTGCCAGTCTGGGGATGGCCCCATCCCTAGACGTGTATAACCATTCACATTATGATTATATGCCATATGACTTTAAGGTTCTATTTGCATAAGGGAAAGGTGAAAACACCACAGGATTTCTTAGGCTGAGAAATCTGTAATCATCCCTGCTGTTTCCTTTTCTGCCATTCCAGTCCTCAATGGAGCCACTGCCAGCTGTAAGCCAGACCACAGATGAAAACCTCCAGTCTCCACTCTACAGCAGTGATCCCCAGCATGGTGCCATTGTGCCTTCTTTCTTCTCCTCCAAAGCAAAGAGCCAGTTATCGACAATGCTTTCCTTCATAGCCCTGGACATTCAGAGTTGCCAGCCTCCTGGTGGGACCTGGAGATCTCCCACTTTTACAACTGATCTCCAGCTGGCAGAGATCAGCTCCCCTGGGGAAAATGTGCTGCTTGAAGGGCTCTTGGTGTAATTAGTAGACTGATCAAAGCCACCAAGTAATACACCCTCTTTCAGTTTGCAAAAATATATTACAAGAATTGTGTACAACACAAAATAAATGATACAATACTGATAAAGGTTAGCAGTGCTAGGACCTTTTAAAGTAACAGAAATCCCAATGGGGCCAAAATCCCCTGTCCCAGAATGAATAGATATAAGTCCAAACTTGGAAATAGCCCAAATGAGATTCACAAAGTGGACACTCCTGGGGAATGTAGTTTCAATGTAGCCGCTTTCTTAAAAAGATGTCTCTCTAGATTTTGATGATGTTTCAATTCTTTCTTCAGTTTAACGGCTCAATTATTTAGGAACCCCGTTCTACATTCTCTAATCACAGTATCAAGTTTCTCATTTCAGTGTGAACATCAGGCCCTATTTATTTTGGGACAGGGGATTTTGGCCCCTTTGGAGTTTCTGTTACTTTAAAAGTCCTAGCACCGCCGACCTTTATCAGTATTGTATCATTTATTTTGTGTTGTACACAATTCTTGTAATATATTTTTGCAAACTGAAAGACGGTGTATTACTTGGTGGCTTTGATCAGTCCCCTGGAGAAAATGGCTGCTTTAAAGGATGAACTCCATGGCATTGGACCATGCTGAGGCTCCTCTCCTCTCCTTTCCAAACCCCACCCTCTTCCAGCTCCACCCCCAAAATCTCCAGGTATTTTCCAACACTGACCTGGCAACCCTATTTTACAATCACAAAAATTAAAAATGATTATCAATTGCAAAAGATGGCAGTACTGCGATAGTGCCAACAAATTAAAAATACAACAAGTTGGCACCAATCAACAGAGATAAATCACTGATTATCTGTGACAGATGTTTTGCCACAAAAACAAATGAGGAAGAGCCATAACATCCTTCAAAGAGAATTCTGAAATGTATTTAAAATGTCATATACCAGCTCTTAAGAATAATTGTGTGTTAAGTGCCATCAAGTCATGTCCAATTTATGGCAACCCTATGAATTAATGTCCTTCAGAATGTCCTGTCATTAATAACAGCCTTGCTCGTGTCATGCAGCCTGAGGGCATCCTCTATTGAATCAATCTGCTTTTCCTGCTGCCGACTGCCATTCTTAGCATTATTGTCTTTTCCAGTGAGTCTTGTCTGATCACAATGTGAGAATAATTAGCAAGAATAATTACTGTTAGTGACTCAGCATGCTTGGACATTGGGGGCACTACATCAGTCTTAAGGGTATATAGGTATTATCTCCTTGCATAGGATGCCTCTCTTTGTCTTAACCTTGGAGCTGCTCTCTGGGTCCTCCTTTCTCTCTCTTGTCCTCTTATTCTCTGCATATGGCCTTCCATGGAGACAAATGCCTCTGCCAGTCTAATGCCCTCATACTCCCACACACATGTTGCTAGACAAACTGGCCATAGGAAAAGTACTCTTTAGATTAGGCTTCTTTTTCTCTTCTTTTGACCTGCAATCTGAATGTAGGGTTGCCAGGTCCAATTCAAGAAATATCTGGGGACTTTGGGGGTAGAGCCAGGAGCAAGGTTGTGAGAAGCATAATTGAACTCCAAAGGGAGTTCCGGCCATGCATTTAAAGGGACCACACACTTTTCAAATGCCTTCCCTCCATTGGAAATAATGAAGGATAGAGGCACCTTCTTTTGGGGCTCATAGGATTGGACACCTGATCTAATCCTTTTGAAACTTGGGGGTGTTTGGGGGAGAGGCACTGGATGCTATGCTGAAAATTTGATGCCTCTGCCTCAAAAAACACCCCCTCCCAGAACCCCAAATACCCATGGATCAATTCTCCATTATACCCTATGATAACTGGTCTCCATGGGTAATAATAGAGTGCACAGCAGACATTTTGTCCCTCCCCCCCACAGCTTTCTAATGATCAGGGCTTTTTTTGCAGAAAAAGCCCAGCAAGAACTCATTTGCATATTGGGCCATGCCCCCCGATGTCACCATTGTTTCACGCAGGGCTTTTTTGTAGAAATAGCTCAGAAGGGACTCATTTGCATATTAGGCTACACTCCCTGATGCCAAGCCAGCCGGAACTGCGTTCCTGTGAGTTCCTGCTCAAAAAAAGCCCTGCTGATGACCCTGAAGAGGAGGGAGGGCCTCCAAACTGGGGGATCCCCTGCCCCCACCTGGGGATTGGCAATCCTACCTAAATGTGATCTGGATCTACTTGAATAAATGTAAGTTTACTTTTTGTTGGGGGGGAGGGGGGGTTGCAATCTACTTCTTGGGAGATTTATTTACTGCACTCAGTATCCCACTTCTATGACTGGACAAATCCCACTATATTAATCAAATATCCCAATAATTGTGTCAGTTAAAACGGCAAGATAGAAAGGCACAGCAGCATGCAATAAAACATATATAAAAGTTGTAGCAAACAATGCTAATATGTTGCCACACAAAAAAACCTAGCCAAGGTCAGCATAGACAACAAAAAAATCTTTGCCTGGTCCCTAAAACTGTACAGATTCACTGCTGGAGAACTGTCTGAAGGTAACGTGTTCACACTATGAAGACACCACCCTTGAGCAGGACACATAATCCCAGCATCCCTCTTAATGCACACCATGTGTGATTTGAATGTGCATTTGGAAATAACTATGATCCTGAAAGAGGTAAGGTTTGGAGTACTGTGTACAATTCTGGTCACTACACCTCAAAAAAGTTATTATAGCTTTGGGAAAAGTGCAGAAAAGGAAAACTAGAATGAGTAAAGGGTTGGAATACTTTTCCTATGAAGAAAGGTTAAAGCAATTGGGACTCTTTAGCTTGGAGAAACGACGGCTGAGGGATGACATGATAGAGGTTTACATGATTCTTCATGGAAAAGAGAAGGTAGAGAAAGGAGTATTTGGCTGGGTACAGATGGGCAACTTCAGGTGCACTGGAGGCACCCCAAACTGTGCTGCCCCAAACTGGAGTGGATAAAGAGTGATCAGACATTCCTGTGGAAGGCGCCCATATCTCACATGAGGGGACCTTCAGCGCAGTCAGGTGGTTGTTGAACATCATCCTCTTAGTGTGGTTTGAGTTTCTTTTGTTTCTTACATTTTTAAGTGGCCACGCACCCATGCGCCTAGGGCAGTTTTTCACACCGCCAATCTGCCTCACTCTTTTTGAGCTGCCTCAGAGCCACCAGAGGACAGGGTGAATACAGGAGCTGGATGGGAGGCAGATGTGCACATTTGGACTTGATTTTTTAATCTATCTGCAAGCCATCCCTGTGTTGGCTTAAACTGCCGATCTAGATCCAGCCCTTTTCTCCCTTTCTCACAATACAAGAACTCCTGGGCATTCAATGAAATTGCTGAGCAGTTGGGTTAGAATGGATAAAAGGAAGTACTTCTTCATCCAAAGAGTGACTGTGCCACAGGAAGTGGTGGCAGCTACAAGCATAGACAGCTTCAAGAGGGGATTGGATAAACATATGGAGAAGAGGTCCATCAGCGGCTCATAGCCACAAGGTATAGACAGAACTCTCTGTCTGGTGCAGTGATGCTCTGTATTCTTGGTGCTGGGGGTGGGGGGAGGCAACAGTGGGAGGACTTCTGGGGTGCGGTCACACTCACCATTAAATCCATCTGCAACGCGCCTCTATTATAATCTGCACAACCAATTTCCTGATCAGACAACAGCCAGGCTCCCATTCTATCCCATGTGGGTCCCGTCGCTGGTCAGTCAGAGTGCTCTACCGTACCTCGTTTCATGAGACATCAATCTGCATTAGCACAGGCACAGTGATGCCCGCTATCTGCACTACCGAGCAGATCCAGCGTCTCCTCCCTTCTCCACGAGAGACCTCGCACACCCACCATGACCACGTTCTTGAGGGCGGGGATGCGCGTCGCTTTTAAATGGGTTGGATCACTAACAGCTAGTCCGTTGGCACTACTTTTCCAGCATGAGCACTACATGTGCAGAAAAAAAACCCCAGGAATTCAAATCAGTTTACATCTAGTTCACATCTAGTTTCAAAAGTGAGTTTTGTTTCCGGACATAAGGGCGGGTAAACGATTTATCGAGCCAACATTCGCTCGCTCATTCACTGGCACAGTGATATCACTTGCAGGGGGCTTTGGACGGGAAGCGGTGGTGTGCTTCCGATGAGTCGCCAATGATGGAGCGTTCAAACAGAGAAATTCCACTCAGGAACCGCCAGAAGAATTTTGTTCTGGATTTAAAGCAGTATCAAATTAGTCCGCGCCCCAGTCGTCTCAACATGGGACTCGAACGAGCTAACCACCATTCGCAGATGCTGACGTTTGGACAACCGCTTAAAATCCGACATGCTTCCGGACTCCACTCATGCCCATAGCGGGATTTTCTGAACGTCTGACCTCACCGCTAGTGTCCTGGCCCCACTGGTAGACCTCCTGATGGCACCGGGGGGGGGGGGTTGGCCACTGTGTGACAGAGTGTTGGACTGGGTGGGCCATTGGCCTGATCCAGCATGGCTTCTCTTATGTTCTTAAGGTTGATTGGGGGGTAGGAGAAGTCTGAGGAACTTTACCCTAGTTTGCCCACATGTTCCAAAGAGTTATGTACATCATGTAGCCTGAACAGGACCCATCAGAAAGTGCACAGTCCATTATAGTTCCAAAAATTTCCATGACATTAAAGCTGATTGAACTTGAATGTTTTGACCTTTACATTTTTTTCCAGTGTTGCTACCAGCTCTCTAACTTCCTTTACAATTGCTGTAGTCAATGACAACCATGTCATTCAGAGTCAGACTAAAACACAGTCTGGATTTCTGCCCCCAACAGATAAATCATTTTATGAGCATGGATTTACAATATCACTTCACCATCTGTTCAGGGCTGTTTTCTCAAATGTTGCTTTTATTCCTTGGACTCTCTTATCCTCTTTCCACAGTAATGGCCCTGAAGTCTCACAAAAGATTCCCTTGCATGTAAAACATACCTGGGAAGGACTCAAAAGGCACCATTTACTTGCTAGGTATAGCCCATCAGAATCCAGATCAATATTTTGGCAAAAAAAAATATTGTGAAACAAGATGTCTGCCTATGGTCACATGTAAAAATGTGTGGAGAGATGCACTAATAGAGTCAAAGCAGAAAATAAAAATGATGGTATGATGGGGAAAATATTATATTCCAAACAAAGACCCCTGTGCGTGCTGCTTTGTCAGGGGTCAGTGAAGCAAACTTCTCTAAGCATGTCTTCCCACCATATGGTTGCTTTACAGATCCCCTGACAAAGTCATGTGTGAAGCATACAGGGATCTTTGTATAAGAAAATACATAATAAAATATTTCTCACACAGCACCATAATTTTTCTTCTGTTTTGCCTATGTTCATACCTAGATAGGAAATCCGCCCCAAGCCTCCTTTTATCTAGCTTAATTGGAATTCTGTTGTTGTTTTAGTACATACTAAAAATGGTTACATACTGAGTCGTGCGGCAGGCATGCAAATCAAACAGCTTAGAGGTGCTTCTCCCATAACATTTTCCCTACATGGAAGAACTTAATTCATCCTACAGTGTAGTAATGCTCAGATGCAAAATTGCCAGTTTGCCAGAAGATGTAGCCTGGGAGAGGGCAGGAATCCAGAAATGAAAAAAAACCCCACAAACCGCACAGCATTTTAGCTTTGTAAATAAATCATATTGAAATTAAATCTACTCTGCCTTAGCTATTTTACACAACAACATAGCCTCAAGTGACATCTGAAACTTGCCATATTCTGTTTCCCAGATTTGGGTTGTTGAATTTGGATATCATACGCATTGTTTGTTAATTATGCAAATCAGACACATTAATTATTGCACTGTCTACCAACTGTTGAGGAAACTACAATAAGAAGTTGGGGCAAAGTTCATAGAAGTTGTCTTCATATCTGATCCTCATCCTAGGGCAGGGTTTGTTCATGTGGTCTTCTCACATGATAGCAATACCTTTTGGAATTAGATGTCACAAGCCTGTCAATCATAGCTGTGATTTTCTGTATTGACTACAACAATGGAAAGGTGGGAGCAGGCTTGTTTTTCACTAAACAATTAGGAAGAATGCTGCATGTGCATTTTCTCTTTCTGGTTCTATAAGAGCTAGCAACTTTTAAAAAACAAATGCTGGAAATCTGAGTCAGCTAATATCCCACTTAGTCTTCTGTGGAATGTCCAGAATCTGAACAAGATCCAGACAAATGTACCATGTGGCAACCTACCCTACACATACATCCATTTTGTTGTATGCATAAGTTTGGGAGTCTCAACAGGCAACAGATTCCCAGTGTGTGCTCTTGCTGAAAAATGGACACATGTTTTTAATGTTTATACTGCTTGGGGTGGGGGGAGATTGCATGGCATGTAATATGTATAATTTATTTTTACACCTGTGCAGAAAATACATTCAGTTCTATATTTTTCAGTTTTCTTAGACTGAGGCACAGTGATCATATGTCTCAATAGGTTATCATGGTGATTATTGCCTGAAAGAACAATCTGACACAATTCCAGTAACAGAGATTATCACGGCTACTGGAAAGCTAGTATAAACTGGTGATCTGGAGGTGTCCCTCTTAGGTCAGAATGTACTGTCCTTGGAATAATTGACTCTCAGCCTGAGAATTCTTCTGGATCTGACATTAGTCCATATTTGGCACCTGAATCAGTTTCGCACCTTGTCAGATCTGCCCACTTTCACTCATGCCTTGGTAACTTTTCAAGTTGATTAATGCTTTGTGTGAGTCTGACTCTAACAGCTGTTTGGAACTTTCACCTAGTGCAGAACACAGTCACCAGCCTTCTTTAAGGAGTGAAGACAATGAAGTATATCACATCAGTGATCATTGGTCCACACTGAGTCTGTTTGCTTATGGACAGGAAGCAGCTGTTGCCCTGCCCATAACTGAGGTGGAACATGAAGCTCCAGGTAGGCAAGCCGAGATTAAAGCCTTGTGCAGCACAGCCAATTCCAGAAGTAAAAGAGTACCCATTTAAGCCAGCTCATAATATGCCTAAAAACATAGTGCAATACCAAAAATAGATTATAAAATTAGAAGACTAGCATTGCCTGTTAGTTTTCAATCTTAAAGACAATATGAGAAAGAAGATGGGAAGAAACATAATCATGGAGGAGAGGAGATGATTAGCAGTCTAAAGCTTAACAGAAGAGATATTTTAAATGATATTTAAGCAGATATTGGAGGAAGGAGGACAGTGAATTCCAGAAAAAAAGAGCAGCAATCTAGAAAGAATGCAGGCTTGAAATGCAAGATTTAATCTGAGGTTTAGCTAAAATACAAGTAGCAGTAGAACAGATTTTAAAAGGCAGATAAAAGGAATGCAGAGTGAAAAGATGTGATGGGGCCAAAATGTGGAGAGGGCTAGTTTTAATTTCACATTCAAAGAAAAAGAATGGCTCATCAATCGTTTTATAGCTTCTGATTAAAACATCCCAGAAGGTAATTCATGTAACTGACTTGGTTTTTAGTAGCCATGCTTGCATCATGTCTGTTAATCAATGAGATTATGAGAATCTAACCCTGTTCATACATTCAAATCATGTTCACAGAACAGAGGGAGACAGAGGAGATTGCACCTGCCGTATGGAGGAGAAGAATCATGTATGGTGCATGCTTGTCTCTGTACATGCTATACATGCAGTTAGGACCCCTATTTTGCAGTGCTCCAAATCATGTGGAATCACCTTTGCAGGTACACTGGTACACATCAAGGACATGCCTTAGGGCAGGACTGGGAGATACAATCTCTCTCCTCTATGCAGTAAGAGAACATGATTTGTAAGTGTTAATGGTCTTTTTGTGCAGTGTGAGCAGCTGCTTCCTGCCCAAGTTCAGTAGCTTGCATCTGAGTACTGTTTCCCCAGATCTGGAAACCTGGGGTAGAAGTTTTCCTAAGTTAAAGTTTTCAGGCACACTTTGTTCTAAAAATGCCTATTTTTCCCATGCTGCTTCTAGAACAGTAGACAACTGCCATTCTCCAGTTATAGGATGGCCCATAATAGTGTTTCCAAGCATTCTGCTTTTGCCTTGCCTAGGCAGTGAGAGCTCAGAGAAAGAGTTAGACTTTCTGAGAAACAGGCAGTAGTCAGGGAGGCAGCATCAAGAAAACCCAGTGCATCTTTACTCCTTCCCTTAGGATGATGTTGCTATCGTTTGGGCCAAGAGAAGGGAATCCATACTACATGGATTCTCCCCTTTTAGAGATGCATAGGTTTGGGCGCAATTCCAATATAGTGGTTTGTATCAAATATCCATGTACAGTGTTTTCCCATGCTCTTCCTGCAGCCATTTCCAGCTCACAGAAAGATCATTCCTATCATCATGGGAGCTAAGCAGAAAAGTAGCTGTGTGGGTTGAAAGGTTGGAGCGAGCAGTGACAAAGGGATGGAATCACCTTCCCCCCTCAGTGGAGCTGCAGTTGAGCAAGGAGGAGGAAGAGCCATTTCAGCTCTGTGTCCCTTTCCTTACCCCAACCCTCCAACCTGTGGAGACTATTCCTCCCAACCTCACACTAAGGGCAGGGGTTTCTCCAATTTCGGGACCTCCAACCCACCAGCAAAGGATTGGCTGGTAGAGGGAGCCCCGCCCCTAAAGAGATCTGTAGGCCTGACTTGCCCTCACAATTACATGACCTGGAAGTGATGTAATTGCACCAGGCACATCATGCCGGGACACTCTAGCTTTAGCACCATAGAGTTTTATACCAAAATGCTAGAGCATCCCTGTGCAATGTGCCCAGTGTGATTATGTCACTCCCAGGCCCACCCCCCTCCCCAGCAGCCAGATAAGACCTGGCAACCCTACTCTGCTTGGAAGAGGGCTACAGGAACTGAGCAGAATATGGGCAGATGGCACATTCTGTCCACTAGTAGTTGGATACAGTCCAATAACAATTTTTCAATGCCCCATTCAGCCCTTCTTGCAGAACACCAGCTTGCTCCAGTGCACACTTTGGGAACTACAACACAAACATGTAGCATACTGGACTCAGATAAAGTTGGCAGCAATTTTTTGATCCCCAAAGCACTTGTATTGCCCATCATGTTCATGATGAATCATTGCCATTGTATCAATACAGTCTGTCTTGCATTATTTCACCACATTAACTGCAATCCAGGAATGAACTGTGTCAGCTCACAAGTTGGGAAAATTGTTTGGGGAACCAATCCCCCTGTAGCTATTGGGGAAATCCATTGTTCTCTGCCTCCTCTCCTAGGATCAAGCCATTCAGCTGAGATCTGTCTCACAAGTCCAGCTATCTGTGTCCCTGCTTTCAGAGAAGAGGTGGATCATAGGGCAACCTAGGGTTGCCTTGGCAGGTCTGTATTTGAAAATAAATCTGGAGTCTTTGGGAGTGGATCCAGGAGAGGGGAGGGTTTGGGGAGGGGAGGGGCCTCAGCACAATGCCATAGTGTCTACCTTTCAAAGCAGCCATTTTCTCCAGAGGAGCTGATCCCCTGTTTCTGGAAACCCTAAGGGGAAACCAATCTCTGTTGTTGGGAAATCTGTTGTAATTCCAGGAAATCTCCAGGCCCACCTGGAGGCTGACAACTGTAGAAGGAGAAAAGGAAGCAGGAAAAGGAGAGAGGCTACGAGGGCTTTCAGGAATGGGGAAAGAGGAAGTAGTGGGAGAAGGGAAAACGAGATGCCTCCTGCAAGACCTTGTGAGTTTCCCCTTATTTTTACATAATCTTGCATCTGCAGTCTTTACTGTTGAAGATGATTATGCTTTCCTCTACTTAAAAAAATCAATAATGTGATCTTCAAAAATATGTTTCTATTTTTTCAAACAGCTAACTTGTTGCAACTTAGGTATCTTTTTGTATCCCATTAGTACAGCACCTTTTGCAATGAGACTTTTTTTTTCATTACAGCCATTTTAAAAATCAGTAGTATTTTTTTTAATAAAATCTCATTACAGGAAGCACCAGTGGTCCATCAAAACCAAAATGATTTTATACACTGGAATTTATCACTTTCTCGAAAGCACATTGCAGCAATTGCTCATATTGTGTTTCCTGTTCAAAGACATTCATAGAATACTGGCAGTCTCCCAAAGCAAAAGCAGGCTTAGCAGAATGTAGGCCATATTGCACAACCAGAATAAAATAATCTAACAGGTTACATCATTGTATTTGACATTAATGCAGAATATCTAATGAAGTCCTTTGCTCTTACTGGTGCCAGCATGGCTCACTCAAGAACACTTGAAAATCATCAGAATTGTGGCTTAAATTCTGAAATCTTTCTTGACTTTGCAAATGTTTTCATCTCATTTGTTACAGTTATACCTTACACTCAAGGCAAACTGGGAAGCAAAAACAACTGGACTCACCTGCCAAAAGAAGGGGGAAAGGATGAAAAGCAGGTACACTTGCTTCAGCAGCAGCTGCTCACCTGCCTGCCCCACACAGGACAAGAACCACTCCTTACTTGGCGTCACAGTGGCTGTTATATAGTGCAGCGGTTCCCAGCCTTTTTGGCACCAGGGACCAGTTTTATGGAAAACAATTTTTCCACGGACCGGGGGGGGAGGGGGGGATGGTTTCAGGATGATACAATTGTGCACTTTATTTCTATTATTATAATGTAATATATAATGAAATAATTATACAACTCACGGCCCAGTTCCTAACAGGCCATGGACTGGTACCGATCCATAACCCAGAGGTTGGGGACCCCTGATATAGTGAATTCAGCCAGCTTGAGATAAGCAATAATGTTTATTGAACCAGAGCAGAACTGAACACAAATAGACAGCACCACTCCTTATATACATTTGGCCTGAGTTAATCACGCACCCTTATATGGGCAGCAATCCACTCTATTGGTCTCTCCAGGATCCTTCATTTGCATTTCCTGAGAGACATGCCTCGCATCCTGGATGGCCGGTTCTAAAAGAACAGCTAATTGGAATGTAGGCATCAGGATCCTGGAGGGCAATGAAGTATGCTTCAAGGTCAACTTACAGATGACAAACCAGCAGTCAAAACAATCGATACACAGCAGTGGCCCTGGCCAGGGAGGGAGGGGTGGCTTCTTATGACATCAGCCCTTAGGTACTTTTCCCAGTGGCTTTAATGGTCTGTCCACTCCTACCTGAACTCCCATTTGCTCCTGCTTGCACAGCAGATTACATAGCTTTCCAAGTATAGGCCATAATCAGATCTGCATCGTCTTAATTTCAGCAATATGATGGGGGTTAATGTATGTTTGTGAAGTATTTGGCTGAGTCCCTTTGAACCAGTGTGTTATTTGGATACCATCCCAGGGTCAGCTTCCTGCTTTCCCTTTTCCCTCACCTAAGTCTTCTCTGATACATACTATGCATTAGTGATTACAACCAGGGTTGTAACCAACCAATGCAGAGGAATACTGTGGCTGAGAGATATTGTTTGTTTGTTTTTTAAATTCAATTTATATCCCATCCTCCCTGCAAGCAGGCTAAGGGCAGGTTACAGGTCCCATAAATCATGACAGTAAAACAATATCGCACAATTATCACTTAAAATCTGGAAAATTAAAAAGTTGAGATGTTCATAAAATTGATCAACCCTTCTTACTGACAATTTTTGCTTGGCAATCTATCCCATCATTTTTATGGCTTTACTAGACAGAAGTATCTGCAGTGTAGCCAAGACAAGAGAGACAATTAGACTTTTTGCCTTAGCAGTGAGGACCATCCCTAAAGGGCAGTGAAGGTCCTGGAAAATGGAATAGGGTGAAAAGATTAAGTGTGTCTGGAGAACTGCATTTAAACTGAAGAACAATGGCCAGTGAAGACTCCCCATGGTTTCTGAGTGACTTTTAAAAGAAGAAGAAGACTGCAGGTTTATACCTTGACCTTCTCTCTGAATCAGAGTCTCAGAGCAGCTCACAATCTCCTTTATCTCCTTCCCCCACAACAGACACCCTGTGAGGTAGGTGGGGCTGAGAGAGCTCTCCCAGAAGCTACCCTTTCAAGGACAACTCTTATGAGAGCTATGGCTGATCCAAGGCTATTCCAGCAACTGCAAGTGAGGAATCTACCAGGGATCTACCAGGGCCCAGCCCATTGTTTACTTTTTTGGCAACACTTCTTTACAGAGTGCAAAATTACCTGAGAAATTTGTTTAGACTTACTTGTAAGAAAATACCCCTAATATTCAGAACATCGTAGTCACCCGCCTGGTTTCCAGGGTGCCTGGAGACTGAACTCACACACATCTGCTAGGAGAACGTGAGTTTGGCTGCCAGACTGGAAAGGACTTATGAGTACTAACAGCCACAACGCTAAAACAGCACTCCGTGTTTCTGGAGAAGCGCCAGCAAGAAGAACGGATGGTTTCCAGTTGCTTCGTGCGAACACCATCTCTATCATTGGAGCAGAAGAAGGTGCGCCGCTAGGAGCTATCCAGGCCATGCGGTTTTCAGCCTTGACCATAGAATCCACTTTGGGAGGCTAACACCAGCTATCTTCCAGCAGTGCCAAGACTCCATTTCAGGTAAGCGGGAGGCTCACATACTCAACAGATGTCACCCATCCATGAGGCCATCAAGCTTATCTAGGCGTGGACCCTAGGCGTGGTGCTTCCTGAGTCCTAATCCTCATGCATTGGCTCACCAGGCTCAACCAGAGAAAGAGGGAAGGAAGTAGGTTTGGTCAGGCAAGTTCAGAACTGCTGGGGACAGGTATGCAGGGTCCTGAGCCACTATGGCCTTGGTGGGTGCACAGATCTGGATGCACCATGAGTCAGGAACCTTATTATTCCCCAAGCTACTGTGTCTGAACTGACTGCAATTTCTCCCTCCTTTGCAGGCACATGGAAGGAGAAGTTTGAGGGGACACAGAGGCCAGATAGGGGGAAGTGGGCAATGGGGCAAGCTGCTGCAGCCCTGACCAGCCAAGGAACCCTGCTGCCTTCAGAACTTTATGAGCATAGAATCCAATGGAGGAGATTGTGGGGGAAGTGGCTGGGTAGGGGAAAGAGGTGAGGAAGAGGTCAGTAGAGAAGGAGAAAGTGGTGGCCAGTCACCTGGTCTCCTGCTCTCCCTCCCTTGCAGTAAAGGAGAAGTGAGATCTCTTCTTCCAAACACAAAAAGTTTAATGTTTTTGTTAAACTTTTCAGCCCCTTCTCAAGGTGCCTTTTGCAAATTGTGTGGCTAACTTTTCTACAGGCCTCTGCTCCTATGTCTTTAAGAGCAGCTTACTCTGCAAACATTAATATAATTTCCACATGGTGGAAAGGCTTTGTCTGCTTTCTGCAGATCAACTTTGCTAGCTGGCAATACTGCCCGTAGAAGAGTTTAGTGCACATCTGGAAATGTGAATGGAAATAAAAGGAAATCTTCCCCAGATGCACTCCACTGCTGCTTTGAACAAACAGATCAGATTAGGCAAGCCACAGCTTCTCAGTCTCAGACTATTCTCTGGAGATAAGAATACTGACCTACTTTACAAGGTTGTTGTAAGGATTAACAGATAGCGGCCCGTATCCAACCATACCCTTAAGAAAAATTAATTACCACCAGGCCTTTTATTGAGTGGGAACACACAGGAATGCAGTTCCAGCTGGTTTGGCATCAGGAGGTGTGGCCTAATATTAAAATGAGTTCTGGCTAGACTTTTTCCTACAAAAAAAGCCCTGATTACTACCCCTTTCTTAAGGGGGACAACAGTGTTGCAGCTTACTGAACCCTCCAAAATATTGTTCCTGCAAGTTAGTGGACTTTCATTAACAGCCCGGGTGGGGGGAGGGGGATCTGCAAAAGTGGGGGGAATTGGTGGAAATTGACTGAACCCTGTATATGAGCACTGGCACCCTTTTGATAGGAAAAAAACAATGTGGATACTTATATTTTGAGTAATTGTGAATAATTTGAAGGGCTGGAACACTAAATGAACCAGCAAGAAGCAATAAAATAAGTTAAACCATCACAATACCACAGATCAGGTAATATCAGAATATTAATAAAAACTTCCATAATAAGCAAACCATAAATGAATCCATAAAATCCCCTGGACTCTAGAAAGTCTTAATTTGGCACCTAAGAGATTAACAGTGCCATTCCCAGACCACTCTCTTAGACATGAGCCTTGTTGACTAGTCTTGGGTAGGACTCTCAGTACATCTACTTAGGATTGCTCTCTAAATCACAAACCTTTTGTGTCTTATTATTGACATAATTGAAAAGGCTCTTTCACCAGTCATCACCTGGCTCTTCTAACCATGTGTTAGATGCAGTTCTATTGCAGCTCTCAAATATCAGGTAGGTGCATATAGAGGAAACTGCAGAAACAAAGAAGAAGATGTTGATATTGGATTTATACCCCATGCTATACTCTGATTCTCAGTCTCAGAGCAGCTCACAATCTTTTTTACCCTCCCCCCCCACAACAGACAGCCTATGAGCAGTGTTCCTGTTAAACTGAATTAGTGTGAGCTAACTCACAGATTTTTAGCCTGCAGCTCACACATTTTTGTCTTAGCTCAGCAAGGATGACCCCAGAGCACAGTAAGTTATGCAGTAGCTCACAACTTTTAATGCCAGTAGCTCACAAAGTAGAATTTTTGCTCTCAAGACTCTGCAGCTTAGAGGGAACATTGCTTGTAAGGTAGGTGGGGCTGGGAGGGCTCTCGCAGAAGCTGCCCTTTCAAGGACAGCTCTGAGATAGCTATGGCTTGTCCAAGGCCATTCCAGCAGCTGCAAGTGGAGGAGTGGGGAATCATACCTGGTTCTCCCATATAAGCGTCCGCACATTTAACCACTACACCAAAATGTCTGATCTTTGTGAAGCAAAAAGCTTTTTAATACAAAACTCCTCCCCTTCCATTTCTGCTTAGTGTTCAATGGCATTTTTTAATTGGTTGGCGGGAAGAGTTGCCTGGATACATTTTAGCACAGCCCAGGTGCCCATGTTCCTGCGTCCGTCTGTACCAGGAGCTACCTCTACTTTTCAAACTCCATATATACCTCATTCACGATAGCTGCTCACTTGAAAATTAATGTTCCTTCCAAACTACTTCATTCCCTACCCCTTGTCTCTTAAATTCATCGTCCACCTCCCCTTGTAAGAACATGCAGCGTGTCTCTTTGTTTAACTCATGAGTCAGGCAGTAAAATAAGCTGACAGTTTGCAATTGTTTATTGATTGTGAATTTTATTTGACAGTACCTTCCTCTTTTGGTACATTTTACAATAATTGAAATTTTAAATTCTGTATTTATACTTGTCACAGTGAATCTGAAAGGACTTGTAACCATGGTCTTTAATAACAGCCTTAGCCAAATTCAGAATTCTGTTGTCACATCCCTGTAGCAGAGTATTTAATGTGTTCTGGGGGCTGTCAGAATACTTGATGGCATCCATGTATTTGGCCATGTTGGCAACATGGTTCTCATTCATACAAAAACAATTAATGGAACACACATTCAGCATAGTAACATACAACATGGGCTCCATGCACAGTTTTGACCATACATGTTTCAGAGTTTGATTATAAAACTCATCAGACAATGTAAGGCACTTGTGTGACCACTGCCCCCGCCCCATATCTATCACACATCCACAAATGCATATACATAGTTTTAATGACAGACTTCATTGTAGACCAGTGTTTTCAGGGATCCTCATAATCTGATTTGAGGAGCCCCAGTTCATAAAAATTGTTCAGAACTACGTACAGGTGAAATGGTTAACCCCTTCTTCTAGTCGAACCCAAATTCGGACGCCATGGCCGCTAACAGATAGCTGGCTTAGGGTGGCATCAAGCCGACCTGTAAGTGAGCTGGCCAGAAAAGAAGCACCCAGGAGCATCCTGATGGCCTGCAGAAGAGGGATGGGCCACAGGCACCCTAGGGAGTGTCTAGAGTACTGGTGTGTCCCATCCAGACAGCCAGGGAGATGCCTTGGAGGTGCCCCAGCAAAAAGGCACCACTTTCAAAGTGGTGCCTTTTTGAGCATGCTCCCAGTAAGCCAGGGACAGCTCAGGGGTGGGACAGGGATGGCAGACAGATGTGTGAGTGTAGACACGCTGTTTAGATCCGCCTCCCTGCCGTCCCTGGGACGGCTTTTACTGCCTGTCTGTAAGCAGCCCATGTGGCTGTTATTTAGCCCTAAAAGGCACTAGAATGATCCAGTTTGAAATCTTCCAATGTCTTGTTTTGACCTTTAGCTACCAATAATATATTACAAATTAAAGAAATGGGGGGGGGGGGAAATGGCAGAAATATATGTCATGTCCTAAACCGCCTAGGAAAAAAATAAAGCATCTAGAAAAGTAACAACATAATACTTATAGAGTGCCTTTTCATTTTTACTTGCAATGCACTTTGCCAAACACTGATGCAATATTCATGTCAAGCATGTGGGATAGACAAATATAATCCTTGTTTGGGAGGTCATTGAATAATCATACATCAGTACATTACTGATCCAAGCCTCCAGGAGTACCACAAGCTTCAAGAATCTCTAGGATTTTTTTGCGTTACTCTCACCTTTGAATAGGTTATAATAGACCAGAATCTGAGTTGGAGTCATTTCTGGAAAAGATCCAGAAACTGCTATGGGTTCTATTCATCCCTATTCACAGCGTGTGTGTTCATGCACTTGACAGTATAGTTCAAGTAGCTTAAATTGTTTGGAAAACCACTACACACGTGTCCTATCATATATAGCGACACTGATACAGTTCTATTTCTTCAAGTGGCTTTCCACACTGCATAAAACATTCATTAGTATAATTGCAAACTAAATAGCCTGAAACAAACAACCCAGCAAAGACATCTTTAGTCTCTTTGCAAATTAGGTGTATGGATGTATGCTGATCTAAGAGGGGGCATTACCACTCAAAACATGGAAATGTAAGACATCTCTTTGGTTGAATTTTAACACATAAACCACTAAGTCACAGTATTGTGCAGAGTTGCAAACTCTGCATTGGGAAAAGCTGAAGATTTTGGAGGTGGAGCCTGAGGAGGGTGAGATTTGGAGAGGGGAGGGATTTCAATGGGGTATAATGCCATATAGTCCACCTTCCTAGAGTTGCTTTCCCTGCGTTGGGAAATACCTGAAAGTTTTGGGGGTGGAGTTTGAGGAGGGTGATGTTTGGAGAAGGGAGGAACTTCGATGTGGTATAATGCCATAGCATGCACCTACCAAAGTGGCCATTTTCTCCAGGTGAACTGATCTGTCACCTGGAAATCATTGTAATAGTGGGAGATCTCCAGCCAACACTTGGAGGTTAGGAACACTGTTGTGTAGCATGTGAATGCTCCCTCTGGCATTCACTTCTTACAGGGCCCAGGCCTCTGACTTCAAGGGATAATCGGAAGTGCATTTATGTATTTATGTATTCCAGGTCTAATGTGTAGTAGTTCTTTATTCACGGTCATCCGACCAGCTTAATACAAACAAAATCATAAAAACAAACCCATCACCTCTTACACAAAATTCCTGACTCCTACTATTACACATATTGTTAAAACTCATAACCAAGATTTACATTCTCAATTTCCCTCCTTTCCAACTGAGCAGCATAACAGAAACGGGCAATCTTAGATGAAACATCAGAATGAGCATCAGACAGGAGGAAGGCAATTTGCTCATCCTCCTGCCTCCCTGCCAAGGACCCAAGAATCGGACAGATTAATCTTGCCCTCAAGTCATTGTAATTAGGGCAGTGCAAAACGATGTGGAGAGTTGTTTCAACCTCATTGCAATTGCAGGGGCACAATCTTTCTATATATGGGTACCCAGCGTAACGTCCCAAAAGCACCGAAGAGAAAAGTGCATTGAGTCGTGCTTTTGAGAAAGCTATCCGATATTTTGGGATAGTGATGTTGAAAAGATACCTGGCAGGGGACAGTACTTCAGCTTGCTTCCCTAAGAAAATGTGTGCAGAAAGACTAGCTCTAGCAGATCTCAGTTCAAGCTCCACCAACCTCAGGCGCAGAAGTTCTTTCGCATCCCTCAGTTCCATCATTACTAGGGACTCAGGGGAGAGATCACAGATCTAAATGATCTAAATACCTTTTCTCCCAAGTTCCCACAAAAGAGTCGAAAAAAATCAGATGGGGAAGGCCACCTGGCTTTGAGAGAACCTTCAAGAAGTAACAAAGGGTGTTTAACCACATAGACGTCTCGATGCTTGGGACGCCAGATTCCAACCTGATGGCAGTGTTTGGCACACAACTGGGAACAAACAGAAGCTTGCGCAGGAGTTTAGTTTGTACTATCTCCAACGGCTTGGTGGTTAAATAAGGGGCAATTTCAGCGCCATAGAGCAACTGGACCCTGGTCTTTGCAGTATGCAACCTTAATGCTGCAGGCAAGAATTTGGCCCCTTTGGAGGTATAAAAACGGTAGATGGCATCAGCTGTTCTTTGCGCAAATTGTGCAACATAGTTCTTATGTGCCAAACACTTACCCTGATAATGAAAAATCACCCCCAGGTATTTAATAATTTTTACTTGCTCAATGGGTTTACCATTTAGAAACCAGCAATGAGCCTTGAAACATTTGGCAAAAACTAAAACCTTGGTTTTATCTAGATTAATTTCCAACTTTTCCTGCAGACTGGTCTGGGTTAGATGGCGAAGAGCCCTTCGCATACCAATCTGCGTCCTGGATAGTATAAGCACGTCGTCAGCATACGCCAGAACTGGAATATGCCGATCGGCGAGCTTGGGAGGATGTAAAGCCAAATCATTAAAGGAGGTTAGAAGTGAATTTATGTACAAATTGAAAAGCAAGGAGGCGAGCACACAACCCTGTCTGACACCCTTGTTCACTAAAATTGGTTGGGTTAAATGGCCTTGAGATGAGCATCTTATCCTGATGCCCGAGTTACTATAAAGGCTAACCAATAGCAACAACAGCCGTCTGTCAATAGACGAAGCTGCAAGCTTGTCCCATAACCTGGATCTGGGTATCAGATCAAAGGCAGCCTTAAAGTTGACAAAGACTGCAAAGAGTCTGGAGCCCTTTGTGGCCAAATATTTATCAACCAGAAATTGCAGCACCAAAGTCTGATCAAGGTGGGATCTTCCAGGGCAGAAGGCAGTCTGAACATCGGCAATAATGCCTTGAGAATCCATCCAACCCGTAAGTTTGTCCCTCAGATGTAAGGCATACAGTTTGCTAATAGCACTTAGCAAACTAATTGGCCTATAGTTCGAGGGGAGATCATGACCCCCTCTTTTGTAAATGGGCACAATAATCGCCCAGCCCCAATCGGCTGGCATGTTTGCTGTCTCATCGATATATGAGAAAAGGGAAGCCAATGTTGGAGCCCACCAATCCCGATGCTCTTTGCGTAGGTCAGACCTAATGTAATCCCTCCCAGGGGCTTTCCCGCTTTTCACCCTCCCTAAAAGGGAGTTCACTTCCTCGCAGGTGACAGGATCCCAGGATGGAATGTCCTCTGTTAGCAACTTCGCTCGTAGGGTGGGGCAAGAGGGCTCTTCAGAGGCATATATCCTCTGAAAGTGTTCCACCCACTCTGCAGCAGTAATATGATTTGAAGCTCCTGAGGGGAAAACTTTCAATAGTGGGTTAATTGTATGCCAAAAAAGCGATGAATTGTTTGATTTTGCTGCATTAATCAGGGCCTCCCAGTTTCTCGTAATAAAAGTCTAATGTGAACACCCTTCCTCCCACCCAAACAATAATTTCCAAGTGTTCTAGAAAAAAATTACTTAAAGGCAGGCTAACTAAACATGAGGAGATATTAGGATAAAAAATACACAGATCATACTAGCAGGGCCGGCTTGCCTACTAGACAAACCAGGCAGTTGTCTAGGGTGCCGGGAGAGTGGGGGTGCCGAATTTGGCTTTTTGCTCCTGGGCCCTGCCAGTTGCAATGCAGCATGCATCTTATCTTTCAAAGGACACACTGGAGAAGGCTTGGCTCCCCGTTGAAAGATAAGATATACGCCACATCACAGCCAGTACGGCTCAGGTGTGGCGCGCTCTGATCACTTGAGGGGGAGAGGTGATGGGAAGAAGGGGGCGGGCAGGTGCCTCACCTTGGCACCCTTGGGGGGTGCGATGGAGCATGGCACTGCATTGCAGCGCTGGGGGGGGCAGGGGCGCCTGCCTGAGGTGCCCTTGGGTCGGCACTGCATACTAGCATGTGTTAAAGCTATTATGAATTGATAGCACATTCCTATGCTATCTAAATTAAATCTAACGAATTAATGTTCTAAGCCTCATACCAAAAGCATAAGCAGAAAGAGCATCTTCACTGAATCCAGATCTGAGAAGTCAAATGTTAGGGATAGGCATGAACCCACTAATGAACAAAAGTTTGTAATGAATTTCAGCTGATTTATGATTTGCAATGTGATATTTGCGAAGTGAAGAGCAGCCACAAACTTCCATAAATGTTAAGAAAGTTTGTGGTGGTTTATGAAGAGCAGAAAGCAGGAGAATGACAATCTGCCTCATTCCTTCACTGAGACATAGGATTTTCCCTCTCCCCCCACCCCCTCCTGACTGAGTAGCAGTCAGAGGATATATGAATGTCCCACCCTGTCTCATTATTATATTCTGATGCTGACACAGCTGGGGAACTTCAGGAAAGAGACCAGATCACCCACTTTAATGCAAACTTCTGAAAATGGCACACAAGAGGTTTTTAAAAGTTAAAAAATTAACGAAATATTTTATTCAATATAGAAGGGAAAAGGTCAAGTGAAATCAGGGGTAAAATATCTGAGGTGAATCAAATATAGCCCTGAAGTGATTTATTATAATAATAAACTCTAGTTAATATATTTCCAGCAAGTCTTAGAATCTTAGAGATGAGAGGCTTTGTTTTCACTGTTTCCTAAATACTCCAGTTCACTTGAGTTTAACTGGTTTCAGAAGGCAGCGATACCCTACCAAGTATCCAAATTCCTTCTCTAAATGCACCAATTCACTTTCTTGAATTTAACTGACTCTTCAGGTTTTAGAAGACAAGGATTCACTACCAAGTACCCAAATTCCTTCTCTGAATACTCCAGGGATCACTCCAATCGTTGAACTATTTCCCTTATCAACTGGGCAGGGAATCATTTCTCTAACTAGAAGATCTATATCCTGGCCCAAATGGGGGTCTTCACCAATTCTCCCATTCCTCCTTGCCAACCTTTCCAGTACTTAGTCAGTGTTAAACTTTTCTCAGTCAGTGCTAAACTGTCACCCAGAAGTTCCTTCCAGGTCTAGGGTTGCCAGACTCCAGGTGGGACTTGGAGATCTCCCAGAATTACAACTGAACTCAAGATGACAGAGATCTGTCCCCTTGGAGAAAATGACTGCTTTGGAGGGTGGACTCTGAGGCATTATATTTGACTGAGTTCTCTCACCTCCCCAAACCCTGCCCTCCTCAGACTCCACTACAACATCTCCAGGAATTTCCCAAACCTGAAGCTGGCAACCCTATCAGATGTGGCCCCAATTAGTCCTCCTTCATAGAGTTTTTGCCCAAATACCAGAGTGTCCCCACATCACTGGCAATGTGATGATGTCAGTTCCAGTGCATGCCAGAAGTGATGTCACTGTGTCACTGACAATAGTCCCCTCATCCCCTCAGTTGCCAAGGGGTATTTGGCAACCCTACCTTCAAACCCAGTGTAGTGGATTTGCACACAGACAATGTAGTAGGTTTACACACATTGTATGGTGAAGATAGAGAATCTTTACAAAACCTCATGAATCCACTCTATTTGCCCTCTTTCACCCAGTGCCCAGCTTTATAGAATCACAGACTCATAGTGTTGAAAGGGGCCATATAGGCCATCTAGTCTAACACCATGCTCAGTGCAGGATCAGCCTAGAACATCCCTGACAAGTGTTCATCCAACTGCTGCTTAAAGACTGCCAGTGAAGGGGAGCTGATCAACTCCCTTGATAGCTGATTCCACTGTTGAACAACTCTTATTGTAAAAAAGGTTTTCCTAATATCCAACTGGTACCTTCCCACCCTCAATTTAAAAGCCATTATTGTGAGTCCTCTCCTTTGCTGCCAACAGGAACATCTCCCTGCCTTCCTCTAAGTGACAGCTCTTAAAATAAAGAGAGCAGTCATGTCCCCCTCAACCTCCTCTTCTCCAGACTGAACATCATAGAGCCTTTTCTCATAGGGCTGGGTCTCCAGGCCCCTGATCATCCTTGTCACTCTCCTCTGCACCAGCTCCATTCTGTCAGCATGCTTTTTGAAGTGAGGCCTCCAGAACTGCACACAATACTCCAGGTGTGGCCCTGCCAACGCAGTGTTCAGCAGGACTCTGACATCTTGCGATTTGGATGTTAACACCTCTGTGATACAACCCAAGATCATGTTAGCCTTTTTTCTCACTGAATCACACTGACTGTTCATATTTAACCTATAGTCCACCCTTACCCCAAGATTTTGTCCACACACACTGTTCCCCAGAAGTGCATCCCCCATCCAGTATGCATGTTCCTCATTTTTGTTCCAGACTGCACTGCCAATTTCCTGGTTGATTAATGTATAATTAGAGATAACACCGAAGGCAATATGCAGCCTGCCTGTGAGAAAACATCCCACAGACCAGGGCTGGGACTTGCATGCAATTAGGCCACTGCAATTTTTTAAACCTAGACAAGCCACCATGTCTTTGGATCTTGCTGATTGTTAAGGAACTGCACAGATGTGTGAACAGCAATTAGCTCAACAGAGTGCCATGTAAAGGGGACTGTCAGGGATCCCCAGACTTCAGAGAAGGATGTGTAAGCCTCCAAGTGCTTGATTTTACTATGTAACCACCACCTTGCTTATAACATCTTGTTAAACCTTAATAAATACCATTGGAATCACAAACAATCTGTTCTTTGGAACGTCCAAACAGAGTCTGGCACGCTCTGACTCTAAAGCAAGACATCTAGTTTCCATTCTTTCGTATCCCATCCAATCTAAACATTTTGTCTTTACCCTCACAGAACCTTTGACCCTTCTACTTATGCACTCATTCATCCTACGCTGTTTCTCTTCCTGCTGCCTCCACATCTACAGTGTTGGCAAACCTTACTGACCTTTAGGAAATAGTACATTTTAAAGTTTTGTTTTGTTTTGTTTTATCCTGCTTTTCCCCAAGCTGTTGAACTGTAATCAAAGAACTTTGGAAATGGTAATCCATCCCTTCTCAAGACATAGTTTGCTGTGATGCCTACTGTGTGTTGCCCTTTGCTCCATGCCAGAGCATGGGTCAATTCACTGGTATCACCACTGGTTTCTTGTATCCTTAACAAAAAGCTTTTTGGTCCCACATATGAAAACAGCTGGTCAAGCTCTTTTTAAATTCTCATTAATCCCCTTCTCCTTGTTCTTCCTCTTTGTATGTAACATTTTCCAGTTGTACCTTTCAGGCTATATTCTGAGTACAGCTGAATAACTGCATGCATTTTAAGTGTGACGCTTTCATGAGCATTTACAAAATGAAGCTCAAACAAAGCTGAATAAGATAAATGAGTGGAAGATTCTGAAATTCACATACCAAGCAAGTGATAGTTGGGTATTTTAAAATCACATAATATCAAGCCCCTAAAAACTATCAACACCTAAAAACTACCGTCCTGCAGATCTCTGAAGAAGTCCTCGGGTTCTCCACAAGGAAGAACAAGGACTGGTTTGATGAGAACCATCAAGAGATCCAAGATTTACTGGCGAAAAAGAGATCTGCCTACCAAGCACATCTTGCTCAGCCCTCCTGTCCTTGGAAAAAAGCAACCTTTCGCACTGTATGTAGCAACCTCCAGCGCAAGCTTCGAGACATTCAGAACGAGTGGTGGACCAAGCTTGCTGAGAGAACCCAGCTGTGTGCAGACACTGGTGATTTAAGAGGGTTCTACGAAGCCCTGAGGGCAGTATATGGTCCATCATATCAGACTCAGAGTCCCTTGCGTAGTGCAGACGGCCAAGTGCTCCTCACAGACAAGGCATCCATATTGAACTGGTGGTCGGAGTATTTTCAGGTTCTCTTCAGTGCCAACCGCGTAGTTCAAGATTCAGCAATTCACCTCACCCCACTTCAACCAGTGAAAACAGAGTTGGATGAGATCCCCACTCTAGAAGAGACTGTTAAAGCCATCAAGCAACTGAAAAGTGGCAAGGCAGCGGGAGTTGATGGAATTCCACCAGAGATCTGGAAGCATGGGGGCACAGTACTACATAGCTCACTTCACAAAGTACTTGTCACCTGCTGGGAACAAGGCAAATTACCACAGGACTTTCGCGATGCAATCATCATCACCCTATACAAGAACAAAGGGGAAAAGTCAGACTGCTCCAACTACCGGGGGATAACCCTGCTCTCCATCGCAGGCAAAATCCTTGCCAGAATACTCCTGAACAGACTGGTGCCCGCCATTGCAGAAGAACTCCTCCCAGAGAGCCAGTGCGGCTTCAGAGCTAACAGGAGCACCACCGACATGGTATTTGTTCTCAGGCAGCTCCAAGAGAAATGCAGGGAACAGAACAAGGCTCTGTATGTGACTTTTGTCGACCTTACCAAAGCTTTTGATACCGTTAGCAGGAAAGGCCTGTGGCAAATCTTGGAACGTTTAGGATGTCCCCCAAGGTTCCTCAGCATGATCATCCAGCTACACGATGACCAGCGAGGCCAAGTCAGACACTGCAACGACCTCTCGGAGACCTTCCCAATAGGCACAGGTGTAAAGCAAGGCTGCGTTCTCGCGCCAACTCTCTTTACGATCTTCTTTAGCATGATGCTTCAAAGAGCCGCAGTAGATCTAGATGATGACGATGGTGTCTACACCGATGGCAGCCTGTTCAACCTGAGGCGACTAAAGGCCCACTCCAAGACATTGGAAAAACTCATCCGAGAGCTACTGTTTGCTGATGATGCTGCACTCGTCTCCCACTCGGTATCAGCTCTGCAGCATATGACGTCCTGCTTTGCAGAGGCTGCCAAGCTATTCGGCCTAGAAGTTAGTCTGAAGAAGACAGAAGTTCTCCACCAGCCTGCACCCCAGGAAGATTATCACCCTCCCTGCATCACTGTGGGTGAATCAGTTCTGAAGACAGTCCAGCAGTTCAGCTACCTGGGGTGCATCATCTCCTCAGATGCCAAGATCGACAAGGAGATTGACAACAGGCTGGCAAAGGCAAACCATGCCTTTGGCCGACTGCACAAAAGAGTGTGGAGCAACAAGCATCTGAAAAAAGGCACAAAGATCAATGTTTACAAAGCGGCTGTGATGACAACCCTCATCTACGGCTCCGAATCGTGGGTTTTATACCGTCATCACCTGCGACTCCTTGAGCGCTTTCATCAGCGCTGCCTTCGCACCATCCTCAACATCCACTGGAGTGACTTTGTGACCAACACTGAAGTTCTCAAGCGGGTGGAGGTTACCAGCATCGAGGCACTGCTGTTGAAGATGCAGCTGTGCTGGGCAGGGCATATTTCTAGGATGGAAAACCACCGCCTTCCCAAGATTGCCCTGTATGGCGAACTCTCCACCGGCCATCGAAATAGAGGGGCACCAAAGAAGAGGTACAAGGACTCCTTGAAGAAATCCCTTGGCACCTGTCGCATCAACCATCACCAGTGGTCTGACCTAGCCTCAGATCGCAAAGCATGGAGCCACACCATCCACCAGGCTGTCTCTTCTTTTGAGAACGCACGCATAGCTGGTCTTGAGGACAAAAGGAGATTGAGGAAGAATCGCACTGCTACAGCACCAACCCTAAATCAGACTTTTCCCTGCAGCCACTGTGGCCTGACCTGCCTGTCCCGCATTGGTCTTGTCAGCCACCAGCGAGCCTGCAGCAGACGTGGACTATTGCACCCTTCTTAAATCTTCGTTCTCGAAGCCAAGCCGAGAGAATATCAAGCCCCCATTTACTAGACAATTGTAGGCAAACTAACATGGCCTACCCCTCCACCATGGGAGTAACTTGGACATGGGGGGGCATTTTCAAATAAGCTATAAGTAACAGCTCTGAATCCCCAAGAGAAGGCACTCCAGGGAGGTGTCATCAGCCAAGATGGGGGAGGGCACTCAGAAGCCATATGAATGGCTCTAGCTAGAAAGGGGGGAGGAGCCCAGGGAGGGAGGCCTGGCCTATTTGATCCCAAGCAGCTCTTGGCCAAGGAGGAGGCACTGAGAAAGGTTCTCTGCTGTGTCAGTGACCTAAAAAGGGACAGCAGCAAGCCTACCTTCTCAGGGGAGGATGAGGGTGAAGCTGAAACCTCCTCCCCTCCCATTCTGAGACCTACAGGGCAGACAGGGTTCTTGCCAGCCAACCAGTGGTGATAGAAGGCAGAGTAGCACATGCCAATGAGAAACCAACCAGCACGTTGCCAGAACTTCACAATTCATATGAGAACACCAGCTCTACCATGTGAATTACTGAATGTTGGAGTCAGCCACATGGCAGTACATTTAAAGGCAGATTGATTCATGAAGTGGCCTCATATGGAGTCATACTATTGACCCATCTTTAGCTCAGTAGGTTGTGAAATAAGAATATTGTGTTGAATCCTGCAAATGTCTTGCACATTCATGGATGTGGATCTTTCCCACTATCGCCTCATTGCTTGGATCTGTGCTCCCATCCATTGTTGTCTTGCGCACAAGTTGTTACAAGTGGTTTTGGGTTTTTTGGTTCTACTCTAAAAAACCTGTTTGACCAGAAGGGAAAGCCCGGCAACAAAATAAGAGTGTGCACTGAGAAAGCACTGATGCGTCAATCAAATTGCCTCAAATTCCTTGAAACTATAGTCTGTCTCCAGCTGCAGATTATATTATAAAACTCTCAGCCAAGAGTCATCATCCTCTTTCATTTTTATTTACTCACTATCGATTCTGTAAAAGGAGCCTAAGAGGCTCTTTTTATATATTATATTCTCTTCCTTACACATCACTGTAAGGTTTAAAGATCAAATTATTTTTAAGAGTGTCATTCCAAAGAAACTAGTCTGAATATATGTAAGTAGATAGATATATAGAGCATTCTCAAAAGCATTTTATTCTTGAATGGTCTTCTTAATAGATAGTCATTTCCTAAGAACTGGAAAAGTGGGAGTTGCATCAAGAAGTTGCTTTGCTACTGAGCATCACTTGTAGCATTTCTCTTTAGAGCCACATTTTCAGCTTGACATAGCACATCAGCTGGAGACATTTACTGAAAACAACAAGAATCCAAACCTTTGGGATCTGAATACCTTGGATATTTCCACAAGCTTTTCTAATACTTGCAAGATACATTGGCCTTCACTCTGAAAACTCTCCTCAGAAAAAGCTGATCTCCCTGACAACCAATATATTGTGAAATGCAGCAAATTGTTCACTAGAAATTCCATCCAGTGGACAAATATAACTTCTGAACTAAACTGGCAATATCTATTGTCATTAGAAAAAGTTAACTTTCTTTCTGAAACACTGGTCTGCAGTACATATATTTTAGAGAAAGCTTATGTGTCAGTGTATTTCATATAGTTCTCAAAAAGCCCTACCATAAATGAAACTGTAGTCTTCAGTTTTCCATTGTCCCTCACAGGACGCTATAAATATTATAGTAGTGCTTTGGAGGCAATGCAAGGTCTGCAGCCACCCAGCTGGGTGTAGAGATCAGGAAATTTGTGAGTTGATCCATATAAGAATGCTATTCTCTGTGACTCTGCAAAGAATTTATACATTGCAAAGAGGGATCAAGTGGACAAAGATACGAAACTATCTTAAAGTTCTGGAAAGATGAGCTCTCTCTCTCTCTCTTGCTGATTTTTTCACTTTGTGGATTCTCTATTCTCTTCAACAGTGCTCTTCATTGCTCAGTGGAAAGTTTTGTAAATTTCAGGAAGCAATTGGAGCCTATATGCCCACAGGAGCATCGGGGACGTAAAAGTGACTTTGCTCAGGCTCCCCCATAGCAAGCTTGGGCTACGGCATTCTTAAAGAGACAGTATCAAAACAGAACTCCAGAACTGTAGCCAGGGCTTTTTTTGTAGCAGGAACTCCTTTGCATATTGGGCCACACATCCCTGATGTAGCCAATCTTCCAGGAGCTTACAGGTAGGCCCTGTAGTAAGAGCCCTGTAAGCTCTTGGAGGATCGGCTACATCAGGGGTGTGTGGCGTAATATGCAAAGGAATTCCTGCTACAAAAAAAGCCCTGACTGTAGCTATTATACATGGTTATTCATTTGGATTAGATGTGGAACTACTTATTTGCATGAATGTAGAGACTTTTTTTTGTTCCATTTGGCATTCCCTCCTTCCAGTGTTTTTTATGTTTTGTACGTATTTTAACTCTGTTTTGTTAAATCTTTTAAAAATTGTCTTGATGCTGTATGCTTGGGAGGGGTGTGTGATTTAAATGGTTTTACTTTACATGCATTTAAAATTGTTAGCTGCCTTGGCAGCCCTTGTAAGGGCATGAAAGTGGGATATAAATTTTGTAAATGTAAATGTGAACATGGAGGCAGTGACTGTGGTGGCAATTTAAAGGAACTCTCTTATGCCAATAATGGTGAAGAAAAAAATGTAAAGGGACCCAATGAAATGGCCATTGTATATGCCAAAGGCTTTTTGTTCTGTCTTTGAATATAAATGTATTCGGTTCCCAATGATTCCATGTTTTCCTTCAACAACTATCATGTCTTGCCTATATAATCCTGTTGGTCTCCTAAACTGCTACTACATTGTCCCATGATGTTCTGCTATTCCCTGATCTTTGGAAAAAAATCTATTTGAATCTTCTGTTTCTGAAACAGATCCAGTTACGTCAAGGTAACAGATGTGTTCTCAAGAAGATTATCATCTCTAAAATATACTCTGGGTGCTGGATTTGGATTGTTATGATCGGGGGGGGGGGGGTTGTAGAAAAAGCCTAGCAGGAACTCATTTGCATATTAGGCCACACACCCCTGATGCCAAGCCAGTTTGGAACTGCGTTTCTGTGTGTTCCTATTAAAAAAAAAAGCCCTGCAACTGCACACAGATCCACTAGTGCGACAGGCAGATCCTTTTCTTTCCAGGGACTCCCACCCTCTTGTAACAGCCAATAAAGAGGCTCCTAATTGTGGTCCGCAGTTCAATAGGTATATATACTACGCATGTACTCATGAATGAGCAAGGTCAGTTTCATTCAGCTTCCTTGTGAAGCTAGAAATTGAGTCTGCTGTTAGTCCTGTGAAAATGCCAGATGGGTTGAATTTTGGCCTCAAGACAGCCAAGCTGGAACAATTTGACTGCTATCGCACAGAAGATTGTGATAGAATTACATGGATCCTTTGCAGTCCATCACACAGCATGTGCCACACAAAAAGCATCGTGTTCCCTGTCTTTCAGTGCAGAGAACGTGATGTAACAGAATTCATGCATCACCAACATAAAGGGCTCTATTTTTAGCATTTTTAGAAGCAGTCTGGTATTGATTATAAACCTGATTTCATTTTTTAATAAAAAGTCCAGAAGTAATAAATTGTAGTAAAAGAAAATGACTTGTCTCAGCTTCTGCAAATGTCAACAGGCCACCGCCACCCACAAGCCAAGCCAGGCGGCTGTCATTCAGTGATTTATTTTGTGGATGTGTGTGTGACAGCAAGGTCCTCTCTATGTTAGGCATTGCCATTTCTAGAGATATATGGTGGTGCACAGATTAACTAGCATTCCGGTAACAACTCTTGCATCTAGCTTGGGGCTAACAAGACAGTCCTATCTTTTATGTAGACAGTAAACTACAATCTTTCTGTAAAAGATTGCTGGGATTCAGGGTTATGTCAGTGTTGTGTTGTTAGCTGAAATGCTCATTGAATGAACCCTGCTGGCTCCAGTTCTTATACTATCTCTTTCATTCCCTTTGCAGTAATTTCTGGGATAGCTTTGCACAGCAGTTGCTATGCTACATCCAGTGATTTTTTTTAATGGTGGTCCTAACCCCACCAGTAGCAAACAGGGTGGAAATTGCTTGACGAAGTGTTTGGATGTGGGCAAGTCGATTTGGATGCACCCAGTTTGCATAATTACAGTTTTCTTACATCGTCAGACAGCTATTGTCACAGCAGCCTCCCCCCACTTCACCTCACATTGATTCCACCCCTAATTTTAAAAAATACAATCACAAAAAGATTAAAGAAATATCTTAGATTTGGGGGCTGAAACTTAATCCTTGGTGCCTTTGGAGTCTCCTCTTTAATCCAGCTAATATTGTGTTTGGTTAATTGTTCTTGAAATCACTTCTTGAACTGTGCTAATGACAGCACAGGTGCAAAAAGAGGATGAACTGCAAGTGATTCCATGCTTTATAATACATGCAAGTCAATTTGATGACCCAACCAACTATGACCCCCGTGGATACTGCCTCTTCTCTGGTCAATGGGATGATTTAGTTCTTGCAGTGGGCAGAAGCAGCCACAGACTGCAATGACTAAAGACATAGTTGCATGTTACATTTTCCCTGGGACATCACCAGGTTGGAAGAAAAGGCATGTTATGAAGTTATTTGCTTCTCAGATACACACAGGAGGACCATGGCATACAGAGGGGGGTGAGGTTAGACTTTCCCCTGTGCCATTTTCCAAAACAGCCCTGGGGGCACTATTTGCCCTTTTTGTGGAAACATGAAGTTCATCAGCATGAGAACTGCCAATCCCTGCCTGGCAATTCTGGGAGCAAAATGGGGGCAGAAGAGATGTCAAAAATCAGTTCTGAAAGGGGCATCATGATGGAAATTTCTAGAGCACTGCATGACACCATGGCATCTACTTCTTGTTTGGAACCAGGAAGTGATGTCACGACATCACCAATGCCAATTTTTGCTCTCCATTTTTTTCCTGCTGCTCTATGGTGTGGCAATTGGAGCAAGGATCTTCAGGGCAGGAAGCTGTCTGCCCTAGCAGGCAACCTGGCAACCCTAATTAGTACACACACAGTCCCCAGTAGGCCAAACTGCACCCCCTGGAGCTGTTTTGGGTTGAGAAAATAGCACAGGAGAAGGCCATGATCCCAGTCTGAACTGGGCCTGCATGTGTCTAAGAAGCACAGACCTTCAGAACATACCTTTCTAGTGAACCTGGGCATGTCCCTAGGAAAAATGCAGGGCTTTTTTTGAGCAGGAACATACAGGAATGCAGTTCCGGCTGGCTTGGCATTGTGGGTGTGGCCTAATATGCAAATGAGTTCTGGGCTTTTTCTTCCAAAAAAAGCGCTGGAAAAATGTAACTTGGTCCTTTAAGCAGTTGCTGCATAAGTACAAAGCTGCACAACATGGGGCTATTCTTAATTGAAATTGAATTGAATTAAATTGAAATTGGATTGAAAACAAATCAGCCAGTATCATAATGCCCCTGTATAAATCGATGGTGCGGTCTCATTTGGAATACTGTGTACAATTCTGGTCACTGCACCTCAAAAAAGGATATTATAGCATTGGAAAATGTCCAGAAAAGGGCAATTAGAATGATTAAAGGTTTGGAACACTTCCCCTATGAAAAAAGGTTAAAACACTTTAGCTTGGAGAAACATCGACTGCAGGGTGACATAATAAAGGTTTACAAGATTATGCATGGGATGGAGAAAGTAGAGAAAGAAGTGCTTTTCTCCCTTTCTCACAATACAAGAACTCGTGGGCATTCAATGAAATTGCTGAGCAGTCGGGTTAGAATGGATAAAAGGAAGTATTTCTTCACCCAAAGGATGATTAACATGTGGAATTCACTGCCACAGGAGGTGGTGGTGGCTACAAGCATAGCCAGCTTCATGAGGGGATTGGATAAACATATGGAGCTGAGGTCCATCAGCGGCTATTAGCCACAGCATTTTGTCTGGGGCAGTGATGCTCTGTATTCTTGGTGCTGGGGGGGGGGGCAAAGTGGAAGGGTTTCTAGCCCCACTTATGAACCTCCTGATGGCACTTGGGTTTTTTTTTTTGCCACTGTGTGACACAGAGTGTTGGACTGGATGGGCCATTGGCCTGATCCAACATGGCTTCTCTTATGTTCTTAATGTTAATTTAAGGAACCTTTAGGACCAGTGATCCTTAGTGTGGCACCTGTGGTTTCCTAGTGCCCATTTCTTTCTTGCCCAAAGCAAAAAGCCAAACCTGGCTTTCTTCCCGGAGGTGCTTTAGAAGAGCTCGGAAGGCACCAGTTTTGAGCCTGCATGGGGCATCCATTCATAAATGTCTGTCTCTGGCTTGGAACATCTCAGCGTTCTGTGATGGAACATCTCACTGTTCTCTGGTTGGCCCCAGACCTCCATGACAGCCAGTCTGTGTTATGCCAACTCCCTATTCTCAACGTTCTGACAGAGCTCACTGACCCAATAAGGCTGGGATTTAGGCTGTCTGATCTAATTAAGGGAACATACTTTTTTCTGACATGGATATTGTAGCATGAAAGTCTCTGCAATGTGCTCCTTTTCTTCTTCTTTTCCAGCATGCAGGTTGATGAGAAACAACTGCTAGAACCCCCAGTGCCTGCACAGGGAAGTGCCTGTGCTTTCCACAGAGAACCAGGCTGGTGTACTGGTTAGAGTGTCAGACTAGGATCTGGGACACCCAGGTTTAAATCCCCACACTGCCATGGAAGCTTGCTGGGTGACCTTGGGCCAGTCACATGTTCTCAGCCTAGTCTACCCCACTAACAAACTAAGTTTGAGTCCAGTGGCATCTTTAAGACCAACAAAGTTTTTACTTCTAGTGTGGGTGTACATGAAAGCTTATACCTTAAATAAAACTCCAGGTGCCACTGGACTCGAGCTTTGTACTGCTTGCTTCAGACCAACATGGCTATCCACATGAATTTACCTCACACAGTAAAATGAAGGAGAAGAGAATGATGTAAGCCTCTTGGGATACCCATTGGGCCCCAATTGGAAGAAAATAAATAAGTAAAATACTGTGGCTCCTTCCATGGCAGTGCTGCTCTAATTTCCAAGCACAACTTTACCAAGGTGGTAACATTACCTGCACAACACAAAACGGAGCTACCATAGTACTAGTAGTGTGCGTATTGCAAAGATTACACAAAAAGGAACTCTTAGCCTAACTCCAGACTGGTAACTAACTCCTTGGTCTCAGTTCAGCACAAGCAACCTTACACTGTGTTTGAGGTTAGTGTGTGGGCAGCAGGTTGCCACAAAGGGGACTAAAGTTTTATATCACAGTTCATAGCAAAGGATGACCACCTACAGTTCTGTAATTTATGCCTGCTGTAGTTGTTTGTTATGTAAATCATGGGACTGTTGCCAAATTGTTCTTACCTAAATGTGTCATCTGATCTAACAAGTTCTCCTAATCAGCAGCTTGGTTCTCGTAATCTATTAATGCAGTTTCTATTAGCACATTGCCTTTTTAAAACCCTTGCTGGTGTTACAAACTGACTTTGAAGCCTCCAACCCTTGCAGATGGTATCTTTTTGTTATGTATGGGAACTAAATATTACCTGTGGACTATTGTGGGTGTTCCTGCCTGGCTCATTGGAGCCATACTAACCGAGCTTGGGGAACTGGGAACAATGGGCAGCAAGATCCAAATACCTGCTGCCCGGAACCAATCACAGGAACCCGGCTGGTTTGAATGACCCAATACCGTGCTTGTGCAGAAAGTTGTATATAGTTCAGCCCTATTGGCCATTTCCTCAGTCTTGTAGTGCAGCCACCTACCATTCTGGACTCAATAAAGAGCTTGTTATCACTTCAGCCTTGCCTCATCAATGCATAGAACCCACTATATTATACTTTCTTTAATGCTAATTATGTTTCTCTCCAGCATCATGGTCTGCTTTCCTATTCCAAGAGGGAGTTTTAATTGTATGCTTGATTGCTATTATCAAATAAGCCTTTGCTTTCTGTAGTTATCAGATCATCAGGGATAATTTTATCTCACTCAGATTTTTTTGTGTTTCTGTTTCTAACAAAATGAAAATGAAGAAACTGCACATCGGAGAAGTGTGGCTTGAAAGGAAGAAAAGGCCCAGGCAAGATGAAAGGTATTCTGGAGCATGAATCTGTTCACCTATTTGAGTAAGGCCATTGGTTCATGTGCCAATTACTCTGTTTAGCAATCTCACTGCTTTGACTCAGATGTGTGTTTGGCTCTCCCCAGAACCATTCTCTGGGGGGGACTATAACTTAGGGTTGCCAGGTCCAACTCAGGAAATATCTGGGGGCTTTGGGGGTGAAGCCAAAAGACTTCCCCATTCCCTAAGTAGAAGAAGAAGATATTGGATTTATATCCCGCCCTCCACTCCGAAGAGTCTCAGAGCGGCTCACAATCTCCTTTACCTTCCTCCCCCACAACAGACACCCTGTGAGGTGGCTGGAGCTGGAGACGGCTCTCACAGCAGCTGCCCTTTCAAGGACAACTCCAGCCAGAGCTATGGCTGACCCAAGGCCATGCTAGCAGGTGCAAGTGGAGGAGTGGGGAATCAAACCCGGTTCTCCCAGATAAGAGTCCGCACACTAAACCACTACACCAAACTGGCTTATATTTATCTATAAGTAGATAAATATAAAACAGTGTAGTTCCCCTGAATACAGTCTTAATTTCCTTATCCTCCTTTTTCCCCTCCTCCTCCCTCCCTTTCCCAATCCAGGTCTATTTCAATGTCCAGAAGGGCGATGGAATGCCACTCCGGGATGTCTAAAGGCGCCCCCCCCCCCCACCAACCAGCTGATCGACAGGTAAAACCATGCTGTGCACTCACTCAGCACCAGGCAGGCCAGCAGCAGCACAAATGAACTGCGTCCCAAAAGGGTGCTGCTGCTGCTCCCTTCTCCCCACTTTCTGGATGCAGGAACTCAGAGGCCATGCAATAGGAACTCAGAGGCTATGGCCCTGCTTTCTATCCACTTCCTGCTCCCTCCTCCCACTTCCTGGGAAGAAAGTGGGGAGCAGGGAGCAGTGGCAGCGCCCTTTCAGGATGCAGTTCGTTCATGCTGCTGCTGGCCTGTCCAGGCGCTACGTGAGCATGCAGCATGGTTTTACCCGCCAATCAGCTGATCAGGAGGGCACCTTTAGACAGCCCGAAGTGGTGCTTGATTGCTGATTTGGACATTGAAATTGACCTGGGGTGGGGAAGGGAGGGAGGAGGAGGTGCAGGGGGGCAAACTAGGCATTTGCCTAGGGGGCAGGGGGAAAGGTCGAATTCTGCACCCCCACCTTGCTGGCGCCCTGGGAAACTGCCTAGTGGGTGAGCTGGCCCTGCTCACAAGTCCCCTTGTCTGGCTTTGGAAGCATTTCCAAGCATGGCTTTTTAAAGGACATGCACACACACTCACAAAGCAGCCAAAATAAACAGAGTTTGCAAGCACACACTTCTGTGATATTGCTGTGGCAATTTACTCATGGGAGTTGCTGAATGTAACAATCTCCTGTATTTCAACCAGCTTCTTTAGACAGGAACAGGAAAGGAGAGCAGCCTAGGGGATGGAATTTTCCTCCATCCCATGATCTAGTTAACTCTTTCCTACTATAGAAATGACTTCTGAAGTGAATGCAAAACAGAAACACTCTGCTCTCTACCTTGCTCACAGTTTTACACACTGGAGGCTCTACCTGCTCCTCCCACCTCCTGCTTTCCTGTTGCTGAGATTTAAAGGTGCACACACATTCCAAAACACAAACAGTTGCAAGTATCTTCTAAACCTGCCAAGGTTTAAAGGCACATGATGGCTGTTGGGCCAGGTTTTCCACTGCTGGCTAGTTGGTTGATGGCAGGGAGGAGCCTGCAAAACCAGGGGATCCCTTGCTGGCACTTTGGGACTGCCAAGCCTACTATAACTAGGAATAAAACTTGGAACCTCTTCTTTGTCTGCTCTTGCATCTGTTTTATTTATTTATTGGCATGTTAAAGTTTATTGTCTTTGGCAATTTAACACATATAACATAATTACAAACATACACATTAAAACAACCTAAGCAAAAATACTAATCAAATAAAAAACGTTATCCTCTTTAGATACAGTTCTAGCCTGTATTTTCTTAGCTGCTAAAGCAAAGAGCAACACAAATGGATCAACATATGAGAGAAGAAAAGGCAGCTGAGAAAAAATGTAAATCCCTTAAAGAAATTTGTAAATCCCACTGTAGGAAATTTGGTTAGGGGCTCTATGTATGGAGGACATGGTAAAATGTAGTGCAGTAGAACTTCTGGGACTGGTGCTCCACAGATGTGTTTCTTTGGTCAGTGGGACAGTCAAGAGGGCCTCTCCCTGTAATCCTAGTTCCTCAGCAGGAATGTATGAGAGAAGACACCCTGGCCCTATGTTGATAAACTCTTGCCCTTAAGGATGTACACCTGGAGATTGGGGGCAGGGGGGGGGGCAGTAGTTTTCATACCTGGATTTTTAGAAGGGCATAAATATTGGTATTCAATGGTACTCTGTTGGATATTCTTAGAGAAAAATATTATTTAGCAGAGTTAGAAATTAGCAGCACAGCAAAGAATATGCAGAGAACATGTGTGTTTAAAAGAATATGATTGCTTTACTTAGAACTACAAGAGAAGGGTAAACTGGGAAGAACAATAACATACACTAACTTCCTACATCTGTACAGTTAGAGAACAAAACTAGGAATGGCTTCTCTTCTCCAAACTTAGACAAAGGGAGGAAGAGGAACCATAAAATGCAGAATAGCCAATGTGATTTCCAATCACAATACTTAATTGCAGGTCCTTAAACTAAGCCCTCCTACAGACTTTTGTGGGCTTTCTGCTTTCTCTTTAGCTAACAGATAGCTTACAGTAAATGCATGTGATTCCCTGTTGACTAACAAAAACAAGGTTAACTCTATAATTACTGAAGTGTTGCAAATTTGCTAATCCCAACATGTTCAAGTCCCCCAATACCATTTTGGGATTCGGGTTTGGGTTTCTCTGAGATGCTGAAATTATTCAGGTTCAGTTATTCTCTATGGAAGACTTTTTCAAGGAGGGGGCTGAAGCGACCTTTTTTTCAACAAGACACCAATATTGCAGAAGACCTATTGCTGCCTTTTCACCCCTCAGCCCCCCAAAAAATCAAGTTAATTCAACCAAGGTCCAGATACCGTATATCTAAAAAATGGCAATAATGTATTCTTTGGGTATGTATTCAGATTGGATATATCTGAGCACACATCCTGAGCCTAGCTGCTCTCCAGACTCAGGTTCTGCTCTGCATGCTGAACAACTTCTTTTCATGAAAATCTATTCTGGAGGCAATGGTACAGGCTGATTGGTTGGTGCCTTCTGGGCAGGGCTAAAGTATGGGTCATCAAGAGTGTGCAGGATTCTGATTGGTCCATGGTGATGGATATCCTGGAGGCAACACAGGAGAGATTGTTATTATTCCCTTGTTACCTGTATTGTTTTTATTATGCTTTTGACCTTGCTGCTGGGGGAACATAGGAGTCCATCCACCAAAGCAAATGTGAGCTCTGCCCTCTGGAAATTCTAACTAGACTGCAGGATTTGCTTTGAATTGCTAACACATCTCCCAGTCCTGGTGATTCTTTTTTTTCCTTACTAGTATTCAATGTATTTTTCATTTTGCAGACACTTCTATAATTATACTTGCTCAACAGAAGCCCCTGAAATGGTTTGTGTGAGTACTATTGATGCAAATCTGTGGGGTTTATTCCTATGAATATTCACATTATTTCTATAATTTTTTTTCCTGCTGAAACCTTCTGTTCCAAAGTGGAAAATTCTCAGCAGAATCTATTGTCTATTATTCTGATAACTTTATGTAAGCTTTACCCACGCAATTCTTCCCTTCATGTCATCGTGAATATACTTCGAAAGTTACCAGGCTCAGAATTTGGTGGATTAACGGGACAAGTCATGTTTCATACACTCTCTTAAAGTCACATCTGTCATTCATTCTGGGTAAATCATATAAAATGCCAGAAATGTTTCTTGTTAAAAATCTATTTATAGTTTTATTGCTGTAAGACAATTATTCCCTTTGGAGAGCAATCAAACGTATGTTTAATATCCTCCAGGCAGGTACAATAAGCAATTTAAAAGTCTCCATCTTAAAAAAGAAAAAGAGGAGGAGGGTAATCTAAGATTTACAAGGAAATCAGAGAGATGTATGCTAAAGTAACACAAATTTTCACCATCCCATTCTGCTCACAATTTATCAAGCACACAAACAATATTAGTCTTTGAAACAAAAAACACAGTATGATGAATATCAAAAGACTTACCGTAATTGTTCCTGTAATAATGTAAAACCATGGCAAAACTTTAGGCAAGGTCAATCCTGCCCATACCAAATTCCTTGTCCCCATCCCTTTTTAAATCTACTCAAAGGGAAATCTTATAAGTAGCTTCAGAGGAGTGTCCATGTGCACTTAACTACAAAGGCACTTTCAAAGTAGCACAGAGCAGCTCACTGTTGTGTGTCATCACACATACACACTAGCTATTTAGAGGATGTGATGGATAGCAGGCATATGCATGACTAGAGTCAGTGCATATGAGTGACATCTAATGGAACTGCAAGTGAGTGACAGCATCTCAGGAACTGCCTATGTGGATGCTGGGCTCCCCATTCCCATTCTACTTGCTGGCTGCAGGGAGGCCTTTTCACATCCCCATGTGGATGCAGTCTAAGTATCATTCATTGGACAAACATAACTTTTTTTGTTGGTGGTGGCATGATTTCTAACAAGAAGGTGCTGGTAGTTCAGGATATGAACTCTGTGAGTATTGCAGTCTCCATGGCAAAGCCCCTGGAAGGCCCCAGTAACCATGGCCAGTGCATGGGAGTTGGCCAAGTGGGCAGCCGCCTATAGTGCCACCTGGCCTAGGGGGCACCACCAGGAACCCCCTTCTCCCCATGCGCAGCATATGTGCTCCTTGGAGCCTGCCTTCCCCAATGGAAAGCAGGCTCCATGGAGCACAGACACCGCTCGGCTGGTTTTGCATTCTCCAGGTCTGTTACAGACCCAGGAAATGTGAAAGCAGAAGGCGGTGCCTTCCTCAGAACCCGGCAGGGATAAATTAACCAATTGTAAAAGCTGAAGAAGAGCCAATTACAGTTTCTAAAAACTGGCTCCTGTTGAAGTTGTATGCTGCCACTCATCCTTCCTACTTTACTTTTACAGAACCGTGGGGTAGGAGCCATAGCTCAGTGGTAGAGCACCTTTCTTGCATATACAAGGTCACTGGCACCTCCAACTAAAAGGATCAAGTAGAAATGGTCATGTGAAGGTCTTGTCCCTGGCACCTCCAGCTAAAAGGATCAAGTAGTATTCTCACAATTTTTATTACTTAATCTCACTTTTTTTTAAAAAAAAAATGAAATTTAAAATAAAAAACCATAAATTAAAAATGTAAATAGTTCTAAGTTTCTTCATTTCTCCTAAAAGTATCTGGTCTTTTTTAAAATTGGGGGGAGGCACTAGTAAGCAGCTTGCCTAGGGCACCAAAAACCGTAGCACTGGCCCTGCCAGTAACGGGAACAAAGCCGAACCAAATGGCAGCTCTGCAGGGACTGCTCTGCCACTTCAGGGCTGTTGTTACATCCTAGTTCACTCCAGAGATATATAGATAAACTATTGTCTGTCTCCAAGTATGTAGGTAATACCTTTTTTTCAGAATCAGAACCATGTTGAAACATCTTTGTGTTATTGAAATCAATATTAAATTGACATCGATATTATTAAACATTGAAATCAATATTAAAAGATATCTTTGCTTCAGGAACCGCATTTCTGTCACAAATTTTGGGTGGAATGTCCCAGTGTAAGCAAACGATGAGAGAGAAGTAAGCATTATGCAAAAAGTTTGTATTCAAATAGCATGAAATATGTGTGATGCTTTAAAACCTTGGGTCTACAGTTATAAACAGTAGTCTTTTGGTTCTGGAATGTAGCGAGATAACCAAGTTGCAGTAACTTAACATAATGCTGTTTTGAAGAATAATATGCCTATGAAAATAAAAAGAAACACAGTAATTCTTCAGTCAGACATACCAAAGATTCAGTGTAATATGATGTATCATGGTATGAAAATAAATCAAGTGGTCACAATATTACAGGCCCAAGTGTGCTGGCTCAGTTCAAAATTGCCAGCCTCCAGGTGGGACCTGGGGATCTCCCAGGATTACAGAAAATGGATGCTTTGGAAGGTGGACTCTGCAGCATTGTACTCCACTGAGTTCCTCCCCAAGCTCAATACCCAAACCTCCAGGAGTTTTCCAACCTGGATATTGCAACACTAGCCCTCCCCCCAACCCTGACAGTTAATGAATTAATTAACCAGTTTTTAATTCACAGGAGGATTTTTTTTCTCTTAATCCATGACTGAGTTTACTTAGGAGTTTTTGATGAGGAACTTTATCAAAATATGGCTGGACACCATAGAGTTTTGTGCAGGACTTTTTTAAAAGGAAAAGCCCAGCAGGAACTCATTTGCATATAAGGACACCCCTCCCCCGATGTTACCATTGTTTCACACAGGCTTTTGTAGAAAAAGCCCAACATGAACTCATTTGCATATTAGGCCACACACCCCTGACACCAAGCCAGCTGGAACTGCGTTTCTGTGTGTTCCTGCTTTTAAAAAGCCCTGGTTTGGGGTGAATCCTAGAGCACCACACCCAACATGAGTTTTGATTTGGTGCCGGAATTGACATTGCATACTGGTGTAATGTCAGAATACACAAACCATTTTTCTCTGAAGCACTGGCAGCGGGGGGAGGGACAGGAGAAATTCCTGGGAAATGTTCTGCTATACTAGCAGACCTACCCCCCCCCTCAACACTGCAGTATTTTTAAGATGTAACACAGTTGCATTTATGTATTGAGCCATTTGCCATTTGTGAAGCATCTCTAAGCAATCATCCATCCATGTGACCATTTTACTTTCTCTGCTCCTCAGCCTTCTCTACCTGTACCTAGTACTGGACCTAGTACCTAGTACTTACTTCAGCCTGCCTCCAATTCTTGTGTCTTTTGCATATTCACTTCCCTACGATCTTCATTTCTCCAGTTTCTCTCTCACACATGTGTATGTACACTGATCTGGTAAAGGTTCTGCTCTCTGCAAGGTATCTACTGCTCACTCCTACTCACTGATCCACACAGAGAGAACACTAAGCAGTTAAATGTTAATCGCCTCTTGCTGCCATCCTCCCTGTTTGCCTTATTTACCTTATAAACATAGAAGTAATCTTGAAAAATTAATTTGTCACAGATTTCTGAACATGTAGTTCTATGTTTGTAGGAGAACAACAAACAGAAAAAAATTAGACTGTTTGCTTTCAAAGTGCCTAGAACTGCATACTTCAACTGGTAAAGGGGAAAAACTGTTTTTCTACCTTTACATTAAGTGCTATATAAATACAGAACAACACAGAATTCTGTAGACTATATTTAGCATGCACAGTTTTATCCAAACAGAAGTACAGCCTCCATGCTACATCACTTTGCAGTAGGTAAAATGGGACACTTGGAATACAAACATAAAAGAAATGAATACACCAAACATTTTCCTTCCTTGCATTGGCAGTTAAAAATATTGTCACGCAATACATTGGGAAATTTTATTCCAATTCATTCATCGTTCTGCATCACCTTGGGGTTTTTCAATCACTTGACAGTCTTTGACAGCAAGTGCCTCTATAGCAGGTGTCGATTGAGATTGAAAATAAATAGCAATTGATTAATAGGTGATTGGAATCAAACTGATTAGGCCTAAGGGGGGGGGAGGAGTGTGAGAAGAGCTTGACTAAAGAAAGAGCTTTAAAAGGCATAATATAAGATGTGAAATTCTCCTTGTGTCTTGCGTAACATAGGTTTTGCTTGCTTGAGAGCAGGAAGTGGTACAGCATTGCGGAGAGCTGTTCAGAGGACTATTCAGTATAAACACACTGATCTCGTGGCATGCTTGTGGTAATAACAGAAGTATTGCAACCTGGGAGGGTTCTCAGGGAGATGCCCCAAAGATGTTGTTTATTCTACCGGAAAACTGTGGTCCAACATTGCTGTATGCTTGCAAATAATAATGCCATCTATGGAGCGACCCTCCCTGTCTCCTTTCTGTTCCTGTTGTAATATGACCCTTATGATGATGTATGATGATGTGTGGGAAATAGGGCTGTCCTTGACTGTAACTGTTTGCTCACTTACTGTTAGGGTTGCCAAGTCCAATTCAAGAAATATCTGGGGACTTTGGGGGTGGAGCCAGGAGACTTTGGGGGTGGAGCCAGGAGACTTTGGGGGTGGAGCCAGGAGACATTGGGGGGTGGATCCAGGAGCAAGGGTGTGACAAGGATGATTGAACTCCAAAGGGAGTTCTGGCCCTCACATTTAAAGGGACAGCACACCTTTTAGAATGCCTTCCTTCCATAGAAAATAATGAAGGATAGGGGCACCTTCTTTTGGGGCTCATAGAATTGGACCCCCTGGTCCAATCCTTTTGAAACTTGGGAGGTATTTTGGGGAGAGGCACTAGATGCTATATGGAAAATTTGGCACCTCTACCTCAAAAAACATCCTTCCCAGAGCCCCTGACACCCGCGGATCAATTCCCCATCATTCCCTATGGGAATCGTTCCTGGAGGTGCATAATGGCTTTGGGGGTGGAGCTTCCCCCGCCGGCCAGCTGGCTGGGGGAGGGGGGAAGCCTGTAAAACCAGGGGATCCCCCGCTGGGACCTGGGGATTGGGAAGCCTACTTACTGTAATTGATTAAAAATTGCTGAACTCCCTGAAATCGAGGCTCTCAGATTCTTTGGACATGAGTCTAATCTGGGGGTCTGTGCACACGTTAAATAAAGCTGTGCTTCCTGAAGCTTGCCTATGGCCTGGTTTCTGCCTGATCCACCAAGGAGCCTGGGTTTGCTGCTACATCTCTTTGGTGCATTTGGGCTGTGATTTGGGGGGATATTTGGACCCCTCTCTTTGGCCCCTGGACCAGCCTTGAGCTGTGGTCGGGGGAGATCAAGGTCCTGGAAGGAGCTCCCTGCTGATTTCAGCGGCTTGGCCTCTGTCTACCCCTGCCTAGCCTGGCTGGACGGTTCACCAAACGGACCACTGAAAGGCATTCAGGAACCAGCATTGGTAAGACCTACGCAGGTGAATATGAAAATGGGGTTTAGTAGATAGAACCTCTCCATAAAGAGACTGCTTGGCTCCGGCCCGTCTTGGAGAGAAGAAGGGGCTTAATCGCCCCCTTTTTGGCTGCACCCTAGTAAGGCCCGCTTGGTAAAAGAGGAAGTGAGAGAAAGTGCTGTCTCTCCTCCGAGCACCCTTGAAGCTGTGGTAGCCTAGTACTGGAATTGGGAAGGGGCTTGTGGTGAGATGGTGTGTGAGTGAGACATAACATTGGCTGAATGGCAGCTACCATTACAAAGCGATTTGTGGACCCATCAGCACCGCAGTTCTCATTTGGTGATGGCTAGCCATCTGAGGGTTCATGTGACAAGGGACTTACTCAATGGGGCTATGCAAAGATAATTATGACCCTCCAGACTAGTCCCTGTATATTGTTTCTTAGCACAGTTTGGTTTTAAACTGCATACGTGGTTGCAAAATACATGGAGGACACCACGACCGTCATGCACTTTTAGCCTGAGGCACGGTTGGGAGGCCCTGTACTAAAGTGACCCCCTACTCTTGGAAAGGCATCTCAGTCTCAGGCCAAGGCAATCTAAGCTGCAGCACCCCCATGAACTGAATATTAGGATATAGGACAGTGTCCCCTTCACCCCTTGCAGGGAGCCAGTCCTTCAAGTCCAACACAAAGCTCCCAGCCTTTTACCTTTGTCACTTAGACTTTGCCCCCTTTATCAGTTGAGACCAAAGAACTCCAGATCTATGGGCTTCCTCAGAGAGAAGGCCTCCAGAAGCATGCCCCCTGCCTCTGGCCAGCTTGTCACCTTAGAAGGAGTCTCCATCAGTCATGTGATGACCCTCCAGCAGATCTAGGCTTCCCAATTCCTGGGTCATGATAGGACAGAAGGAGGAAGGGAATAACGTGCCATGATGGGCTACAATTTTTTCCCCTGGAACTGACCCCAAGTGGGATGCCAACAGGGAAGCTCCCATCTGCCTATTTAGCCAATATCAGCAGGCGCTACTGGCAGGCATGAAGGAGGCAGCCACGAAACCCAGTAATATGTGTGAGGTAGCAGAGGTCCTCCAGAAACCAGATGAGTCCCCTTTGCGCCTTTTTGGAGCGCCTATGTGAAGCCCACCGAATCTATTCACCCTTTGACCACAATGCTGCAGATAATCAGCAAATGGTGAATGGTGCCTTTGTGGCTCAGTCAGCTCCAGATATCAAGCAAAGGTGGCAGGAGATTGAGTTGAGCTTGAGTGAGACTAAAGAGGTGCTGGCCAGAAAAGCAGAAGTGGCCAGTCAGGCGGAAGGCCACGGGCACCAAGCCAAGCAGCTGGCTCAAGAAAGCCTGAGGAGGAAGCTGTGGTCTGAAGTGCTTCCCTCAAGAACATTTTCCTACCCCAGTTGCTGCAGGAGATAAGAGAGAATGCTCAGGCAGAGGCACAGACCCAGATGGAGGAGTGGAGGTCAAGATGTGGTGAGATTGTGGTGAGATGGTGTGTGAGTGAGATGTAACATTGGCTGAACGGCAGCTGCTGAGCGTCTACGAAAAGGCCAAGCAGAAGGAGGAGACCCGTTCCACCAGCATGAAGTTTAAGCAGAAGCCAGAAGGGTTTCCCACTCAGGCAATGGAAATAGCTTAAAAGGTGTTTGTTAACCGGGGCCAGAAGGCTAAGAAGGATGATGAGAGAAGGAAGATGAGCCTGCTGGCTGCGACTATAGCCAGCCAGCCCAGAAGCTGGCAGTATGTCCAACACCAAGGGAACAGGAAGGAAGAGTATTTGCTACTCTAGATGGCAGTCCAAGCAGATGTTGAAGAATGACGCCAGCAGGAAACAGCAGCTGGCAGAGGGAAAAGCTGCCCGGCAGCAAGTGGAAGATCAAGCAGATCCTCAAAGGGAAGCTGACTGCCATCAGCAAAGCCTCGTGCCTGAAGGCTGAAGCCGAAATTGTACCAGAGAGAGATGGCCAAGGAAATGGTAGAGGCACAGAAGCAGCAACTGGCTCAGTACCAGGACGTGGTACACGTCTATAGGAGCCTCTTCAAGGAAAAGAAAGCCACAATTGCCAAACCCTTGTGTGAAGTTCCAAAGGGGGGTGAGTAAACACCCTTTTAAGGGAGACACTAAGTAACATCGAACCTTAAAAAAGTCAGAAGGCTGTTGTTAAAAGCCCCGGCCCTAGGGCTACCTGATGTCTGCAAGGCTGCCACCCTCCTCATTCCTGAAAGATATGGGACTGCAGTTGGAATCCACACCCAGATGTTGAGTTTATGGCATTGGCCAGTACCCTACCTGTCCAAACAGCTGGATGTAATAGCCAAGATGCCTCAGAGCCATTGCTGCAATCACAGAACTCATCAAAGAAGAAGATAGGCTCACCTTGAGCCAGGAGTTAGAAGTCAGAGTTCCTCATGTTGTTCTGATGGCAAGTAGATTCAAGCTGCCCAGATTTGACCACTGTACCACTGCCTCAGAAGCAGAATGTTATACTGATGGTAGCAGTTCTGTACCAGATGGAGTGCGCCAGGCAGGATATCTGTAGTCACCCTGCAAAGGCAGAGCCAATTGCCCTGGCAAGGACACTTGAATTAGCAGCTGGAGCCAGAGCAAGCATCTGCACCGATTCAAAATATACGTTTTGACCCTCTATGCCTATGAAGCCCTATCTGATGAGAAAGACTAATTCACACAGCAGAAGAGATTACTGGATATGGCCCCAAGATCCTGAGACTTTTGGAAGCTGCACTGTACAGTACATCAAAGCCATTTAGCAGCAGCAGCAGCAAAGTGAAGAACTTGTCTGCCCAGTGTTTCAAGTCAAGCTACCTGAGTGGTTTCACCATTATACCCAAGAAGAAGAAGGGAAAGCCCAAGGAGCACCTACCGATCATGATCAAGGACAAACCCAGTGATCTGATGAACGCTTCTTTGTCCCCAAAGCTATAGCTTGGCCCTAGTGCAGCAAACGTATAAGGGAACACATTATAGGAGACTCTGCCATAACAAAGCTACTAGATAGACAGTAGTGTTGTGGACTGTGTGCTACAGCCGCAATCAGATATGTGCCCTGCGCTAGAAATAATCCAAGACAGGGCCTAAATTAGCCCCAGGGGTGGTAATTACCCCAGTTAAATTTACAATAGCAAATTTCACTGAACTGCCCAGATCTAACCCTTATAAGTACTCACTAATCTTTGTGTGCCTACTCCAATTGAATTAAGGCCTTCCCCATCAAAACCAAGAAGGCCTCTAAGATATTGGCCCCAGGGGAAAGTGAGAAAGCACACCGGTCCATTGAAAGAATTAAGTAGCTAAAATGTGTCAGAGGACTAACTTTAAGTAACCTGACATTTTGCCCATTGCCCTATTCAGACTGAGATACTTGCCCAAAAAGGGACTGAGGCTTAGTCCTTATGAGATTGTCTTTGGGAGATTCCCTCCAATTGTACAGGGAATAAAGGGGGACCTAACCCAAATAGGAAATCTTGTATGGTTTCAAGAAATTCAATCATTGGGACGGGTCAACGCTCGGAAGAAGATTTCATCAATATGATCCTTAAGATGATGTATGATGACGTGTGGGAAATAGGGCTGTCCTTGACTGTAACTGTTTGCTCACTTACTGTAATTGGTTATGTGAGAATATAAAACTGCTGAACTTCCTGAAATCGGGGCTCTCAGATTCTTTGGACATGAGTCTAATCTGGGGGTCCGTGTGCACGTTAAATAAAGCTGTACTTCCTGGAGCTTGCCCATGGCCTGGTTTCTGCCTGATCCACCAAGCAGCCTGGGTTTGCTGCTACACCTCACTACTGACAAATACTCTCAGATGTCAATTGTGTTAGAATGTCTTTGCATGGCAGCTACCAAAAACTGTCAGCAACAGCAAACACTGAAATAAAATATTAGACACTATGTAGTCTGAAACATGTTGGTCAGTATCAGTTATTTGCTGAACATTTGTATCCTGGAAATATCTTTGGCACAAATACTCATAAATACTAAAGAACATTTTGGAAGCAATTTTGATTCCCACCCCTTCCAATTTTAAAGTTCAAATTTTAAAGGATTTTAGTAGGAATACTGAAAATTTCAAGGTGAACATGTTCAGCAGTGGAACATGCTATTTTCAGCAGTGGCAATCAGACATGAGAATCCATGGGTCTCTTTGGTTCAGCAGTTTTTAAACAGCAAACAGGTTAGCATTGGGTTTTGCACATATCTGAAAATGCTGCTAATCACCAGCCATTAAAATTATTATGCAAATGAATACTGAGTGGTAGGAGTTTTTCAAATGCTAATTTATAAATCAATGTGACCGATTCCTGACTGATTTCACTATTTATTTAAACAATTAGCTGTCAAGTAGAGCAGTACCCAGCAAAACAAGGGGAAAATAGAATTCCATCAAGCTGTGCAAGAACGCAAAGCAAATTATGTTATACTGTTGGAAAGGAGCAAGCAAGGAATTTGCAAGGGCTTGCAGAAGGGCCCTTAGTTTCACCCTATTTCCTCTTTCTCCTCTCTTGGCAGCCCCTATATTTTCTTTGCTTTCCCTGCTTCCTTCTTTCCATCCCACTCACCAACCAGCCTACCAACCCTTCCCAGTCTTCAGCCTTATTTATTATTTATTTACTCCCTTTATAAGTAGCTTATGTCATTCTCCTATCCTCCATTTTATCCTTCAACAACACTATAAGATAGACTAGGCTGAGAGTGAGTGACTGGCCCAAGGTCACCCTGCAAACTTCAAAGGTAAAGTAAGGATTTGTACCTCAGTCTCTCAGATCTTTGTCTGACATTCTAACCATTACACACACTGACTCTAACTTTTCCCTCTTTCCCTTCCCCTGGAAGCCTCTCTTTGGGGAAAGTGTAGTCAAGTTGTAACAGTTATGTGATAGCAAGTCTTTCAAGTGAGTAGTGTTGTGGCTACTGCCAGGACCAACCAACTTGTGCAAATTATGCAGTGGCTGCTGCTAGGTCCAACTGAACTGTGTGGCAATAAGTTGTTCAGTAGTCATCACCACATTACATGGCAGTAAGTGGCCAGGGGTTGCTGCTACTAGTCTTGGCCCTGATGGATCCTCCCTGCAGAATAGGGTGGGGTGGGGTGGAGTGGAGGTGGACTGGGAGGCCAAAACAACCTTGGAAAATGCCCTCTGCTTGCATTTTACTGACAGAAACCAAGGCATGAAGGCTGTTAGTATTGTTATGGTAGCCTCAGCAGCCCTCACAATGACTACGAAGATCTCAGAGGGTATTCATATCTTAAAGCTATGAGTACTATTTCTATTATTGGGGGGGATTGGGTTTGGGTTCTGTTTTGGTAGATTTAACATTCTCTGCAAACCAGGGACTTTCCTCAGGATTACAGAAAAATCTGTCTTGTCTGTACCTAATTATAAATTTAATTATTCAAATAATCAGCCATGTTGAGAATTAGGTTTGCCATCCTTCACCAGTCTCAGACAAATGGGTGGGGGTGGGAGTTGCTGTGCTCATCTGAGACTCTTTTTCTTTCAGGGCACTCCCTGACCCAAACATCACTGGCATAGAGTGCACTGGCCTGGTGTGGGAAACTGAGGAGAGTGTGGCAATCTGGGTGGTGTACCAACCGCCTAACGCACCACCAGAAAGCCTACTTGCCCTGCTTGACGTGATGTCCACTTCGGCATTGGACTTCCCCAGACTCTTAGTTCTGGGGGATTTCAATGTCCATGATGATGACGTAGCGTCCTTGCAGGCACAAGACCTAGTGTCACCATGGAGACACTGGGACTCAACCAATTTATTTTGGTTCCCACACACCGGGCCAGACACAAGCTGGACTTGATTTTTGGGGCAGGGATATCAGTGGGTCTGATGGCAGTGAATGCTGCCCCATGATCAGACCACTATGCCTTGAAAGTCTGGCTGGACCTGCAACTTCCGCCCTGTTTAGGTGGCAAGTAGAGTTACGCTCGCCCGCAGAGCCAAATGGACCCAGAACGGTTTCCAGAGGCCCTGTGGGATCTGATGCCCCCTGGTGGGTTGTTAGATGAGCTTGTGGAGGACTGGCACTCCCGACTCTCCACTGCCATCAACGACATTGCCCCCTGGTGCCCTCTTTGCTGCCGTACCAAAGCAGCTCCCTGATATTTCCTGGACCTGCTAAGGATGAAACAGCAGCTTAGGCGGTTAGAGCAAGTGTGGCGGCGTACTCATGATGAAAAGTCCAGAACCTCCTAATGAACACTTATGAAAGTCTATGAGAAGGCTATGAAGTCCGCTAAGAAAAATTTCTATGCGGCCTCCATAGAGTCTGCAAAGTCGTGCCCAGCCTAATTATTTAGGGTGATTCGGTCTCTGACAACTTTGCCATTGAGCAATCAAAAAGATAGGGAATTGGATATTGGCTCTGAGGCTTTTGCAATGTATTTTGCAATTAAATCTTGACTCTCCACCAGGACCTCCCAGCCACAGTTGATACAGTATATGAACTGGAAGCCCCTTGGCCATCAGATGGTCCAATATTGGACCGCTTTAGTTGATTTACATTAGGGTGATTCGGTCTCTGACAACTTTGCCATTGAGCAATCAAAAAGATAGGGAATTGGATATTGGCTCTGAGGCTTTTGCAATGTATTTTGCAATTAAATCTTGACTCTCCACCAGGACCTCCCAGCCACAGTTGATACAGTATATGAATTGGAAGCCCCTTGGCCATCAGATGGTCCAATATTGGACTGCTTTAGTCAATTTACATTGGAGGATGTAGACAGGATTCTAGCTGCAGTGAAGCCTACTACCTGCCCCCTGGACCCCTGTCCGTCCTGGCTTGTGAAGGCGTGCCAGGATGATATCAGGAACTCTCTGGGTGATATTGTTAACCTGTCCCTGACAAGCAGGACATTCCCAGAGATGTTAAAGGAGACTGTAATTTGACCACTTCTGAAAAAAACTTCACTGGACCCTAGAGTACTAGCTAACTACCGCCCAGTTTCGAATTTGCCATTCCTGGGAAAGGTGTTGAGAAAGCAGTGGTGGAGCAGCTGCAGGTTTTCCTCGATGAAACATCCACCCTGCACCCATTCCAGTCTGGTTTCCACCCGGGCCACGGGATGGAGACGGTATTAGTCGCCCTCACAGACGACCTAAGAAGGCATCTGAACCAAGGCGGGTCAGCACTGCTGATTCTTCTTGACTTATCAGCAGCATTTGACACGGTCATCTACGACCTATTGACCCACCACCTTGCCATTGCCAGGGTGCATGGGATAGCCTTGCAATGGTTTTCCTCCTTCCTCCGGGGATGGGGACAAATGGTGATGTTTGGCAAGCAGACTTCCCTGCGGCACCCACTGATATATGGAATGCCGCAGGGAGCTATTCTCTTGCTTATATTATTTAACATCTATATGGGTCCCCTTGCCCAGATTGCCCTAGATTTTGGACTGGGCTGCCACCAGTATGCTGATGACACCCAGCTCTATCTGTTGATGGACGGTAGACCGTCTTCCGCCCTGAACAATTGTCTGAGGTGTTAGGAGCCATGACTGGATGGTTACAGCAGAGTCAACTGAAATTAAATCCAAGCTAAGATGGAGGTCCTGTACCTGAGTCGAGGGAGGATGGGTTCGTACATCCAGCTCTCAGCCCTGGGCGGTGCCGCTCTCATACCGACCCAGCAGGTGAAGAGCTTGGAAGTGATCCTGGATGCCTCCCTTTCTATGAAAGCCCAGGTCACAGTGGCTGCAGGGCCTGCCTTTTCCCATCTATGGCAGATCAGGCAGCTAGCACCATACCTATCCCCCCAGGATCTGGTTACAGTGACCCATGCAATGGTAACTTCCAGGCTGGACTACTGTAACTCGCTCTACACTGGCTTGCCCCTGAAACTGATCTGGAAACTGCAGCTGGTGCAGAATGTGGCAGCTCGCCTGCTGACTGCATAACCTGTACAGGTAAGCATACGGCCGGTGCTCCGCAGCCTGCACTGGCTACCTATAGAGTACCAGATCCATTTCAAGGTGTTAGTTTTTACTTTCAAAGCCTTATGTGGCCTGGGACCAACATACCTACAGGACCGTCTCCTCCCATATACGCCCCAGAGGTTGCTTCATTCAGCCTCCCAGGATTTTTTTTTTGGTTTAATATTTATTTATTGTTATTCTATTGTAGATACATTATAGTGTTGTAACTTGGAAAGGAAAATAATAAAAGAAAAAATATTTATGGTATCAATCCTGTGTGACCATGTTATTTTGTTACTTCACACTCCATCCATACAGAGGCTGGGGAGGGGCATATTCATATTGCACATTTAACAAAACAACTGTATTTTTACCTTATTATCTCTAACATCTTTAAATACCTTTCAATAAGGTTGACCTAGGTTCCTTCCCTGAATTATTCTTAACCACTCATATAATTTTTCCCATTTTTAATGCTTCTTGTTTAGATTTCCCATTTATTAATGCTGTCAAAATATCCAATTCTGCTACATCTAGGATTTTAGCTATCAGTTCAATCAAATTCAGGTACTTTACTTTCTTTCCAGTATTTTGCAAAAGGCATTCTGGCAGCCGTTATTATATGTATTGTAAATGCCAATTTTCTCTCCCCATTTCCAGTTGAACCATGTTAAGTAAAAAGAGTTGGGGAGTAAAAGCAATTCCTACCTTGACTATTTTTTGAATCCCTTCATGCACTTTCTCCCAATATAATCTAGCCCTTCTACAATGCCACCACATATGAAAGAAAGTGCCTGATTTTTCATGACATTTCCAGCAGAGTTTAGAAAACTTTGAACAAAATTTAGCCAGTTTACATGGCGTTAAATATCATCGATGAAACATCTTAAGATTTTTCCTTAATGCTGTTGATTTATTTTATAGCTCACTGTCAATATTTGCGTCCATTGTTCTAAGTTTATATTGGTACCCAGGTTTTGCGACCACTTAATGATTGTTTCCTTCACCACTTCATCTTCTATCTTTAGTTGAAGCATGTGACCATACACTTTTTAATTATCTTCACCTCAGAGTCTAAAACAGTTTTTCCACCACAAACTTCTGCTGATAAAAGTCTATCTTATGAAATCTTGATTTTAATTGGGTCAATGGTCACCAATCTGCTACTAAATTTTGACTCTTTAGTTCTGAGTCTTTTTTCAGTTGGCCATTCTCTGTTAAAAGATCTTGATAACGAACTACCTTATCTGGATTTAATCATTGTGGATGAGTAAAAGCTTCTAACGGAGATACCAATCTTGGTATTCTGTTATATGTCTGGTCCTTTAGCTTGGTCCATATTGTCAACAACTTTCTGATTAAATGAGTTTTAAAATATTTATGCCCTTGTATATTATACCAAATAAATGTGTACCATCCCAATTTGAGATCGTATCCCTCTATTGCCAATAGCCTTCTGTTTTCTAATAAAATCCAATCCTGTACCCATACTAAAACATTTGCCTGATGATAAAGTTCCCAGGTAGGTAAGGCAACCTTTTCCCTTTCTTTCACATCTTGAAGTATCTTCCACTAAATTCATGGTTTTTTACCTTACCATATAAATTTTGATGTAATTTTATTAAGAGTTTGGAAAAAAACTTTTCTTGGGATAATGGGTATTGTTGAAAACAAAAAAATTAATCTCAGCAAGATGATCATTTTTATAGCCGAAACTCTACCCAAGAGGGATAATTGCATATTTGACCAGACGTTTAACTGTTTCTCTGTATCTTTCAATATTTTACAGTAATTATCCTCAAAAAGCGAGCTACACCTATTTGTTAGCTGAACTCCCAAATATCTTACTTTTCTTGCCACAGAAAAATCTGATTTTCCTTCTAAATATCTCCCCTTTTGATCAGTCATGTTTTTGGTCAGAATTCTAATTTTTTGTCGATTAATTTTTAATCCTGCTACTCTCCCAAAGTCTTCTGTTTGATCTATCAGGGATATGATTGAGCTTTTTGGACTTTCCAAGATGAATACCATATCATCCGTGAAAGCTTGTAATTTAAATTCGTCACCTTTTATTTTTAAACCTCTAATCCTATTATCATTTCTAATGGCTATATTAAGAACTTCTAAAGAAAGTATAAATAATAGGGGTGACAACAGGCATTCTTGTCTCACTCCTTTCATAAACTCGATTTTCTGTTAATTCTCCATTGATGTTGATGTTGGTTCTCGTGTTTTGTTCAAAATAGATTGCTTGTATTACTTTAATCCATTGGTCTCCAAAATTCATCTCCTTAAGTTGTTCAGTTACAAAGTCCCAAATCAGGTTGTCAAATGCCTTTTTCCGCATCTACAAATATTAAGGCTAATTCTTTACCTGGATTGACTTCATAGTATTCAAGAACATCATAAATTATGCTAACATTATTTCGAATCTGCCTTTTGTGAAGAAATCCTGATTGGTCTTGATGGATGATATAATTTAAGGTCTTTTTTAATCTGTTTGCCAGTATTGAAGCGGAAATTTTGTAATCAATGTTTAGAAGTGATATAGGTCTATAGTTAACGATTTCTTTAGGGTCTTTCTCTTCTTGTAAATTAATGATACATTTGCTTCTTTCCATGTTTCAGGAATTTCCCCTTCATTCCAAATATGATCTACTAATTTTTAAAAAGGTAACAAAAGGCAGTCCTCAAACATTAAATAAAATTCAATTGGTAAGCTGTCTGGGCCTGGAGTTTTGCCTTCCTTTTGGTTTCTCCAAGCTTGAATAATCTCTTGTAATGATATCTGACTGTTTAAATTTTTCAGATGTTCTTCCTTAATTTTTGGCAGTCTTTGTTTTCCCAAATAATCACACAGACTGTCGATTTTTTTCTCTTCTTTTTGATGTAATTTTGTGTAAAAGTTCCTTACTATTTCCTTTAGCTCTTGTTGCTTGAACTTTTCTTGCCCATTAAGACCTCTGAGGGATTTTATCAATTTTCTCTCTCTCTCCAATCATCTGCCAGGCTTGTTTGCGTTCTCAAAGAAATTTTGCTTCACATATTTTAATCATTTTTCCATTTCTTCTAGATATATAACATTCAGTTGATGTTGCAAATTCTTTATATCTTGTTTAACCTGCTTCAATCCTGGTTGTATTTTCAAGGTAGTCATTAAATCTTGAATTCTTTTCCTCCTTTCTTTATTTTGGAATGTGTTAAACTTTATTACAAGTCCCTTAAAAAAGGCTTTGCTGGTCTCCCAGATTATTTTGTATGATATCTGCTCTCTAGTATTGATCTCAAAATAATATTGCCTTTTTTTTGCTTGTTGTATAAAATTCTTATTTGTTAAGATAGCTGTATGAAGTCTCCAGCAATATTTGGGCCGAGGCCCTTTTATAGTTATTAATAAAGGGTTGTGGTCCACAAAAGTTCTTGGCAGGATTTCTGTTGAGTCCAGATTCTTCAACATTTCCAGAGTCATCCAGCCAAGACCAAGAGTCATGGCTCTGAGAGTAATATGTATAGTTTTTTGTACCTGGATTCCAAGTTCTCCATATGTCCACTAAGACATATTCTTGTGCCATCTGGAAAAAGCTTTTGGGTAGAGCCTGTCCCGTCACTTTCTTAGGGTTAGTAGCTTTTCTATCTTCCATTTTGTCAATCACAGCGTTGTAGTCTCCCATTATACAGATGCTTCCATATTCATATTGACTCAAAAACTGATGTAGTTTGTAAAAAAAAATCCTGTTGCTCATTTGGAGCATTGATATTGACTAAAAGAAATTTTTGCTCCACTCTTTTCACTTCAACTAGTTGGATTCTCGCATCCTCAGATTTAAATATAATTCTCAATTCATATCTATCACTAAAGTAAGTCGCCAAACCTCTTTTTCTTATCACTATCAGATGCTATATGAAGTTTACCCAGTGTTTTATTTTCTAAAAGAGATTTTTTCATATGCGTCTCCTGTAGACATATAATATCTGCTTTAAGTTTCTTCAATTGATGAAATGTTCTCTTTTTTTTGCGGGGAGTTTAAGCAATTAATGTTTATCAAGACTATTTTCATTTGGGTCATCATTTTCATCATATAATTTTCTTAAGTCCTAGTTATTATAAGTCCCCCCCCCCTTTTGCTGTCTTGTCTCTACTCATGAAGTTTTATCCTGGTCTTGGTCTGACTCATCAGACTCTCCAGATGGATTCACAGAATTTTTGTCACCTTGCTTCTTAAGCCATGATTTGGCATGGTTGTCTAAAAAGTCTTTAAGCTTCATAATTGAGTCTAGCTTATATCTTGTAGCCTCAAATGTAAAAAGAAGTCCCTCTGGAACCAGCCATCTATATGCTATCTCTTTCTCCTTTAAAAAGGAGGCCAGTACTTTATAGTCACTTCTCCTTTGTCTGACTTGCCAGGGAATCTCCTTCATTACTTTAATTTCCTGTCCTTTTATTCTGATTGGTTGGTCACGCACCTTTCTCCATATCTTCTTTTTCATCTGGCATCTCACAAATTTCAAATGAACTCTCAGTACTGTATGCTTTTTTGCATATAATGAGTTCACTCTATGAACATAGTCTATTTCCCTTTCCATGTCTGTCATCTCTTTGCCCATGAATTGGGCCTATGCATCTGCCATTAAGATCAGGAGGTCTTCCTGTTTCTTTTCCTGAATATTCAAAAATCTCAACATATTTTCAGCTTTGTCTAGTTCTAATTTTATAAGCTGGGTATCAATGACCTTTTGTTTAATTTCTACTTTAGCTTTTCTTTTATCAAGTGAGATCAGTTTTGTATCTATTGAATTTGTGATTTGTGTGAGATTTATGATCTCTTTTACTGTATCTGTCAATTGCTTCTGCATTTCATCTGTTTTATTTTCTAATTTCCCTATTTGATCTGTCCAACTAAATTTGCACTTGATATATATATTTAAAGAAAGCAGATCTTGGTCCTTGCCTGCTTAAATCAAGTTAATTCACCAACAATGTCAATAATAATAGAAAAGAGAGAATTAGCAAAAAAGGGAAAAAAAACAAGGTGAAAAGAAATCCAAAACAATCAAGCAGAAAATCAAGTTAGACTATCAATTATAGTCTTGTAAAACTCATACAAATAGGACATAAACACCATACAACACCATACATACACACATACACACATCAGCCTTCAGTCACTCAATTATATTTCCATTCAATTTATCAATTCAACCCCACATCCAAACACTCATGCATTCATACATTAACTCTCACTCCTTCTTTGTATAGTCCCTTCTTTTCTTTTCTTTTTTGTCCAGGAAAAATCCAAATTATTTTATTGTATTGTCTTTGAAGAGACCCCTCAAAATATTGCTTGACAGATCAATCTTTCTTCTTTCTTCTATCCCTTTTACTTTAAATGCCAGAGTGCCAGTACACTATATTATAAGACATTATACAACTCTATTTGTATATATGCCCAATGCCCAAAGCCTCAGAAGCACAAAAAGGACCCACCAACAACAGCAAAAAAGAAAAACAACAACCTTGTTTTATCTTCTCCTTTTGTCCCTTCCTTTGGAAAAATATGTCCCCAATATCCAGGCACAGTAACACAAAAACGAAGGGAGAAGAGTGGGTTCCATGTCATAATATCTTCACCTGTAAGAGTGAAATGAAAGGCTCCACTCCTTAATATCTTAGTTCTCTTATTTCTATTATTTTTCAAATTAAGTCAATGTTCTGTTAGAGAGAGGCCAAAGGGGGTTGAAAAAAAGAAACTGTAATATCCAACAAAAGCCACATGATAATTAGGAGGAAAATAATAAGGTTATAATATCCAACAAAAGCCACAGTTAAAGGGTTAGGGTGGGTATTCCTATATTTCCTTTGCAAGGGTTCACAACTCCAATAATGAATCACCAGGAAATTTTTCCACAGCTGTCTCACCATCAGCCTTCCCAGAGTTTATCCAAGTATTTCATTTAAATCCATCTTCTCTTCACAGCAGAGAAAAAAACCCTGGTTTGTCTGCACTGTTTTCTTTCTCAGACTATCAGCACATCCCTGCTGCTAACTTCATAAAGTTACTCCCTGCACTCTAAGTCGCCAAATAGCAGGGGGAAAGCAAGGAAGCAACACAGAGTTTATATAGTTCAGCAGGCTAAATTGCTCCTTCTAAAAATTTTTTAAAATATTTTATTTGTGCAAGCAGTTACTTCACCCTCCAACACTCTCCTCCACCTCTGTGATCCGGTAGTCACAGCAAGTTCGCCATTTTGGCTCCATGGCTTCTTAGGGCTTTGAGGTATTGAAAAAAAAATGAGACACCTCCACTGACTCTCTTCTCTCCCTGCTTTTCCTTCACACCCCCTGCTAGCTGTGCTCCTCGACTGGAGCTCTGCAGAGTCTTCGGAAGCCTGAGCCCCCTGAAATTGCCCAGTTCAGCTTTCCCTCACAGCCTAGACTGTAAGGTGCATCCAACGGTGCGGCGCTGCAACTGGAAACCTCCCGGCCTCCCAGGATCTTCTAATAGTCCTCAGCCCAAGAGATGCCCACTTGCCTCTACCAGGGGCAGGATCTTTTTGGTCCTGGCCCCAACCTGGTGGAATCAGCTCCCTAAGGAGATCCAGGCCCTACCTGGCTTGTTGGCCTTTCATAGGGCCTGTAAAATGAAGCTGTTCCACCAGGTTTTTGGATGAGGCAGCGAGCATCTATTTTAGACTGGTTGGCCTCCCCCCCCCTACCCTACTGCACTACTGGATGTGGTGCTGTATAGCTGTATCATTTTTGTGCTATACCACCTTGCTGTTATATCATCTTGCTGAATCATTTTGCTGCACTTTACTGAATGCTGTACTTGGTTTTATTATGATTTTATTGTGATTTTATCCTATTTGACATACTCCGCTCTGAGCCCCCAAATGGGGGAATGGGCAGAATATAAATAAATTAATAATAATAATAATATGATGATGAGATCAGGCTATGCCATGCTGCATTTCTTCACATCAAGGAATTGCAAGATCTATAATAGAGCTCCTGGCTCCACCCCCAGTGTCTCCTGGCTCCACCCCCAAAGTCCCCAGATATTTCTTGAATTGGACTTGGCAACCCTATACTTCCCCCTATACTTCATAAGAACATAAGAGAAGCCATGCTGAATCAGCCCAATAGCCCATCCTATCCAACACTCTGTCACACAGTGGCCAAAAAGCCCAGGTGCCATCAGGAGGTCCACCAGTGGGACCAGGACACTAGAAGCCCTCCCACTATTGCTTCCCCTAAGCACCAAGAATACAGAGCATCACTTGCTCCAGACAGAGAGTTCCATCTATTATTGTTGTTCAATTTCACAGTTGAGTCCGACTCTTTGCAACCCCATGGACAAAGTCACACCAGGCCCTCCTGTCTTCCACCATCCTCCGAATATTCCATCTATAACTTGTGGCTAATAGCCACTGATGGACCTCTGCTCCATATATTTATTCAATCCCCTCTTGAAGCCATCTATGCTCGTAGCTGCCACCACCTCACCACTACAGGCTGTCCAGAGGAATGCAAACCATCTCTGCTTCTCATTTGCCTTGAAAACCCTTTGCTGGAGTCACCATCAGTTGCAACATAACAGTATTTGTATATGTGATTCTTTGACAAAACCATTGCTTGTCTTCAGTTTTAAGCATATTTTACCATTTTCCAATGGCACTCTTTGGCTGCTGCATGGTCTAACTCAAAATAGATGTTCCTACTGTTATCCTACCACAGTATTGATGTCTTCCTAATTTTAAACAACACCTTCTTCCTATTGATGCTCTTAGGAAAGAATTCCATTTATTTTCTGGCACAGGAGTTCCTGGTCATGGGTATTCAGCTGTTAAATATTTCCACTCAGGAACGGCAATATGAAAAACAAACTTGCCCCTCCAAGCTGAGTGGAGACCTGCTGAGTTAAATAGGTTCAATTGAGGCTTGTATTTTTAAATTTTGCTACTCAGCTGCATGTAATCACAACCACTAGAGACATGAAACTGGAAGAAATACAGCAGAAGAGCAACCTGTTCTCTATCCTTTCTGTTGGAAATATGTGTTCTGTATGTCCTTTGCAATGTTCTAAAGTTCCAGTCATTATAGGGTTAACACTGTGCTTGATTCCCTATTGTCTGCATGACCTGGGAAGAAGATACTGACTGCTGTCAATCAAGGTCTAGAAGCAGGAAAACCTTTTTTGTTTGTTTGGTCAGTTAGTCAGGTGACTTCCTTTTTTCAGGCAGAGAGGTCAAGAAGAAAGAGGAAGTACCTTCCTTTAAGCCCATGATCTTCTAGTGTAAGCATGTAGTTCTATAGTGTTTGTTGTTTCACCTCCCAGTACCCTTTCCCTGTAGAAATAAATGTTTTTGCTTTTTCATGTTAAATGCCTCTCAATGATTATTTGATCCAGTGATCCATCACACTCTTTGAGATAAAGAAATAGAATTTCAAACAGAATTCCATAACAAAATTGGTAGCAGAGGATGGTTGTTCTCGCTACAAAACTGATTATAGCATGGACTGTTTTTTGAACTCTAAATTATTTTTTAAAAATCTGGATCGTATTGAGAGCATTTAGAAAACAATAGGCAAAAAAGCTGCTATGCTGTGCAGACAAGTCTCAATTTTAAAACAACGCCTTCTTTTTCTCTTGCCATTACTGAGAGCGTTCTGACTTAAATGAGCTTTGAATTCAGATTGTCTGAATCTGGAAATGCTGCTACTTTTGTCTAACAGCCTCAGATGTGCTAGAAAGAGAATTTGTGGAGCCTTTTAACCCTTTTTCTGTGGATTACGTCAGAGACCTTGAAAGGGTTATGGGCCCAGCACACTTCCGCAGCTGCTATTATTTCTATGGCCACGAGATGGCATCAGTGTTCCCTCATTTGAAACATATGCTATAACATTCCTTTGTTCAGTGTCCTTGTCCCCAGATCTGGAGGCTGCTTCCTCCTCGATAGCATTTAACAGGCCTTCCAGACTCAAATCTGTTTGCAGTCTCAAAATCATCTTAATTGGCTTGTAGCTGTTTGGAAGAGCATTGCTGCAACCACACATGCACATTCAGCCACCTTTTCTCTTCAGTGAGGAAGGAAGAATCTTTAACCCTGCCCTGCCTGATTTCTGTGAAAAATGTCGAACCCAGAGGAGAGGAGCCACTGGATCTTCTGTTTCCACGTCTTCAGGAACAGCCACTGCAAATCTTGGTTTTGGTACCGTGAGTAACCTACCAGTGATAGGATTTAGTACCCTGAAGTTAACTAAGAATAATTTTTCATTCTGGCTCTTGCTCCTAACACAAAGACTTGAGATTTATGGAGCTGAAAGAGTTTTGTCTGAAAATCTCCCTGAGATTGAGCAAGAAAAATCAAATTTTAAATGGCTAGATGGTTTTGCAAAAACTCATTTTAGAATCTCTTGAAGCATATGAAATTCCTGAATTGCACACTCTTAAAACTGCAAAACAAATACCTGAATGCCCTAAAGATAAATATAACTAAACTCCCATAAGCACTATTCATGATTTAAAGGGCAAAATATATGGTTTTCAAGTGCAAGAAGGGGGAATGTGACTAAACATCTGAAGGAATTTATGTGCATGCAATCCAGACTACAGGAGCTTGGCGAGGCTATTGCAGAACGAGACTTAATCTCAGCTATATTAAAAGCTCTACCAAACAGCTACAAGCCAATTAAGATGATTTTGAGACTCAAAAGGAGTTGAGTCTGGAAGGCCTGTTAAATGCTATCGAGGAGGAAACAGCCTCCAGATCTGGGGACAAGGGCACTGAACAAAGGAATGTTAAAGCACATTTTTCAAATGAGGGAACACGGGAGCCATCTTGTGGCCATAGAAATAACAGCAACCAGACATTTTTAAAGCAGAAATTTTCCAAGCCACATGACCCAGGTGGGAACAAAGAAAAGAACAGAGAAAGTACCATGCATGTTAATAATGTGAATTTTATTGGTGAAAGAGGAAGATTTTTGATGGATAGTGGATCTTCTATGCATATTTGTCGATATAAAGGCACGTTTTCAGAGTTGGATGAAAGTCAGAGACCTGAAATGATAGGTGCCAACCAGAAACCCTTACAAGTTTGTGGTGTGAGTGAGATCAAAATGAAATTGCTTACCACTGATGGAGATTTAATGCCAGTAAGACTGAAAAATGTTACTTATGCACCTGAATCAATTGAGAATTTACTTTCAAGCCAAGTGCTTATAAGAAATAATTATGCTGTATATCTTGATAAAGGAGATGAAGATAAAATTATTCAGAATTCTGGAATTAGTTTTAAACTAGATGAAAGAAATGGAGCTCATTATATTATGGACTTAAGTGAAAGGTCAGATGCTGTTGATGTTGTGGAAAAGACTGTTTGCCAGAGTGAAGACAGAAAGTGTGACCATAGGAGATGTGTTTATGCTTGGCATGTAAAGTTAGCACACAGACGCATGCAGA